>NC_091761.1:30755000-31355000 GCF_029378745.1 Bos indicus | reverse complement strand
TTCCTAATCAGGTTGGGAGTAGGAATTTGGAATTCAATGCCAAAGGACAACTATCAAAATGATATATGACCTCATAGGTCTTGAACTGCACTACAGGGGAGTTCAAATAGGTATGGAATAGAGAGTAAGGTTAAAGGGTTTGCGTTTAGGAATCATATTGCTTGTGTTGTGTGTCATTTGCTGCACATATAAACTTGGAAAGTTACTGACTTCCTCTATGCTACAATTTCCTCATTTGCAGAATGGGGACAATAGAAATCTCTATTGGAGAAGGAAATGACAACCCTCTCCAGTGTTCTTTCCTGGAAATCCCAGGGACAGGGGAGCCTGCACAGAGTTGGACACAACTGAAGTTACTTAGCAATACCAAAGAAAGGCAATGCCAAAGAATGCTCAAACTACCGCACAATTGCACTCATCTCACATGCTAGTAAAATAATGCTCAAAATTCTCCAAGCCAGGCTTCAGCAATATGTGAACAGTGAACTTCCTGATGTTCAAGCTGGTTTTAGAAAAAGCAGAGGAACCAGAGATCAAATTGCCAATATCTGCTGGATCATGGAAAAAGCAAGAGAGTTCTAGAAAAACATCTATTTCTGCTTTATTGACTATGTCAAAGCCTCTGACTGTGTGGATCACAATAAACTGTGGAAAATTTTGAAAGAGATGGGAATACCAGACCACCTGACCTGCCTCTTGAGAAACCTGTATGCAGGTCAGGAAGCAACAGTTAGAACTGGACATGGAACAACAGACTGGTTCCAAATAGGAAAAGGAGTACGTCAAGGCTGTATATTGTCACCCTGCTTATTTAACTTACATGCAGATTACATCATGAGAAATGCTGGACTGGAAGAAACACAAGCTGGAATCAAGATTGCCGGGAGAAATATCAATAACCTCAGATATGCAGATGACACCACCCTTATGGCAGAAAGTGAAGAGGAACTAAAAAGCCTCTTGAAGAAATTGGAGAGTGAAAAAGTTGACTTAAAGCTCAACATTCAGAAAATGAAAATCATGGCATCTGGTCCCATCACTTCATGGGAAATAGATGGGGAAACAGTGGAAACAGTGTCAGACCTTATTTTGGGGGCTCCAAAATCACTGCAGATGGTGATTGCAGCCATGAAATTAAAAGATGCTTACTCCTTGGAAGGAAAGTTATGACCAACCTAGATAGCATATTCAAAAGCAGAGACATTACTTTGCCAACAAAGGTCCATCTAGTCAAGGCTATAGTTTTTCCTGTGGTCATGTATGGATGTGAGAGTTGGACTGTGAAGAAGGCTGAGCGCCAAAGAATTGATGCTTTTGAACTGTGCTGTTGGAGAAGACTCTTGAGAGTCCCTTGGACTGCAAGGAGATCCAACCAGTCCATTCTGAAGGAGATCAGCCCTGGGATTTCTTTGGAAGGAATGATGCTAAAGCTGAAACTCCAGTAGTTTGGCCACCTCATGCGAAGAGTTGACTCATTGGAAAAGACTCTGATGCTGGGAGGGATTGGGGGCAGGAGGAGAAGGGGACGAAAGAGGATGAGATGGCTGGATGGCATCACAGACTCGACGGACATGAGTCTGAGTAAACTCCGGGAGTTGGTGATGGACAGGGAGGCCTGGCGTGCTGTGATTCATGGGGTCTCAAAGAGTCGGACATGACTGAGGGACTGAACTGAACTGAACCGAATTTAAAGAGTTATGAAGAGTAAATGTGGCTGCTACTGCTGCTGCTAAGTTGCTTCATTCGTGTCCGACTCTGTGTGACCCCATAGATGTAGCCCACCAGGCTCCTGTCCCTGGGATTCTCCAGGCAAGAATACTGGAGTGGGTTGCCATTTCCTTCTCCAATGCATGTACGTATGCTGTCGCTTCAGTCATGTCCGACTCTGTGCAACCCTATAGACAGCAGCCCTCCAGGCTCCTCTGTCCACAGGATTCTCAAAGCAGGAATACTGGAGTGGGTTACCATTTCCTTCTCTGGTTTTGATCTAGGACCAATATAAAAGGTTCAGACTTCCTACATCATTTTGCTAACTCTGGGTGTGGTACCATAGATTAAGCCAAAGGTGATCATGACATGCAGCTGACCAGATAGAAACAGAGATCCTACAGTGACTTAATTTTATCTGGATACACATCACTATGATTGACCTGCTTTTTTGTCTGGGCAGCCAGTTAATATCATCCTCAAAGCTAGATATGAAAAATAAAGGATTATATAAAGCCAAGCAGGAAGGCATGATATATTGGCATGAGTAAATGAGTTAATATATATAGAACTACATGGCATAGAGTAATACATTTGAACATGAACATATGTGTTTTTCATTATTATTGTTATTAATTTCCACTGCACATATTACAGAGACACAACATAAATTAAAAGTAGACTTTGCCAGATTTTAAATAAATCTAGCCAAAATTAACCATTTTCTGATAACTTACTTTCTTTAGTTGTATTTAATATTTGCTCCAATAAACATGTAGACAATATAGAAATATATATCAATGAAATATTGATTTATTTGTTTTTATATATATATATATATAGCTTCCCTGGAGGCTCAAATGGTAAAGAATCTGCCTGCAGTGCAGGAGACCTAGATTCGATTCCTGGGGCAGGAAAAGCCCCTGGAGAAGAGAATGGTAACCCACTCCAGTATTCTTGCCTGGAGAATTTGATGTACAGAGGAGCCTGACAGGCTACAGTCCATGGGGTTGCAAAGAGCTGGACATGACTGAGAGACTAATACAAACACACAAGGTTCCACAGTATGTTTCACTGTCACAGCCCAGTTGAATTTTCACTTTATTCAAGTATGAATTATTTTGTTTGCTAATAATATCACCCCAATCTATAAATGAATTAACCAATTCAAGATAAATACTGAAATTTCATCAAGTACTACCTTATACTTGAGCCCCAATGCGAGATGCAGACATCAACTTATTTTGCAAGTCTGAAACTTATGGACAAAACATCAAATTAAGTTTCAGAATCCTGAAATATCATTTGTGAAGTGAAGATGGCCATGTCTACCTCACCGTGTCTGAGGGGGAAGAGATGTCACAGTGTTCATGACAAGGGGCCTTGCACAGCCTCTGGCATGCAGTTGAAATCAATAGCACTAATTGAAAGCAGTGATTAATTGGCACAATCCTAAATGGAATCTCACCCATATCCCCACTTCTCGGAGTTAGGTGTTGTGATTTTCCTTAAGAATTCAAACACAAAGTTTTAGCCCTACACATATTTCGTTAGTACTTGGCAAATGGAACATGTTCATGAAAATAAATATTCTGGAGATGTGTGTGTTAGGGACTGAAAACTTTTCATTAGCCATAACAGCACCATTGACAGCTGCATTTCAATTTGTAATTTAATTTAGTAGGTCATAATGAGAATTATTAAAGGCAACCAAATCTGAGTTCTTTGAATTCTTTTAACTTGACAGTATGTGCTGAGCAAACGGGTTTATTAAGCAAGCTGCTTGTAAGGCATGATACCTTGGTTCAGACACTAACCTGTGTTTTATGAAGTTTAAACTTATAAGTCATGCTGAGTGTAATTTTTAAGGTAATAAAGATAAGGTAATGAATGGAACACTATACCTTGTGTTAAAAAATTAATCTCTAACTGGATGACCTCGACTTAACCCTCGATTTTTAAGGCTATAAAATTTGTAGTTATGGCAAGGTAGAAGGATATTATAACAGATGTCTTCTATTTCCTTCATTGGTATTTATGCCAAAAAACTGTACAATGAAGGTCCTATATACATTTAAGACATTGTTCTTTTAGCAGGCTTGAACCTCATAGTGAGATTCAAAGACTAAGAGAATGCTTCCAAGAACCTGAAGGAGGAAAGGAGACGGCTTAGTTTTATTACAGATGGCTGCCAGCTTCAGGATGTGCCTCAGTCTTTTTCCATTGTAAGGTGATTTATGAATATCATACAATACCCAGTTTAGCAATTTTACTGCTTTAAGGTTAAGGGCCATAAGCTTATGGGATCTGTAACCTCACAAAATAAAAAAGATGAGAAAAGCATGATTTTTAATCAGTCAGTCCTCTAACATGAATTTATTTACAACCACATTGTCCTAATCACAAGTGAGATGATTTAGAATAATAAAATTGTGTCTTTTTACATCAATACTAATTAAGTGTCTGAGGCTCAGCAGGTACGTCCTGTGGCGTTTCATTCAGATCAGTTCAACTCAGTCGCTCAGTCATGTCTGACTCTTTGCGACCCCATGGACTCCAGCACGCAGGCCTCCCTGTCCATCACCAACTCCTGGAGTTTACTCAAACTCATATCCATTGAGTCGGTGATGCCATCCCACCATCTCATCCTCTGTCATCCCCTTCTCCTCATACCCTCAATCTTTCCCAGCATCAGGGTCTTTTCCAGTGAGTCAGTTCTTTGCATCAGGTGGCCAAAGTATTGGAATTTCAGCTTCAACATCAGTCCTTGCAATGAATATTCAGGACTGATTCCCTTTAGGATGGACTGGTTGGATCTCCTTGCAGTCCAAGGGACTCTCCAGAGTCTTCGCCAAAACCACAGTTCAAAAGCATCAATTCTTCACCGCTCAGCTTTCTTTATAAGAAGGAAATGGCAACCCACTCCAGTGTTCTTGCCTGGAGAATCCCAGGGACAGCGGAGCCTGATGGGCTGCCGTCTATGGGGTCACATAGAGTCGGACACGACTGAAGCGACTTAGCAGCAGCAGCAGCAGCAGCAGCAGCTTTCTTTATAGTCCAACTCTCACATCCATACAGGACTACAGGATAAACAATAGCTTTGACTAGATGGATCTTTCTTGGCAAAGTAATGTCTCTGGTTTTTAATATACTGTCTAGGTTGGTCATAGCTTTTCTTCCAAGGAGCAAGCGTCTTTTACTTTCATGGCTGCAGTCGCCATCTGCAGTGATTTTGGAGCCAAAAAAAAAAATAAAGTCTGTCACTGTTTCCCCATCTAATTTCCATGAAGTGATGGGACCAGATGCCATGATCTTAGTTTTGTGAATGCTGAGTCTTAAACCAACTTTTTCACTCTTCTCTTTCACTTTCATCAAGAGGCTCTTTAGTTCTTCTTTGCTTTCTGCCATATGGGTGGTGTCATTAGGGACATAGGTGGTTTCATTAGGGATAAACAATTATTACTAAAGTAAACCAAAATACTAGAAGAAACACATATGATGTCATAAAAAAGGGTTTCTGAAGCTTAAAATGAAGAATTTTTTACTTGGAATAATAATGGGTAATTAATGAAAAGGACTGAATCTGTGTAAAAGCTTTCAATAAAATCTTTTTCAGAATAACTCTTCAAAAATAGGATTCTAGAATTCAATTATCCCTTTCTGTAACCTTAAGAATTTACTTAGTTGATTTGAGCCTTCATACAATGCTAAATTCTACATAACCAAAAATTCCAGAAATGTAGATCAAAGCAATAATTAATTCTCAACCTTTTAAGATCATCATTTTTCAAAGGGGCTTCCTGCCCAGTTTTAACTGTCTGGTGCTAAAAATGATAAGCAAACACTTCAGTCAATAGACCGCTTATATTCCTTACTCTGTTCTCAGAGTGACTGAGTGCCTTGATTCCAGCAGTGATTGTCCCAGTCTGCTTTTCTCCTTAGGTTTCCATTGTGACTGTTAACTGCAGAAACCCAGCCCAGAACCGAGGATCCCAGGATCTGCACGTTGCAAGTGATACCAAAGAGGTAAATTAACTCATCCTTCCACCTCTAGGAAGGACAAACTGTGTCCAAATATTTCCAGAGGAATAATTTTACATCCTAATGAGAGTGAAAAACTAATGGGAATTTCTCAGAAGCTTGTTTGCATACTTTGGGACTATTTCTATTCTAATACAGTTGCAACAACAAGGAACGTTCTACAGGGCACATGGGTGGTGCCCCACACAGCCAAATGAGCGCATGACTAGGATTAAGCATCTAGCTATTACAGACTCAACTCATTAATTTGCCTGAGAAAATTCTTTTTGCAGATCAAACAACCCCATAGAATATGATCTCCTCATATGTCTTATTTTACATGGATAAGCATTTCTACTCTTAGTAATTTTCCTTCTCTCCCCTTCTTTTAATTTCCCCTTCCATTCTGTTCCTTTTTAAATTCGGTCCTCTTTCTCCCTGGCCTGCTCTGTACCCTCCACCCTGGGTGATGACACACCTAAACTTGAAGCTAAGCTCATGACCTTGGCACCATCTTTTTTTCTGACCTTTTATATTCTCTTGGAGGCCAAATTCTGTCCTTTTAAAGCTTTAAAAATGACTCCTGAATCAGTCTTTTCCATTCTGTTGCTATAAGCTTACTTTAGTCTTCTATTGCGCTTTGCGTGGATAGAAATTAATTCCCCTACTCTTCTTGCTTTGATTTCTCTCCAGCTCTGGCGTATATCTCATGCACTGCTGTCAAAGTGGTCAGTATAATGCGTAGCTTGAACTTCACCTTGCATTGGAACCGTCACTGATTCCTCACTGACTTCCCAGATGTCAAGTCTCCTGACTTGACTCTTACATCCCTCCTCCCCATCCTATGATCCAGTTCCCACCTAACTCTCTAGCTTTACCATCCATGTCTCCTCTTTCACATGGATGATTCTCGTCCTAAACTATATAAACTTTTCTGAACACATGCTAAATTTTTTATACATTTTTCCTAATTCCATGTTTTTGCAATCTTGCTTTCTTTATCTTAAATTTTATTCTTCCCATATTTATTTATTGAAATCTAATACAGCCTGTCAACCAAGCAATAGTCTTGGTCTGTTGGTTAACAGACCAACCAACCAAACAGTAATAAAAGCAGCTTTATATTACCTTGTGCTCCTACCATATCAGGACCACACTGATATCCTAAATACACTACCTCTAATCCCCACTAGACCATTCAGGTATGACCTAAATCAAATCCCTTATGATTATACAGTGGAAGTGAGAAATAGATTTAAGGGACTAGATCTGATAGATAGAATGCCTGATGAACTATGGATGGAGGTTCGTGACATTGTACAGGACACAGGGATCAAGACCATCCCTATGGAAAAGAAAGGCAAAAAAAGCAAAATGGCTGTCTGAGGAGGCCTTACAAATAGCTGTGAAAAGAATACAAGCGAAAAGCAAAGGAGAAAAGGAAAGATATACCCATTTCAATGCAGAGTTCCAAAGAACAGCAAGAAGAGACAAGAAAGCCTTCCTCAGTGATCAATGCAAAGAAATAGAGGAAAACAACAGAATGGGAAAGACTAGAGATCTCTTCAAGAAAATTAGAGATACCAAGGGGACATTTCATGCAAAGATGGGCTCGATAAAGGACAGAAATAGTATGGACCTAACAGAAGCAGAAGATATTAAGAAGAGGTGGTAAGAATATACAGAAGAACTGTACAAAAAAGATCTTCATGACCCAGATAATCATGATGGTGTGATCACTGACCTAGAGCCAGACATTCTGGAATGTGAAGTCAAGTGGGCCTTAGAAAGCATCACTACGAACAAAGCTAGTGGGGGTGATGGCATTCCAGTGGAGCTATTTCAAATCCTGAAAGATGATGCTGTGAAAGTGTTGCACTCAATATGCCAGCAAATTTGGAAAACTCAGCAGTGGCCACAGGACTGGAAAAGGTCAGTTTTCATTCCAATCCCAAAGAAAGGCAATGCCAAAGAATGCTCAAACTACCGCATAACTGCACTCATCTCACATGCTAGTAAAGTAATGCTCAAAATTCTCCAAGCCAGGCTTCAGCAATATGTGAACCATGAAATTCCAGTTGTTCAAGCTGGTTTTAGAAAAGGCAGAGGAACCAGAGATCAAATTGCCAATATCCGCTGGCTCATCGAAAAAGCTAGAGAGTTCCAGAAAAACATCTACTTCTGCTTTATTGACTATGTCAAAGCCTCTGACTGTATGGATCACAATAAACTGTGGAAAATTTTGAAAGAGATGGGAATACCAGACCACCTGACCTGCCTCTTGAGAAACCTGTATGCAGGTCAGGAAACAACAGTTAGAACTGGACATGGATCAACAGACTGGTTCAAAATAGCAAAAGGAGTACGTCAAGGCTGTATATTGTCACCCTGCTTATTTAACTTCTATGCAGAGTACATCATGAGAAATGCTGGACTGGAAGAAACACAAGCTGGAATCAAGATTGCCAGGAGAAATATCAATAACCTCAGATATGCAGATGACACCACCCTTATGGCAGATAGTGAAGAGGAACTAAAAGGCCTTTTGATGAAAGTGAAAGTGGAGAGTGAAAAAGTTGGCTTAAAGCTCAACATTCAGAAAATGAAGACCATGGCATCCGGTCCCATCACTTTGTGGGAAATAGATGGGGAAACAGTGGAAACAGTGTCAGACTTTATTTTTGGGGGCTCCAAAATCACTGCAGATGATGACTGCAGCCATGAAATTAAAAGACGCTTACTCCTTGGAAGGAAAGTTATGACCAACTTAGATAGCATATTGAAAAACAGAGACATTACTTTGCCAACAAAGGTCCATTTAGTCAAGGCTATGGTTTTTCCAGTGGTCATGTATGGATGTTGGACTGTGAAGAAAGCTGAGGACCAAAGAATTGATGCTTTTGAACTGTGGTGTTGGAGAAGACTCTTGAGAGTCCCTTGGACTGCAAGGAGATCCAACCAGTCCATTCTAAAGGAGATCAGCTCTGGGATTTCTTTGGAAGGAATGATGCTAAAGCTGAAACTCCAGTACTTTGGCCACCTCATGTGAAGAGTTGACTCATTGGAAAAGACTCTGATGCTGGGAGGGATTGGGGGCAGGAGGAGAAGGGGACGACAGAGGATGAGATGGCTGGATGGCATCACTGACTCGATGGACGTGGGTCTGGGTGAACTCCGGGAGATGGTGATGGACAGGGAGGCCTGGCGTGCTGCGATTCATAGGGTCGCAAAGAGCTGGACACGACTGAGTGACTGAACTGACTGAACTGAATCCCCACTCAATTACCTAATGCTGCTGCTGTAAGTCACTTCAGTCGTGTTCGACTCTTCACGACGCTATGGACTGCAGCCCACCAGGCTTCTCCGACCATGGGATTTTCCAGGCAAGAGTACTGGAGTGGGGTGGCATCACCTTCTCCAATTACCTAATAAGAAGGTATTATTATAATCAGTTCACAGCTGAAGAAACTGACATTAAGAAGAATTAGTGTTTTGTACCTAGGCTGCACTATTAATAAGTGGTTTGTGGCACATCCTTGCTGATACCACCATAATACTCTTTCTTCCATTTTTTTTTTCTTTAGGAGAACCCTGATTTTTTTTGAAAGGGTGGAACAGTGTGGCTAGATTAAAAAACAACAACAACTATATATCCCAACCCCCCATAGAGCAAAAAGTGCTTTGTGACATAGTTCCAACCAAGAAGACTTAAGTTGCAGTCTGCTAGGGATTTTTGACCATGTTGTATGGTCACCTCTATGTGTCTTCCTTCGTCCTTGTTCTTCAGAAGCAGGGCTGAGATGCCTGATGAAGCAGGGACTATCAGGTTTGGGGTCTAACACTAAAATGAGTGAGTTAAGTGAGTGAAGTCGCTCAGTCGTGTCTGACTCTTTGCAACCCCATGGACTGTAGCCTAACCAGGCTCCTCCGTCCATGGGATTTTCCAGGCAAGAATCCTGGAGTGGGTTGCCATTTCCTTCTCCAGGAGATCTTCCTGATCCAGGGATTGAACCCAGGTCTCCCGCATTGTAGGCAGAGGCTTTACCGTCTGATCCACCAGGGAAGATCTAATAAGCAAAACTATGAAAAGAGCCCGAGGCATGGATAATACTGGGTGGGAGCTGCTGCACTGTCACTTAGCCAGACATTCTTGTTGGGCAAAAAGACTAAAGCCAAGTTAGCTTAATTTATACTTCGGGTTTTCTGTTCCTTGATTGATGCATGATGGAAATGGGTTTTATACCTGTATCTGTCATCTAGATTTTCCTTTAGACATTGTCACTGTGTTACCCTTCATGGATCCACTTAAAGCTTACCTGAATCTTCATCTCAGAAATAATTTTTTCTTTTTTATATATGCTCATGAAATTTTGACTACTTTTAAGGGTCTTATAATTTCCTCTTTTTATTTGGAATTTTTATTGTAGATTGTGAATTTCTCAATAATAGAGTCCTTTTATAGCTCCTTTTCTTCCCTATACATAGAAAACACTGAATGAATATTTACTGTTTGAGTAAAATCCATAAAATTTACAGTGTAGTTTTCTAATATCTGAGTCTTTTATGAATTTTATTCTTCTTTAAATTTGTTAGAAATACATGTAACCCAAATCACAGTGATTTGAACTCCCAATGAGTCTGCCAGAAATGAGCTCCCTCAGCTCTTCCTGCAAGTTTCTCCGTTTATTGCCTTAGGGGTGCTTAGGAACAGGGTCCTCTCGTTGGTTCATCTGCTAGTTCTCATCTTCCCTTCTGATGCTGCTGAGGCTACCACTCTGCCTATTCCTGACTTAGGGGAGGAAATACTGCTCTTACTACCCCTTTACTCATACTGAAACACAGATCTTTTCCTCATTACTCATTGCACAATTCAGACCAGCTTTGCCACAAAGAAAACAACCCAAGAGTAGGGAATGATGCAATGGAAGCATGTAGATTACATTCTGGACCTTGAATCCCATAAATAGTTTCCAATAGCTGAATGAATTTTCTTAATAATATTGTAATGGTTTTATCGTCAATTTTGTCAATTGCTAGTGACAGTGGGATCTTGTTGCTAATTTTCACAAAAGACATCTGAAGTTTTAAAATGTGACTTCACTTTCACTTTTCACTTTCATGCATTGGAGAAGGAAATGGCAACCCACTCCAGTGTTCTTGCCTGGAGAATCCCAGGGACGGGGGAGCCTGATGGGCTGCCGTCTATGGGGTCGCACAGAGTCGGACACGACTGAAGTGACTTAGCAGCAGCAACAGCAGCAGCAGTAACCTCTTGATTTCAAACAATTTAAAGAGCTAGGAAGTGAGTGTATGTAAAATTTTAAGATATTTTTGTGGAAAAAGGATAGAGTAAATCTCAGGACAAGGGTTGGAACTTAAGGAAATGGTAGGGATCAGGTTTTTGCTAAATAAAGAAACTTGAAGAAAGAAAAGAGGGATGGAAAGGAAGAGAATTGAAATAAAAAGGAGAGGAGAGATTTAATTAAAGACCTGTGAGTAATATCCTGGAATTCTCCTATGTAGTGTACAAACTGTGCTCTGCGCTCCTAATAGGAAGAGGAAGTTCAAGAGATATGTCTTTGAAGAGAAGTTATTTAGGAATTAATGTGGAAAGAACTTAACGTCAAGTATTTTTTTCAGGCACAAGAGCAATATAATTAAACTGGGTTCTTTCATCTATACCAATATGTACTCTATACTGTATAGCGTTTATGTACTCTATACCATATGTACAAATTTTCTCAGCCTTCTGTTGGCCTGTTTATAATTTTGTAATACTTTTTGATGTTTTATTATTGATTTCGAAGTGAGGTTGGCTTTGATAACACATTTTGATTTTAAACTACTATAGTAGAAAGTTGTAAAATTGACTATTATTTAAAATCTTAAAAAAAAAAAAAAAAAAAGACACTCTGAATGTGCTCCAGGAGACTGAGGCTGATGCAAGAAGACACTGTAGCGCTATTTAGCCTTGGGATTCAGTTGTTAAGAGACAGCTGCCAACTCCGCCTTACCAACAGGGGAGTGATTTTGTTCACTCTTCTCTGGCTCCAGCACAGAAGGCGAGCTGTCTGCAGCCTTTGTAAAGCTTAAGGTAGTTCTTCGTGTGGAAGATAAGACCCTCATTGCTGTTTGATCCCTTCCTGGAATCTTAAGGTGGTAGAATAGACACTGACTTACAGGAAAGCATGTAATGAAGAGAAATTAAGAGACGCATCTTAAGGAGTTTTATAGCTGAGTTAATAATGATTGTTGTTTGGCATATAGACTTTCTGGGTTGGCTACAAAATAAATGTGATACACTCTTTACAAATTCTAAAATATTTTATACTTTTTGAAGTAAGTTCTTTCAGATTGAGTGATTCTTGGATATCTAAGAGTTATTCTTGGATATTTATATTGTTGGAGGCCCTTGGGATATATCAATTGCCAAGAAGACTATAACTGATTTGTAAGATTTAAAGTCATGTGAGCCGATGTTCTTATGTGCAATGTCTAAACAGGTGTCTGTGCTCATGGATAAAAAGAGAAAGCTCAGGATACGTCTTTGAAGAGAAGTTACCTAGGGGTTAAGGTGGAATGTGAGGTTGGATACTTCAGTGTATTTCAAAGGAACATATCCAGTCTGCCCCTGGAAGGAAGGATCTCTCCCTGCCTCTGTTTTCTTGTTCCAGGCAAGCAGAAAGCTGTGATTACAAAGCCTGCTTGTTCCTCCTTAGTAACTGTCACTGCCTCCTGCGGGTCTTTCATTTAGCAGGAGTAGGGGTCAGATGAGTCTTGATTAATAAATCCTCATTTCTCTCCTACCCATCTCTCACAAACTTTGCTATCATAGAGTTGATGTTAAATTGGTATCTATGTTATCTTAAATAGCTCCGATCTAACAAACTGAAATTGAATCTGATATATATAAACACTGCTTCTTCCACCTCCTATCCCAAACCCTACTGTGAAGTACACAAGTATTAATACAATAGAGGAGAGGTTTATTAATTCACTTATTAATAGTAATTAGTAAAAAAAAGGTTTTATTTTTACACTTCTCTTTTTTTTCTTAAAAAAGCAGCTATTATCTTCCCAACAAAAGTCTAAGCATCATTTACCATTGTCGTGGGACTTCCCTGGTGGTGCAGTGGATAAGAATCTGCCTACCAATGCAGAAGACACAGGTTCGAGTTCCCTGGTCCAGGAAGTTTCCACATGCCCCCTGGAAACTAAGCCAGTGTGCCATAAGTACTGAGCCCAAGCTCTAGAGTCTGGCAGCAGCACCACCCAGCCCATGCGCTACAACTACTGAAAACTTTGCACCCTAGAGCCTGTGCTCTGCAACAAGAGAAGCCACCATAATGAGAAGCCTGCACACAGCGACGAACAGTAGACCCCTGCTTGCCACAACTAGAGAAAGCCTGAGCACAGCAAGGAGGGCCCAGGGCAGCCAAAATAAATAAATAAATGGATAAAATTATTATGAAAGCTCATGGAAGATAAACTATGCCCTCCCAAATTTCCTGCCTCCAAATGTTTATATAATTCTGTGCATAGTGGGCTCTGATCTTTGCCAATGTGTTGTATTACATCAACTCCATGAATATATCAACTCCATGAATGTTTTATCATCATCTAGCCAGGAAAACAGAAACTACCTTCAATCTCTCAAACAGAGGGAATTAATACAGAGAATTGATCACCCAGGTGATGGAACACAGAGAAGCTAGACAAGGGGTGGTGCAAGCACCTCGGAGAAACTCTGATCATCACTCTCGGACTGGAAGGACAATAGATAAATGTGTGTGGTTCCCAGACACCAGAAGTTAGACTCAGGCTACAGCTAGACATCACATGATGAGAGGTGGACCAGTCACTGGGCAAAGGGTGAGGATGCTATTTGTTGTTGTTTAGTTGCTAAGTTGTATCCAACTCTTTGGGATCCCGTGGACTGTAACCCACCAGGCTCCTCTGTCCATGGAATTTTCTAGACAAGAGCTCTGGAGTGGGTTGCCATTTCCTTCTCCAGGGGATCACCCAACCCAGGGATCAAAGCCACATCTCCTGTATTGCAGATGGATTCTTTAGCACTGAGCCACCTGGGAAGCCCCGAAGATGACTTGGAGGATACTGCTAACAGGACTAGAGCCACAGAAGAGACATAGACATTGTTAGAGATTCTTCAGGATGCCCGGAGAGAAGGGAAGAAATACCCTAACTTCTCCCTGTAGGGAAAACCCTGTTAGGATAACAAAACCTTGCCTGTGTCTTTTAAAGACTCCCATGTTTTGACTGCAAGGGCAGGAATCAGCTGTGGACAAAACTGAATTCTGTTCAATAGAGACATTCATAGTACTGCAAGATCAGAGCCAGTGAGTAGAAGGACTAGCTCATCATGAATCAGTTAATATTTACCAGTGGGGTAAAGCAAGGTTGTCTTTTTGTCCTTCTCTTTATAACAACTGAAAGACTGACTTATGCCCACCCATTTGCCATTCTGTAGAACAGAAAGTTAATAATATTAGCTGTATTTATTTGTACTATGTGCAAAACTCCATTCTAAGAACTTTATAAGTGTTAGTGCTTAATTCTCAAAATAACCTCATAGGCAAAAGTCCTACTATTGGCCTGTTTCTTGGAAGAGGAAGTTGAAGCATAGACAGGATAGCTAGTAGACACATGGTGACACAGAGATGACACAGTTGTACTTTGAGATACTAGAAGCGGCCTTTGTGATAAGCTCTGCTATGTGATTTTTACCACAAAGAAGGTCATCAGATAAACTCTTGTAAACTGGAACACTGTTTCCTTGTACTATCACCCACTTGTCAGTACCTTAAACCAAGCTGCATCTTTTCTTCCCTGTATGACTACAGCGGACTCTGGATTCATCTCCTTAGCTCCATCCTTGTCCTATTCCATCTGTATTCTGTATAGCAGCCAGAATAATCTTTTAAAAACACATAGTCCTTCAGTGGTTTTCCCACTGTTAGTAAAGTCTTACATTACTTTAAAATCCTATACCATGGGGTTTTAGTGGGCAGGCATAGTTTGGAATGCTGTTGCTTTCCTGGTGTGACTAGGCAGCCATTTATTTACCAATCTCTCTCCTCCTGAAGGGACATCATCTTTACCTGTGTTATACTCAGATGCCATGGGCAAGCTCTGTAAATGAGTCAGAAAAATCATTCTGAAATCATAGTCACCCCCTGCCTATGAGAAGAGCATTGATCAATAGGCAGAGATCCAGAGAGCTCCAGAAAGCCCGAGGATTTGTGTGTTAGACTCAACTCACTCCTGGAAACCCCCTGGGGGTCGTGAGTCTGCTGGAGCTCCTGGCAAAGTGACAGACATTTAGTAATGTCTGTCAATGGTGCTATTTGTTTTGGCCTTTTCTGGGTAAATTTGGTGGGCAGCCAGGGCAACAAAGGGCGCTCCTCAGACTAGAGTTGGAGGAGGCAAGCTGGGGTGAATCTCTAAGTAGCGGGGAGGGGTGTAGGGCAAAAGAAACTGGCTAAGAACAAATATAAGGTAAAATCACTGCTTCCTTATATACTTGCTTCCTATATTGAACAAACAGCAAAAGCTAAAAGAATGCTACAACGAGCCTTAACATGTTGGGAGAAGTGCTTGGTCCCCAGGGTGCTCTACAGTTCATCCAGGGGGGCAATGAGCCATGGGGCCAGGATTCTAGCCTAAGTGTGGCTCTTCATCAGCAAAGTTTCTTAGGTATTTCATATGTGGGTGTGATTAATATTTAAATAAGAAACAGTGTGAAAATCTTGGCACTGTCTTTGACCTGTTAGTTACATTCACATTACTGAGAGCTAAAGAAGATTAATTGATATGCAAATATTAGGGATGTGCACTGGATAATAAGTAAAGAGCATGAAAAAAATATCTTTTAAAAATCTGTGTCTCAAACACTAGTTATAGCTGATCAAAATTACTAGAATAACTCTAGAAAAAATTTCTGGCTTTGTTTCTAATTTTTTCACAAAGCTGGAGAAGGTGGGCTGTGTATGATGACTACAACAAGAATAATGTTTTTATTAGTTGTTAGATTTTAATCTAAATAAGTTGCCATGATTCTTCCCAAGGCTTCACTGCTTACGAACTATATTGAGTCTCATGGATTCTGTAATAGAACTTTGAAACCTCTTTCATTGCTTCAGACTTTATTCAGCCAAAATAATTACTGAGGACAGTTGAGCCTGCTTTTTTTCAATTCAAAGGTCATTCACACTGACTTTTCTTACTTTGAGTTCATGCATGACATCATTAATTACATGAGCTCTTAAAATGTTAACTCTCCAAATACTTCATTAATGTACACATGTATGTAACTATTTATATATTTTTATCTGCCCCAATGAAAAACCTCTAAGGTGAAGAAAAAACTTATTTTCTTACACCTTGAATTATAAGGCATCACAATCTTGTACCTCATAAATATTTTTCCTTCTTAAATCATTGCCTGGAAAGTAAGTTCGTGTCACTTTTCCCATAAAGCTAAAGCTGTAGAGGTCAAATTTTGTAGATGACACAAAAGACTTTCTCCTCCGTGAATAATGACAAGCTCATGCTATTGGAAAGGTCAAAGTGACTTTCCAAAGTGACTGAACTCAAAGTGACTCAGTTCGGCCTGAGTCCAGATGGGTCCACTACACACACAATTGTCTTATTTTGCAGACCCCCTGAGACAGACTATCCAGAGCCCCTTGCTATGGTGGCATAGCTGTCTCATGTTACTAAACCTTTTTTTTAATTTTGATTGTTTTATGAGGCTTTATCTTATTTCTGATTTCTGTTCCTAAGAATTATGCCCATTTTTGCCATGGTTTTGCTCTTGGCAGACAGAATGTCTGGAAAAAAGAAATGCTATGACGGTGATTACTGAATGGAAATCGAGTGGGAGCTAAAGTTTGGTGATATTTTACTATTTTAGATGCTTTAATGCATTTTGAATGTTGATATAGAGATGTTACATATTTAATATACTTGAAACAAGTTTAAGGGAAGAATCATTGCGGAAACACCTATAAATGACTGAAATTTTTACATCAAACTAAGTCATATTTTTATTTAGTATTGATATGAGAGAACTCTTTTCTCAGTAGAAGTGCTGTTTCATAAATTAGCTCCATAAATCTTCACATTCTTTCCAACGGATTAAGACAAGTTCACATTTGAAGTGAGAAAAGTCTGAAATTGAAGTCGAAGGTACTCAACAGTATATATTTTTTAGATTAAAGCCTTTCCTTAGAACTCTGATATTAAAATCAGTGACTAAATATATAAAAGGATAACCAGAATACTGATAAGTGTACATTTCAAACACAAATCATTACTTTGCATTTAGGGAGGACAAATATTAAATTCTCGCATCTTGCTCTGTTTCCTGTTCAATCTGCTTATGTTAGTAGATGTTCTTGTTTTGATTAAGGGTTTTTACATGTGAATATGAATTCTGAATCTCTGCATGTTATATAAGTACCAAAAAAACCTGCCTCATCATAGTGATGCTCATTGTGAAATATCTTGCTTAATCAATTAATGAACACAAGGCCAAATAAAAGTTAATTTTTTTATTACAAAACATCATTTATTTAGCAAACGTGAATTGTGCTCTAAAATTAAGTAATCTTTAGGTGGAGGAAGCATAGCTTGTGATTTTCAATGCAAAAAACCATGATCTGGAACTTTTTCTTCATGGGTTAACATGTAGATGTCTTTAAAAATCTATAAAAATCATGTGAGCTTACATATTTTTGGAAGTTATGCTTTTTAAACATTTCTATTTTCTTTTATTGTTCATTCATACTTGACATTTATCACTATGAAAATAAATATTCCCATGATAATTATTTAAAAAATAAAGACAAGCAGAAAAAAGGAAAACATCCTAACACAAATATAATATTTTGGTGTATTTCCTTCCAGATTATTTATACACAGTAAAAAAATTTTTTATACTGTATTATATTCATAACTGAGAAAAATTGGAAAATATAAAATTAAAGTGAATTTATTCACCATAAAAATATGTGTTCATTAATAGAGTTTTCATGTATTTGAAAATGTTTTGTAACATAAAAAAACTCTAAAAATTTGACATTAAGTGAAAAATTCAAATTATGAATTATTATATATATGCTAACTTTCTGTAACTCCATGGATTGTAGCCCACCAGGCTCCTCTGTGCACGAAATTTTCCAGGCAAGAATATGGGAACAGGTTGCCATTTCCTCCTATAGGGGATCTTCCCAACCCAAGGATCAAACCAACGTCTTTTGCATCTCCTGCATTGGCAGGAGGATTCTTTATTACTGTGCCACCTGGGAAGCCAGTATATACATGGCTTAAACAGTATATAATGAACTTGGAAATGTGGTAAAGTTAGATTTATAAAACAAATCAACCGTAATGACTTCTGGAACTGATCACATTTTTGAGCCATGTGTTATAAAAGAAAATAAAATATTTGGGAGCAAAGATATAGAACAAGAGATTGTATTCAGGTTACAAATCCATCCCTTTTCTGTTTAATTTATACCAAAAAATAAAAACAAAAAACCCACATAGGTAAATTTTGGGGGACCTTTGTTAACAAAGGTAAATTTTGATTTTTAAAAATATGGAATTGAACACTAGTTTTTTTTTTTTAAACCTATACCCAAGAAATTAATACAATATAAAGAATTAGTAGGGTATAGTTTGTTTGCTTGTTTGTTTTTGGCTGCATCGCTCATCTTGTGGTGTCTTAGTTGAATTTATTCCCACGATAGTGAAAGTGCAGAGTCCTAACCACTGGCCTGCCAGGGAATTCCCTAGCATAATTTTATGTCTAGATTTTTTTTTTTTTTTTTTGTGGGGAGCAGCTAGAATGGGAGTACAAACTTCTTCCTCTCAAATTCTGGTAAATCTGGGATGATCAGAATTCAGGGGATTGTTTGTAATTAAATGTTGGCATGTTCGTGGCATGGACCCAGTTTGAATTCTCTTGAAGCTAATCTTGTGATGAGGATTCGGATTTATTTATCAACATTTGAGACTTACTAAGCGTTCCTGGGAGAATCAGGGAAGGAAGTGGAGGAAGCAGGACTGAAGATAGGGAAGAAGACAAGAAAGAGAGTAATTTCTGATGATTGCTGAGTCTCAGATTCCACAGGGTACTCCGGATCATAAATTACATCTTAGATTTGTCCCACTTTGAAGCAAAGAATGGACTATCAAACTTCCACATAACTCAGTACCTAGCTATAGGTTTTCCCAGGAACGCAGTGCGTCTGGCGCACTTCTGCTTCTCTGTATAAAGAACAAAGTTGGTTTTGGAAGAGAGGGTCTGAGGGAATCTGAATATCCCCAGGGCTGTGCTCTACACATGGCTATCACAAATCTGTCTTGCCTGCAATTAAGTTGCGAAGTGTGATTCTCCATGTTTTTCTGGGTCAAAGAGTTCAACTGTGAGGCAGAGTTTACAAGTCTAAGGATGCAGTTAGAGCCTGCACATTTTCACAGAAACTTCCATTAGAATTTGGCCTGGAGAGTGGTGGTGGGGAACCCTTAGCTGTGTGTGATCAGGAGTAGAAAGAAGAGGATAATACAAGTTCTAAAATTTTTGAAGCATATGAAGGAGAGAGGGGAAAAAAAGTAAAACAATTATGAGGAAACCTGGGATATACTTATTATGGGAGAATGCTTGTTATTGTTGTTCAGTCGCTCAGTTGTGTCTGACTCTTTGCGATCCCATGGACTACAGCATGCCAGGTTTCCCCGTCCTTCACTATCTCCTGGAGCTTGTTCAAACTCATGTCCATTGAGGTGATGAGGCCATCCAACCATCTCATCCTCTGTTGCCCTCTTCTCCTGCCCTCAATCTTACCCAGCATCTAGGTCTTTTCCAATGAATCGGCTCCTTGCATGAGGTGGCCAAAGTATTGGAGCTTCAGTTTCAACATTAGTCCTTCCAATGAATATTCAGGGTTGATTTCCTAAAGGATTGGCTGGTCTGATCTCCTTGCAGTCCAAGGGACTCTCAAGAGTCTTCTCCAGCACCACAGTTCAAAAGCATCAATTCTTTGGTGCTCAGCCTTCTTTATGGTCCAACTCTCACATCTGTATGTGAGTACTGGAAAAACCACAGCTTTGACTATACAGACCTTTGTTGGTAAAGTGATGTCTCTGCTTTTTAATACTGTCTAGGTTTGTCATAGCTTTTCTTCCAAGAAGGATGCTTATTCAGGCAAGCTGTTGTTGCCCAGACTTCAGAGGAAGGTTGGACAGAAAATTCTCAGCTCACATTTGGAGTTACCAGAACAGTTTCCACGTGACTGCAAAAAACTTGACTTGGAAAGGAGTAAAACTCAGAGGAGGCCTTGGATGATGGTAAGTCTAGCAAGAAAGGACAGTCACCCTGGGTCAAGGCCAAAGGAGGGGCCAGCTGCATCTAAGCGGAATAGAAGTGAAGCCATCCAAGAACAGACTGCTTAAAACTTTAAACCTGTGCCAAGTTTATTGAGGAATGTGAGACTGTGTACTTGCAAATTACCTCAACACTATATCATCTGTATTCTGAAAATTTCTCACACTGCAATAGAGACTTAGAGCCTTTTCAAATGTTTTTTAGTCTGTGATTCTGCGATCCTAAGTGAGTTGTGTAAGCTATGCACTCTGCAGGTGCTGTGTTCCTGCGGACATCACCAGGATTGAGTATTGCTGAGAAGAAGAGGGAAAATGAAAAAATCAGTGATCTTTCATGTGTGGTCTTGGGGGGAACTATTTTGCATTGTGATTACCCAGAAACTTGTCCAAAGCAAGTGCTCAAAGGAAACCACTGAGAAGCGACTTATTCATGCCTTAAATTTGAGTGCCCCATCTGGAAACTGTCTGTCTTTTAGTCACATTTGCATGCTGGAAAAACTACATTTAAAAAAAATCACAGCAGATAATAATTATAAACCTCTAAAATTTTTTATTTGTTTATTTATTTTTACTGTGCTGGATCTGCCTTGCTGCTCCGGCTTATTTTTCTAGTTGTGGCAGGTGGGGGCCACTCTCTAGTTGTCATGCTTGGGCTTCTCACTGTGGTGGCCTGTTTTACAGAGCACGGGCTCTAGGGGCTCAGTAGCTGTGACACATGGGCTCAGTAATTGTGCCTCCTGAGCTCTAGAACACAGGCTCTCAATAGTTGTGGTACGCAGGGTTAGCTGCTGCTCGGCATGTGGGATCTTTCCTGATCAGGGATCGAACATACATCTCCTGCACTGGCAGGTGGATTATTTATCACTGAGCCACCAGGGAAGGCCATTAATTATAAATCTTCAACACAATTAGAGCATAAGCTTGCTTTGTCTATATTCTAGCCAACTACATTTGTGACAAAAAAATAACAGAAAGCTAAGAAAAATATTAATGATCGATGACAATTTTTTCACAAAAAGGAAAATAAAGTGTTACTAATAAATATTATTTGAGTTCCAGGAGCACTCTGTCATCTCATACTAACTGTTCTTTAAGTTGGGTACAGATAAAATTTCTTTCACAAGCACCAGATTATGAGCTCATACAGTTTTTCCCTTAATACTGCTGCTACTGCTGCTAAGTCACTTCAGTCATGTCCGACTCTGTGTGACCCCATAGACGGCAGCCCACCAGGCTCCCCCATCCCTGGGATTCTCCAGACAAGGACACTGGAGTGGGTTGCCATTTCCTTCTCCAATGCATGAAAGTGAAAAGTGAAAGGGAAGTCACTCAGTCGTGTCCAACTCTTAGCGACCCCATGGACTGCAGCCTACCAGGCTCTTCCATCCAAGGGTTTTTCCAGGCAAGAGTACTGGAGTGGGGTGCCATTGCCTTCTCCGTCCCTTAATACTAAAAAATAATAAAATATGAAAAAAAAGTTCCCAAATAGGTACTATTATGTATAAAATAAGCTACAAAGATATATTGTACAATACAGGAAACAGAACCAATGTTTTATAACAATATAGGATTTATTTTAAATCACTGCTATTATTATCTTGATTGACACTCTTATCATCCTGTCTTTGATCCATGGAAATAAACCTCTTCAAGCTGATTTTCATGTTTTTTTGATAGTTTTGCTTCTTTGTCTTTTGTCATCCATAAGATCACTCCTGCTTTAGATGCCAGTCATGAGTCCAGATGTCTGGTGTTTCTGACTAAGCCTTATATCAGGAGCTCCCACAATCCCCTCCTCAGTTTAGACAGTTTGCTAGAATGGCTCACAGAACTCAGGAAAACAACCTACTCACTATTTCTGATTTATCATGAAGGATACAAGTCAGGGGAGATGTACAGGGCAAGGTATTGGGGCCAGTTGGCCGCACAAAGCTTTCATGCTCTCTCCACACAGGCCACCCTCCCAGAAAGACGCTCTCCCAACCCTGTTGTCTTTGGGAAATTCCATTACTTAAGATTAATTAAACCATTGACCATTGGTGATTAAATCTATCTCCATTCTATCTCCCCTTCCCCACAGATTGCAGGTGGGAATAAAAGTTTAAACTTCTAATCATGCCTTTTTGTATGCTAATGAAAGAACAGTCCTCTCATTAGGATACAAAAGGACACTCCTCTTTCTAGAGATTCCAAGGGTCTTAAATGCTCTGGTATAAGGAATCTGTGTCAAAGACTGATTGACTATTAGGACAAAAGATGCTTTGAGCACCCTATCATTTAGGAAATTACAAGGGTTTTAGGAGCTCTATGTCAGGAATTGGAGTAGAGACTAAATTTATACTTCTTATTAGGTCACAATATCATCATCTCAATTTTGGAAAAAATATATACAGAAAAATAGCTATATGGTAGTAAACCAAAATATTAACATTGTGGTGATCTTTGTTTTCGATTTGTGCTGTTATTCCTTTTTAAGGGGCTTCCAAGAACCTGACTGCCAATGAAGGGGACTTAGGAGAGTTTGATCCCTGGGTCAGGAGGATCTCCTGGCATAGGAAATGGCAACCTGCTCCAGTATCCTTGCCTGGGAAATCCCATGGACAGAGGAGCCTGGCAAGCTACAGTCTACGGGGCCACAAAGAGTTGGACATGACTGAGTGCACACACACACACACACACACACGTTTCATTTTAATTTACAATTTGTACTTTATAATTTTATAATAAAAATAAAGGACATGAGTGAATTGTAGCTAATTCAAAGCTAGAAGATTGGTGTGAAGAATTATCTACAGATCTTCCTCTACTATATGCCTGGGCTTAAGTCCTAATAAATCCATCATAAGTTGAAAATGGTATATGTCGAAATGCATTCAATACACCACTGAACATCATAGCTGAGCCTAGCCTACATTCAATGTACTCAGAACACTTGCATTAGCCTACAGTTGGGCAAAATCATCTAACACAAAGCCTATTTTATAATAAACCGTTGAATGTCTCATGTAATTTATTGACTACTGCACTGAAAGTGAATAACAGCATGTTCATATGGCTACAGAAAACTTGAAAATGTGTCTGTATTTACCCTTCTGGTGGGGTGGCTGACTTGGAGCTGCTGCCACACCCAGCATCACCAGAGAGAAAAGCAATGCATACGGTTAGCTTGAGAAAAGATCACAATTCACAACTCAAATTACAGTTTCTACTGAATCCATATCACTTTTGCCTAATCATAAAGGCAAGAAATTGAAAGTCAGAACCAGTCCCTCTGTACTCTTACATGGAAGAACAACTTTTACAAATACTATTAAAAAAATCTTAAAAATATATATATTTGGCTATGTAAAATAAAAACTTCATCAGATAAAATAATCAACAACACAATTAAAAGATAAATAACAAATATTTTAAAGTTAATACATTATTCATAAGGCATGATATCATTAATTCATCAAGAAAAAAGCAAATGGGAGAAAATAAGTACATGTAATACAGTTAATGGGCTTCCCAAGTGGCTCAGTGGTAAAGAATCTGCAGGCAATGCAGAATATATGAGTTTGATCCCTGGGTTGGGAAGATGCCCTGGAGAAGGAAATGGCAACCCACTCTAGTACTCTTGCTAGAAAAATCCCATGGACAGAGGAGCCTGCCAGGCTACAGTCCATGGAGTTGCAAAAGAGTCAGATATGACTGAGTGACTGAGCACTAGCAATATCAGATCAGAAGACTCACAGAAACCTAGGATATTATGATTTCTTCACTTTACAGGTGAGGGAAATGGTTTAAAAGATTAGATCCCTTGCACGTGAGAATAAGGACAAGGTTGAGACTCATTCTTCTGATTTTGGACTCAGATCTCAAGCCCTGTCACATGGTGGCTGAGGAAACCAGTCTTCCTCACCTAAATAGGACTTTTTGTGGCTCACCCTCATAGTCAAGGGTTCTTGACATTAGAATGAGAAATACTCTCCCTTCTCTGGATACCAAACCCTCACAAAATTTAAATTGTATGACTAAGCTTTTGCTTAGTTCTTCTTACCCACCAACATTTATTTATTTACTAATTTTTGGTTACACTGAGTGTTCATTGCTGTGCTCAGGTTTTCTCTAGTTGTGGCAAGCAGGGACTATTTTTTATTGTGAAGGAGGAAACAGAGCTGGACTCCATCCTAGGCCTGGCTGCGAACATTAGGCTACACGCATGGTCACCCTCCCAATGGACTCTGAACTTTGTGCCCCGTGTCTATACAAGTGGCATACCAATGGAAAACCAGACCCCCCCGGATGAAAGAGCCTCAGGACTTTGTACTTGGACTCTCCGTTGCCTAAAAGAATATGCTAATTATCTCTGTAACAGAACAAAGTCATAATGTTTATCGTGATATGACCACAGTCCTATTGATAAATGTCCACTGTTTATCTAGTCTTGTGACACATGAATCATGGGTTAACTTTGATCGTATCTCTCTTTTACCTTGTCCAGACTAGTTTCAAGGAATTTGGGGAGGTGGGTTTGAGCAAGTACACTTAGGGTATATAAGGTTTTCACAAAAACTGGTTGGGGTCCTTGGCTGAGAGGAGACTGCCTTGGGCCTGCCGGTGTAATAAACGGCACTCTACTATCTGCATTGTCCTTCTGAGTGAGTTTGTTTCCCGGAATGCGTGGCTACGACAATTGCAGTGTGTGGGTTTCTCATTGCAATGGTGTCTCTGGTTGCTGAGCACAGGATCGAGGTGCATGGGCTCCACAGCTGCAGCACTTGGGCTCAGTAGTTGTGGCACATGGGCTTAGTTGCCCCTCGGCATGTGGAATCTTCTCGGATCAGGGATTGAACCTGTGTCCCCTGCATTGGCAGGTCTACTATCCATGGTGCCAACAGGGAAGTCTCTGCTTATTTCTAAATAGAGCGTGCGTGCGTGCTCAGTCACTCAGTCGTGTTCGACTCTTTGGCACCCCATGGACTATAGCCCACCAGGCTCCTCTTTCCATGGGATTTCCCAGTCAAGCATATTGGAGTGGGTTGCCATTTCCTACTCTAGGGGATCTTCTTGGCCAGTAGTGACCCAAGGATGAAAGAGCAGATAAAACCAAGGAGGGTCTTGGAATGCAGGAACACAAAAATGTGGCCCTTATCATCCTTCCCTCCCCTATGTTGTAACTATTAATGGATTTTCAGTCCTCTTGAGCAGTATAACCTGTCTCCCCTACTGCCCCATAAGGAGAAGGTATGTGCCTTACTCTTCCCTCCACCCTGGATACTTGCCTCATCCAATCAACAAATGATCTGCAAGACCCCTATCCCATTCCTTGTACCCTGGGTATAACAGTGGACTAAGGACCCCTGTTCAACGTTGGTTGGTTCTTCCTTGAGCGGGCCTGGTTTTCTAACAGAGTCTCCCACTCTAATAAACTTTATTTCCCTCCCATTTTGTCTCATGTCTGGAAATTCTTTTCCAACCTTCACACGACGACACGGCCCACGGGTCAAACCTATGTTTCCTACACTGGCAGGCAGATTCTTTACAATTGAGCCACGTGGGATGCCCAAGTAAAGCATATACCTTTCATTAAGTTTTTAATGTTAACATAATTACATGTTCATCTTCATTAAAGCAAAATGTATTTTAAGTTGCTCTTCAGTCTAAAGCACATATCTTATGACAGTGAATATTTTGCTTAATCACTTACTTAATCTATAAGTAAAGAGAATTTTGGTCACTTTCATACATTAATCTATTAAGATATCCTCTTTATACATTTAAATATAAACACTATGCTCAGAGTTTAAATATGTATTGCCAAGATAATCCTGACTCCACACCCACCCCTGCTGTTTGTCTATGACAGATAAAATCATAAACTCAAGACATGTTTCCATGCTAAAAACTTTCTGGTTTATTCATTTGGGCTCTTTACATACAAACTAGAAATCAACAGGAAATCTTGTTTTCCTCATTTGTACCATGCTTCTACCACAGTTACGAAAAAACAAAAAAACAACTGCCATTATGATCCAAAGAAAATATATGGTCAATGTGTTTCAATTTTAGACCATGTTGGAAAAAATCATTTTTTAAATGCATAATTGTTCCAGAATGAAAAACACAATAGACAGAAATGGACTTAATTGTTACTGCCATAAATCAATGATTTACAGTTGTTTTTCCTCCCTTAATTCCCAGGAATGTGTTATCACACATTCTCATCAGTAACAGAAGCCCTTTATGTGGATGTAATAGACTCTCCAGGAGGTGGTTTCTTATTTAACTAAGATTCCTAGCGGATTCTGGGAAGCCCCTTCCCAAAGAACAGGGCCACCCGCACACTGGTGCTTTTCAAATTTGAAGGTGAACAACCTGGGGCTCTTGTTTTTATGCAGATTCTGGCTCATTAGATTTGGAGTGGGGCCTTGAAATCTGCATTTCCAAAGAGCTCCCGAGGTGAGGCCGGTGCTATTGGGCCATGGACTCTACTTTTCAGGTAGGCAGTATAACCACCTCCCAGCTCCTAATTACCAATAGATACTGCACGTTTGTGAACCCAGTTATGGGTTTGATGCATTTGTCTTTATTTGGTCTGTGCTTGGGTTCTGTTCGGCTTTTAGAAAATTTCCTCTAGTCAAAGCGGGGAATTAAATAATTTATGGACCTATTTGACACAATTATTAAAAAATTATCTTAGTGTTTCCTGCAAATACCTTCCCAGTAAATAGAAAATCAGATATGATGATGAGAATGAGCACTGGTCTCACATGTGGGTCAGCAATGGCAGCGATGACTCCTGCACAGATGAAATGGTAGAACAAATGAATTTGTTGAAGGATTCCTCAAGCTCCATGTGAGCTCTTATTCTTCTATGGGACCTAATCCCTAGACACTTGGTACTTGGTGATGCTGCTTTATTTTCTCCAGGTTGTTCTCCCCTCCCTTTCTTAATCTCTCTCCCAAATCAACTTTCATGGCTCAATCCTTCCTTTTTTTGATCACTTACTCTGTGCAAGGCAGTCTAAACACTGAAAAAATATGAATGACTATGGGTTTTAAGCTGTTTAATATTTATTTAGGGGAAAAAAAAGGCATGCAAAAATAAGTGATTAAGGATTTCCATAACAGCTGGGCTTGCTCTAATCTAATTCTGAAAGGCCAGTTTTATCCGGTGTGCAGAGGAAGTAGGCAAACACACAGCTGTTGTTTGGAGAATAGTACACGTGTTGAGGTGAGAAACTACACTGGCTGGAGACACACAGGAGGGGCCTGTGGGAACACAGCTTTAAGCCATGCGGGTTCACTGTGTTGGGAAACCACAGTGGGAGCTGGTCAACCTTCTGCTACCCATTTAAATGGAACTGTTTCTGTTTAATGCCATAAACCCAAATTTAATTTTTTTTCCAAGTTTTAATTTTTTTTGCAAGCAGAAGTCTTCTGGGCCTCTCTTTTTATAGACAGTGAAGCCACCAGAAGTGCAATTCAGAATATAAATGATGGTTTACATGTTTGTCAGGAAATGGAAAAACATGAAGGTGCTGACACAGCTTCCACCTGAGCTCTTCCCAGGAAGAGAATGGAATTTGTGTTGACAAAATACAATGACAAGGTACGGAGTGAAGTGGAATTGGGGTCTTCTAAAGGCTTGGAGGTGCTGGGACCTCACCGAGGAAGTCACAGTGAAAGAGGCGCTGGTTAATCTGAAGGAGATGGAAAATGAGAAGAGGAGGAGCTTAGGAGGTGAAGCCTATGTGACCCTTCCTCCTAAGCACTCTAAAGTTTCAAAAGGTGCAACAACAACACAGAATATACACAATGCATGCAGAGCCAACTCTTTAGAAAAGACCCTGGTGCTGGGGAAGACTGAAGGCAAAAGGAGAAGGGAGCGTCAAAGAATGAGATGGTTGGATAGCATCACCGACTCAGTGGACATGAATTTGAGCCAACTCCGGGAGATAGGACAGGGAAGACTGGCAAGCTGGAGCCCAAGGGGTTGCAAAGACTCAGACAGGATTTAGCAACTGAACAAGAAAAACAAATGATGTGAATAGGTTTTTATGGAAATTGTTGAAGGGACTGTGTTTTGCATCTGGAGTGTCATGGACTTTTACAGGTACGGAGCAAAAGAACATTGGTTTATGGTGTCAGAGAGAAGCGTAAGAATGTAAGCCAGGATAATTTACCAAAATTAAGGAGTAGGCTCCTGAGTGTGGGATGGGGTTTAGGATCAGGTTTAACCAGTTCACTTGGGGGTGAGGAGTCCTCAGCTGGCATTTAGATTATACATTTAAAATCATTTGTTCTGAGAAAAATTTCCACCTGAAGCTAATATTTTAAAATTTCTTAGTCTTGTTTAAAATATCTACTTTGAAAGGTCAGAATGTCTTCTAGCATCTCCCATTAGGTTTGTGCAATCAACTACCCCCTTCTACAAAATCCAGGGGTTTTCTAAGCCCTATTAAAAAAATATTTTTACTGTTAACTCCTTCCCTGTCTATTCTTATAGTTTTTTTTAAACAAATTTAAATTTATTATGAAATGCTTTGAAACACAGAGCACATAAAACCCAAGGTCCTATCACTCAACTTCCAGTTCGTCTATGTCTTGCAAACAGAGAAACAACAGTTAAAAGGGTTAAGGTAACTTAGAAAATTCTTTTTAAGACTTTACAAGAATGCAGAGTTGTGTAAGAAATGTCAGAAGTCACCCAAAGGCTGTCATTCTGGGGTACAATAATTTTGCTTTTTTTCTTAGAAGATGTTTTCTCCCAGAACCTAAAGAGCTAACGAACACTACTGAGATGAGAGGGACCTGACTGTAAGAAGCCTGGAGTGGATTTGTTTTTCTGGAACTAGCCCTGTTGTCCTCTGGCAAAACAAAATTAAAAGATAATAAACACACAGCTGCCACTGTGCCTTGGAAATAAAAATTTTCAAAGCCTTTCAAATTTTAAACTGCAAAATCTTTTGTTGCCTCAGGTGTTTTCCTTAAATTGTTGCCTGCATGTTCCTAAACCACCTCTTCTTTTTAGTGTTCTGTCAAGTTACTAAGCTGTCAGATAAGATTAAACAAGGTGGTAATTGTATGCTTTAAAGTTTTGACTGTTTGTTTCTTTAGGAACAATAACAAATGAAAGAATTAAGGTAAGTTTTTCTTGCAAATTATAAATTTTACTTAAATACCTTTGAATTAGGTAAATTCAAGTTATTCAGTGTTTATCCAAGCATCTTGAATGAGTAAGATATATGAGTATATATTGGCAAAAAATACTAAGTATGACATGGTCTTAGGCCCGAGCAGCTTGCAAATAAGAAAGAGGCAAGAAAATTTTTATTTAGCAGTCAAAATGAACAAAAAGATATGTGTTGATTGGTATGCACTTGAAGAATTCTTTAAAGAATATTCTAAACAGTTTCTGTGAAGCTTCTGTGCTTCATGAAGCAAAACAAGAACCTCAATTTAATTTCCTAAACCAACTTGTTAGATGAATGACTGCATCACATTAACTTGCTACTTCACTGAATGACAATCATTATATTTGGAAAAGCGCAATTAAACTAATAGGTTTGGCTATAAGTACAATCAACCATTTTCCCTTTTTATACTATCAATCTCACTTCTAATACTTAGGTGTTTACTACGTTCAAGACACCATGTTATGGACTATGAAGAATAAAAGACTGTAAAACACACTGTCCTCAACTTTTGGTCTGGTTGGCTGGACATGGTTTCTTCATATAACTTCAAGACATACATACAACTTCATACAACTGCAAGACAAAGAATTCCAAAGGAGGTAGAATTACCTTGCAGCAGAGTTGTCAGGGATGGCATGCGGAGAAGACTGGAGGACTAATAGAATGTGCTGAGGATGGGAAAGGAGGGCTTGGATATTTCAGATGAGAAAATGGCAAGAATTCAAGAGCAATGGCAATAGCAGCAGAAAGCAATTTTGATATAAAGCAATGCTTTAGTTAGTCCAGAAAAAAAGGTTCCTTCCTGCTGTCATGGAAGATGAGGCCAGAATGACAGGTTGAGGCCATATTATAAAAGCTTTGAATACAAGCTTCAGAGTTTGTACCTTATCCTGTAAGCAGAAGAGTTTATCATGGAAAGCTTTTGAACAAGTATTTGGTGTTATTAAAGCATTCATTTATAAAGTGAAATGATTTGGAGTGATGCACAAATAATCTTGAAGGGAGGGGAGCCTGGAAGCAGAATGCTCAGGTAAGAGGCTGTGGTATTAGTCTGGGTGTGAGTTGGTAAGAACCATATCAGGTAGGTGTTAGGAATGAAGGACAGGCTAAATCTCTATGTGCCTTTTTAAAAAAACGAAACATTTAGCATAGCACTATAAAGGAACAATATAGTAAAAAATTCCAAAATTAAATTTATTGATAATCTTCATTTTCAATGAGCAGACTTTAGTGGAATGATCCTTTAAAGATAGTTGCATGCATTCTTTATCTGCATGATGTTATTATGAGTACAACCCAGTTTTACTCATGTTCCAAATGAGATTTTTTTTCCAAGTAAGACATTTGGTTTAGTCCTAGGAAAACTTGGTGTATTTTTGAGGAAACCGTATATTTTCTTCCTTCTCATAATAAGAACTATGGAGCTCACACAATTTTCCCTGAATGCCTGTAGGTTCCAAACCAGGCTTTCTGCTTAACACAGCAGCTGTGTTGTCTTTAGACCGTAATCTGTTTCCTTCTTTGTTCGCTGTCCTCCTCTCCCTTGTCATTACTCTTCACTAATCTTCCTGTCTGGGTTTCTCCTCTCCCCTCCTTGAGTTTCTTCAAATGAGTTTTCAAAGAGACAAAGGAAAAGTACAGTTACTCTGCCAAGAGCTCTCTCTCCTGTCTCCACTCTCCGTTCCTTCTGAACTCCAGCCTGGCATTTCTACACGCTGCTTGTTTTCTGCTCAGCCTCTGAAACAATGGCCCCATCTTTTGTCCAATCATCATCCTTATTCAAATATGGTTGTTGAATCAACAGCAGTCAGATCACCTGGGAACTTTGAACAAATGCAAATTCTCGGGCCTCATCCCAGAACCAGAAACTCTGTTGGTGGGGCCCAGCAACCTGTATTTTAACAAGCCCTCCCATGATTCTGGGCCTCCCCTAGTGGCTAAGATTGTAAAGAATCTGCCTGCAATGCAGGAGACCTGGGTTGCATCCCTGGAATGGGAAGAGCCCCTAGGGAAAGGAATGGCTTACCCACTCCAGTATTCCTGCCTGGAGAATTCCATGGACAGAGGAGCCAGGTGGACTACAGTCCATAAGGTTGCAAAGAATCAGACGTGACTGAGCAACTAACACTTTCACTTTCTTTTCAATGATTCTGACCCGTGTTGACGTTTGTGAACCACGGCTCTAGAGTTTGACGGTACTGTTTTCTTTCTCTCCCAGTCTTATGTTCTCCTGCTCATGGTACCTCTCATTCACTCTGCATGTCTACTCTGTTATCTGGGCAAATCCTTTCTACACTTTTTAGAATAATTACAAATTCTTCAAGGAGCTTATGTGATTCAGTTCAGTTCAGTCACTCAGTCGTGTCTGACTCTTTGTGACCCCATGAACCACAGCACACCAGGCCTCCCTGTCCATCACCAACTCCCAGAGTCTACCCAAACCCATGTCCATTGAGTCGGTGATACCATCCAACCATCTCATCCTCTGTCGTCCCCTTCTCCTCCTGCCCTCAATCTTTCCCAGCATCAGGGTCTTTTCAAATGAGTCAGCTCTTCACATCAGGTGGTCAAAGTATTGGAGTTTCAGCTTCAACATCAGTCCTTCTAATGAACACCCAGGACTGATCTCCTTTAGGCTTATTTGATTGGTGCAGCTAATTATTACCTCCATCAATGTCACTTAAGCATTTATGGGTCCCTCATCTCATGGTCACCTGCTGATCCATGCTTGAGAATAACTGCCAACACCTGGCCCTGTCACTGGCCAGCTCTACTAAAAAACAGACGAGCACTGCTTCCCTGAGAAGATCACCGCAGATAAACCAGAAGGAAGCCTGGTCCTTTCCAATAAATTAATCTTTCATTAAGGTGATGTGTGCTGCACAGTATGACTCCAGAGGAGGACTAGTTGAGATTTTCCTGGTTGGATAACCTGGATTTCAGAGTCCTTTTAGGAAAGACAAGAGACAACAATTATTGCTTGATACCACTGTAGCCGGTCAGAGGCAAAGCAATCTCCCTGTTTTGATATTGGAAGTTAGCGTTGAGATTAGAGATCCTATTATAAGTGACAGGTACAAGGACCCAATTAGTAAGTTTTACAGATGCCATCCAATCTATATCCTTTAAAGGAAATGTAGTGCTCTGTGTTTGCCTTAGCGTGTAATGATACTATTCCCTCTCCTCCTTTTTTAAATTAAGAAGAACTTTGTAAGGTCAAATAAGCCACGGTGCAAAACTGGGTTAAATATTCAAGTTGTTTTGTTAGGGGTAAAATGTAGCTTGGAATAAGTTTCAGTGGAAACCTCATGAATTTAAGGCAGAACATAGAAGGGGTGGTTCTCAAAGTTCTGAACGTTGGCAAAATATTAGTAAGTATTCTTGTGAAATAGATGTGTTTCTAACACTTATTCGACCATAATTTGAAAGATGCTGGTAAACTTTGTAGCTAATAACTGGGTCCAGGGTAGTCTTTTTCTACAGTTGATTTAGAAAACACAAAACCAGAACAAATATTTGTTAGGCATTAATGCAGGACTCAGTTCCTATCTGGAACTTTTCACGAACTTGAGCCAAGGTTAATGTATCTGAAGCAATAGCAAAAGTACAAGATAATAGAAGGTTAAGCACTAAATTACGTTATCCTTGACGTACTTGTCTTTGTACACCCTTGGAAACCTCGTCTCCTATGACTTTATCTAATAACTATGTAGGTCAGTGTTTCTCAGTCCTGAGTAATGTAGGGATGAACTGCTGCAAAATTTTCTCACATTCTCTCAGTTAGGAATGAAAGCATTTTGATTAGTATTTCACCAAAACACATATCAATATAAAAATGGATATAAATCACCTACCTTTATGATTCTTAACCAACTACAAAAACCAACTGTATAAATGAAATGCAGAAAAGCTATATAGCCAAAAGAATTTGTATTAATTTAGTGGCATGGATGATGTTTTGTTGAAGTGAATGCTACCACTCAAAGCCTGAGCATGGCCCTGCTGGCTAAGGGGCAGTTTTTTTTTTGCTTTCAATAGGCCTTTCTTATTATAAGTCACATGACAACTCAGCTTTCACCACTTCTGTATTCAAACTGCTGTGAAATATTCATTATATACTTCTTATGGTTTTTTTTTTTTGGCTGTGATTTGTTCAAACACATCAGGTATGTATTAACTCTGTCATATTTTCTCACTATTCGACAGCAATTAATATAATACTATAGACGGTCAACTTGATAACTTGACTGAAACACAAATGAAAAGGTGAGAAATGAAATCATGGGTGATACATGACTTAAGCTAGCCATCCAAATGGGCCCAAATTTTCTTGTTTTTTTAAAAGATTGTCATGGGTATTAAAACATGAAATATTCATTGAGATATAAAAAAATTCTTATTAAAAACTGAGGCCAGTTGTGATGAACACAGGATCCCCACCGCCCCCCACCCACCCACAAGGAAGCATTGGTGACCCAGCCATCAGCCAACCGCCTCCAGCTCTCAGTTCCTTTAGGGTCTGCTCAGCTGCAAAGAGCTGCCCACGTGCAAGGACTATTGGAGGCAGGGGTGTTCAGACTTGGCTATTTCATTTGAATTGAGACAACTCTGAAGGGCCATATATGCTCCATATTCCTTGCAGACCTGGCTGAGGTTCTGCCAGCCTGCACTACAGGTCCTTTTAGCCCACCTGATCTTGCTTTCCCCCTCTCTTCCATTAGTTATGTGTGTTAGTCACTCACTCATGTCTGACTCTTTGGGACCCCTATGGACTGTAGCCCACCAGACTCCTCTGTCCATGGAATTCTCCAGGCAGGAATACTGAAGTGGGTTGGCATTTCCTTCTCCAGGGAATCTTTCTACTCAGGGATAGAATCCGAGTCTCCTGCATCTCAGGCAAATTCTTTACTGTCTGAGCCACCATGAAAGAGAATAAATACCTGACATGGCACACTCCATCTTTCTGTCTCCTTCTGGAGAATCTAGTCAACAAGAGCATCCAAGAGTCTCTCCAAGGACCCCCAGAGTAATGAGAATACCTCTTGTGTAGCCCTGATTCTTCTCTTGAGGTTCTAGTCTGAAAATTCAGCTTCCACCTGCTCTTCACATTCAACAACTCCAAAGCTGATGCAGAACTGATCCCTTGAGCTTGTGCCTTAGAAGAACTTGTGGTTTTCCCCCATTTTACACTTTATTTAATGGCACTACCATTATATTCTCACAGGATCAAAACTTTCGAGGTAATTTTGATTCCTCACAGACCTTGCTCTGTACGCCCAGTCTATGAGTTATGCTTCCTAACATGGGCAGGACTTTACTCATTACTCCAGGGAGTCACTTCCCTCTCAACAAGGCACGCGACTGAAATGACAATGGAGAGCTTCACTTGGTCTTGGGATATCTAGCCTCTTTAATCGTCTTGAGTTTTCCTTAAACTTCAAAAAAACAAAAAGCCCTCTATGTTTTTCTTAAAGGACACACAGAAAATTTAAACCCACAATCATCTACTCATTTTAGAGCACAATATATTGGTTTAAAAAGAGAAAAGTTCTTTGAGAGGATGGCAGCAAATGTCAAAGACCTTACTTTTCCTTCTGCCTTTAAGATTTGTGCAGTACAGTCATTAAAACATTTATATTTTCCCTGGTTTAAGATAGAATACATTCAACTTTCTTTTCCGTTTTATCTTTTACATTGGACTAAAGAGTAAAGAAACCAAATCTTGATAAATGCCAAAGTAATAATTTTATAATATGGAGATTAAAACATGTGTGAATGTTATTATGCAATTTAGAAGTCTATAAAAATGAATTTTTTTTTTAAAGGAGGCAAATCACTGAAAGATACTGACGTTTAAAATTGAAAGTTGTGTTGTCAGTTGAAAATGAGAAATTGAAATGTTTGTGAGGGAGAAATTGTCCGGGGAGCAATAGAACATTTCCTGCCCGTGGCTGCAGTCTTGAGGGCTGGTGACTGCCATGACGAACCCAACAGCCATCACCACAGCACCAATGGGAAGCATGACGCAGGACATAATCTTATCTGAGTGTGTCCTGGGTTCTTCAGACAGCTTCAGATAACATGCCGATGGAATGATAAAAATTAAGGGAGCTGCACAGAGCACGCCCTGCATATTGAAAACAAGAAATAAGATAATGTTACTGAGTGGAGCCTTTCTGGGACAGTTTGGAAAAAAAACACCTAAAAAATCTATCTATCATCATGCATGTGACAAGTATGACAGCTTCAGTTAAATCAAACAGAGGAAAGAAAAATAATTCCAAGAAAGACTTTCCTTTTCTGACAGTATATTTACAGATGAGAAAAGTAAAATAATATAATAGTATATCAAGCTAAAGAAATAATAATCAAAAAATAATATAAAAAATAAAGCAGATGGTATGGCTGATTCCTGGCAAACTCTTCAAAGTTCGCTTATTTTCAGTCACATCATATTTCCTTATACTCTTCATCTCAAATTGCTGTGTACCTACTTTGCCTTTTAAAACTGAGAGGTCTGTTTGTCAACTGTGTACAAAACAGGAATATTCGGAGGTATACATAGGGCATGCGTCTTATCTCTTCTCTTTTCTTGACCTTGTAAGAAAGTAGGTGCCTATCTATATGAGAAAGGAAAACTGTACCCCTCAGGGTACTTAGCATGAAATAGCATTTCTAAATCCTCTTTCAAGTAAAACTACTCACATTAATTACCCTAGAAAATTGACAGCAGAACTAAATAGCTATGACTCATCCTCCCTCCCCCACATTAGTTTATGGATAAGTCCAACCTGAGGGGGAATGTCAGATTGAAAATTACAGGGAGTATTGCTATCTAATATAAATAGACCACAAGTTACTGACTTCAAAGGAAAGAGACTTTCCATTTGAGGAGGCTAAATCTGTAAGGAATTCTGCAAATGAAATAATGTTAAAATTAAATGTATTTTAGATAATATATTTTTTATTATATTAAACATTATTTATATATCAAATAAAAGAAGCATATGATTAAAATATATTAAATATAATCATATGATAAATGGTACTTTCTTAAGTCATAAAACACAAGCTGTTTTTTTTAAATAGGCACTCAGTAAATATGGTAAGGTTAAGAATGAAAAAGAAGCATTCCACAAAATATATATTTTCCAAACTTGAAAAGTTATTATGGAAATTTGTAAAATATACAGAAAAGTAGAAAGAATCATATAACAAAACCTATACACCTATCACCTACAGTTTGAAAACTTTTTCACATTATTTTGGTAAAGTAACCCCAGGGGAAAATCATAGAAAACTGATTTTGAAATTGGGTGATGTAAAAGAACAGATTATACCTTAAAATATTTTTAAAAGAAAGATTTTTTCAGTATCACCATTTACTGAATTTACTTTGCTTTATACTAAGTACTACTCTCCTACCAAAAATATACAACATCATATGATTTCAAAAATACAAGTTTTTAACAAAAAACAGCAAGTCAGGAGAAATATCAATTAAGAGGAGCACATGAAGTCAGACTGGCCAGGCAGCAGCTAAAAATTTGGGGAAAAATAGGAGGAACCATACTTCATGGAAAATATTTCTATAGTCACAGACATAAGCATGGGAAAATACTAAGAAGTGTCATCTTCTAATTTGAAATATATGAACAATATAACTTTGCTATTCATAGTACCTGAATACAGATGAATACCTACAAAAGTACACGGCATATAAAGGATTAATTTTCATATGGCTACAGAGTCGGACACGACTAAAGTGACTTAGCAACAGCAGCAGCAGCAGAGTTAAATGAATTATGTATTTCTTAGGCTCCATTATGACATTTGAAACTGATGTTTTTTGAATTATAAAAAATACTTAATCTATGCTTATAATAATTATCCTTTGATTTCAATGAAATAATTTTTGAAAATAAAAAATACAAACACAGGAGGAGTCCCCTAGTGGCTCAGTAGTAGAGAGTCCGCCTGCAAGTGCAAGAGACCCAGGTTCAATCCCTGGCTTGGATAGATCCCTTGAAGAAGGGAATGGCTACCCACTCCAGTATTCTTGCCTGGAGAATCCCATGGACAGAGAGGCACCTGGCAGGCTATAGTTCATGGAGTCACAAAAGAGTTGGACACAACTTAGTGACTAAACATGTTTGTGAGTGCATGCATGTGTGAGTACGTGCATGTGTGTGTGTCTGTGTTAAAGAGTGATAAAAGGCCGTTCATAGGAACACATGAAGCAACTTCATCAGGAACTGTGGAGTGTGAAAGTGCTATCCGGATGGAAACTGCAACCAGCTGCTGCTCAGAAGCTGTCATCAGTCAGCATTTTGGGACTCTTCCAAACCTAACTTGCTGGGCAGCGCAAAGCAATGGGTGTTCTGTTTATGTCATAATTCTTAAAGGTTGAGAAAGTAGCAATTAGTGGGAAAAGTTTATAGCTGATGTTTGTACTGGAAGAAGTCCAGTTGAGTATCTTGTCTAGATAGCAGTTCCTTCCCTAATATTTGAAAGCTCCGTCTTGGTAGAGATTGTTGCTAGGACCCAAGATTATCAGTAAAATGATAAAAACATCTGCTCTATTCCCTACAAGTTGTGTGTATGTGTGTGCTCAGTTGCTCAGTCGTGTCTGACTCCTCGTGACCCCATGGACTGTAGACCGCCAGGCTCCTCTGTCCATGGGATTTTCTAGGCAAGAATACTGGACTGGGTAGCCATTTCCCTCCTCCAGGGGATCTTCCCTACCCAAGGATTAAACCTACATCTTCTGTGTCTCCTGTATTGGCAGAAGGATTCTTTACCACTGAGCCACCTGGGAAGTCCATTCCCTATAAATTAGTCCAACTAATTTCATCTATCTAATATAGCCTTGTCAGAGGATACACCACTGGCTTAGTAATAATTTTCAAAATTTCCTGACAGCACATAAATGCCATAACTGTTTATCAAGAGACAAGAAAGTATATAGCCTATTTATAAAAGGAGAAAGCACTATCCTTTGATAAAAAACACTACTGATACCAGGGCATTTTGCAGTTTGCAGGCGGGAAATAACAGAAGGTGTTGAATATTTTTACTGGCAGTACAGATGGGAAAAGTATTTGAATTGTCCTACCTGAACAGAAACCTCTCATCTGATGCAAGGAGGCTGAAAACTAAAGAAAAGAGTGCTTAAACATCCTTAAAATTTCTATTTTGTAATCAATCTGGACTCGTGAAATGTGTTCCTATACCTTAAAGAGAAACTCTAGCTCAGAGGTCTTTGGCGGCTTGCACTACGGCTCGCCTACTCTGTGTGCTCTTGCTGGGTAACAGGTTTGCTTTCTTCCCTCCGCTGTATGCCGCACACCGTGCTTGTTGGGCTGGTTAGCCTGGCCACAGGCACCAGCTGCTTCATCTTTTCTCTTTGTTCTGCTGCAAGTGGAAACCCAAAGGACCCAATTACTGCAGATGCCTCCTTTCTCTAACAGCAACACTAGTGCCAAGATGTTGGATTGTTATTAACAAGAATGGAACTTATTTTGTTTCTAAAATGAATCCTTTAAAATTGAGGGTGCATTTGCCTTGGAAAATAAGTCATTTTGTTCTACTGCCATGAAAACAATAAAATAAAAGGAAGCTAAGTTCTAAATGGGGTTTTGCTTTTTTATTAAATAACTAATATAAGTCTGAATAATTTTATTCTATATTATTTTAGTTAAACTGAATAATATCATTTCCTTAACTTTGCAAATTGAAGGTCTGATTCTATTATATCATCACCTGTGAAGATCTTTACTCTACTTAATGATGATTCAGAAGTCACAATAGGAAAAGAATTTCTAAGGTACTACCTTATTAACTAAGGTAAAGGCTATTAGCTAAACAGTATCAGCTTAGATGAAAAACTTTTAATTTCATTTTTTTGTATTTAACCCTTTTTTAAAGTCTCTCTATGTATATTCTGAATTACTCTTAACCTCACCGGTAAACTCAATGCATAGATTTTTAACTTAAAAAATGGAAGGAGACATGAATACATTTATTTTGCATGATTTAAAGCCTTATACTTAGGAAATTTCTGACTAGCATAATGATTAAAAACATGGGCAACAGGGTTTGAAAGCTTGTGTTCACTCTCTACCACTTAAAACTAGTGTGAGCTATTTAAGTGTCTATTGACAGATGGATGAATAAAGAAGATGTGGTATATGTACACACACACACATATGCACTCAATACTACTCAGTCAAAACAGAATGAAACTCTGCCATCTCCAGCAATGTGGATGGGCCAAGAGAACATCATGATTAGTGAAGTAAGTCAGACAGACAAATACTGTATCATCACTTATAAGTAGAATCTAAAAAATAAAACAAATGAGTGAATATAACAAAAAAGAAACAAACTCACGGATATAGAGAACAAACTAGTGGCTACAGTGGAGAGGGAGTAAGGTAGGAGGGATAGGATAAGGGAAGGAGATTAAGAGATACGAACTACTATGTATAAGATAGAGGGGCTACAAGGATGTATTATATAGCATAGGCAAATATAGCCATTGCTTCATATTAGTAATAACTTTAAATGGAGTATAATCTATAAAAATATTGAATCACTAAGTTGTACACCTGAAAGTAATATATTGTTATAAATCAACTCTGCATGAGTGGGTGCTAAGTCACTTCAGTCATGTCCAACTCTTTGAGACTCCATGGACTGTAACCCTCCAGGTTCCTCTGTCCATGGGATTCTCCACACAAGAATACTGGAGTGGGTTTCCATGCCCTCCTCCAGGGGATCTTCCCGACCCAGGAATCGGACTCATGCCTCTTCTGTCTCCTGCACTGGCAGGTGGGCTCTTTACCCCTAAGGCCACCTGAGAAGCCCATAGAGATCAACTATACTTCAATTAAAAAAACCCATTGTGACCTGTTAATGGCGCCAATCGCTCTGTGTCTCTATATCTTCATATGTGAAATTTATATAGATTAAGGATGATAATATATGCAAAACACTTGACTCAGAGTAAATGCTCCCTACGTGTCAGCTCACACTGTTGTTTGGAGGGGAAACATCACATGCTTTAGTTGCTTCTAAAGGGCTGTGTGACCTGCTGCTTGATCTGATGTTAAAAACATAACAAATACCCACACAAAACAGAGTTGAACAAAGACCTGACTGTGACATTGCACTTACAAAAAGACTTTCACTCATTAAAAAAATACACACTCAGATGGTCTGGAAGTGAATGAACATCTCAGATTTCTTAAAACTAGTGTAATTGAGTTCTTAGATCATGACAATTGGGCACTCTTCTTAAATGTCTATATAGCCAGGTTTTTCTTTTTTTTTTTTTAATCTAAGGATCTAGAATCATGTTTTAAATTTTTAAAATAGTCCTCAAACTCAGCTCAGATCTTGACTTCATAACAGATTTTCATGAAATATCATTATTTTATTACAACACCAGAATTTTGTCTTAACTACAAAAAAATTTCAACTTAGGCACAACTGGGAATATTTAATGTGATTGTGCTCAGTTGCTCAGTCATTTCTGACTCTTTGCAACCCCATGGACTGTAGCCCACCATTATGTGCTTATAATTTTGTTATGTAAAGTGTCAGGGAGATTTGGAATTAACAGAAAGTAATGGTCAAATATACATAAATATATTATTCCTGAAAAATAAGCAATATGGGTATGCTTGGTTAACTTAAAGGGAACAAAAACTGTTAGGCTATCAAAATAGTGAGTAGTAAGGCAGTTGATAAACATATGTTCTCTCATATCACAATCCTACAGTATTCAAACAAACATGCGACCTCAAATGAGACTTCACAAAACAAGAAATAACAGAGTTGGGAATTGTGCTGGTCATCTCCTCAGTATAATTAAAGGATTACTATTACTGTCAGCCCCAACAATTTTTTGTAAGACTTAATTGCTTGATGCCACAACTAGAGAATAGGCTTCCCAGGTGGCTCAGTGGTAAAGAATCCACCTGCCAATGCAGGAGATGAAGGAGATGTGGGCTCAGTCCCTGGATTGGGAAGATCCCCTGGAGTAGGAAATGGCAACCCAGTCAAGTATTCTTCACTGGGAAATCCCATGGACAGAGGAGCCTGGTGGGCTATAGCCTGTAGGTCACAAAGAGTCAGACAGGACTGATCATGCCTACTAAAGAATGCCTTCTGTGTCCAGGAACATTTGTAGACAGAAATCCTTCACTGTGCTCCCAATGGACAGTGGCCCATGCAGTAATTTGAGCACTGTGTTCTTAGCACTCTGCTATATGTACTGTGGGGGATGGAGAAGGCAATTAAGCTCCATGCTTGTCTCTAAAGAACTTGTACTTTGATAGCAAAGGCAAGCTTTGGACAGTCCAGACCATACATGATATAAGGTAGTACTTAAATCAAGTTATATTTAGGTTGCAGTCATCCATTTACATTGAGGTTGGAACGTGACATGACTTTCAGTGAACCTACTAGCCTTTAGCCTATGCAAAATGAGGAAGTAGGTAAAAGTTACCTCGGATAATTTTCCATATTTCCTATGAACTTTCTTTCCATTGCTGGTGGAACAGATGTTTCCCTAGTCATACGAAGGTTGGGGGAGTTGCCTACTCTCTACTTTCCACATGATCTGATACAGGAAAACTCCCAACAGTGTGTTCCTGACTGAATCTTCCACTACCTTTGTCCGGGATTTCAAATCCAAATGGCACCTGGAAGGAATAATACCTTCACCTCCCCTTTAACTCTCAATGGAGTGAGTAAAAGATAACTTGATATTCTATCTATAAAAGCCCACCCTCCCTGTGGGACATGATTGATCAATGCTAAGTGGTGTGGTTTTGAGTAGAAATTCCAGAAGGATTGTAGAAGGGGAAGAGGAAAGGCTCTAAAGCAGTATAATCACTTCTATTCACGTTTCACCAAATGATCTCATTATCCTATTTCCACAAAGTAGAATCAAGGAGTCACTTTTTTGGGGTCACTTTTAAAAATTCAAATACAGTTGACATATGATATTATGTGAGTTTTAGGTGCACTAAATAGTGATTTGACATTTACATACATTATGAAATGATCATCAGAACAACCCTAGTAACAATCTGTCCCCATACAAATTATTACAATATTATAGATATTCCTTATGCTGTGTATTACATACACGTGACTTATTTATCATATAACTGGAAATTTGTATCTCAGTTTCCTTGATCAATTTCACCCCTGCCCCTCCTCTCTGGCAACTACTCATTTGGTCTCTGTATCTATGAGTCTGTTTCCATTTTGTTCTGTTTAATCTTTTTTTAGATTCCATACGTTGATATAAGTAGGATAATACAGTATTTGTCTTTCTCTGTGTGACTTATTTCACTTTAGCATAATATCCTCAATATCCAACCATGATGCTGCAAATGGAAAGATTTTATTTTTTATGCCCGAGTAGTATTTTATTGTATATACATACCACATATTATTTATTCATCTCTTGATGGACACTTAGGTTGCTTCGATATCTTGGCTGTTGAAATCATGTTGTCAAGAACTTCACAGTACATACACGTTTTCAAATTAGTGTTTTTGTTTTCTTTGGATAAATACCCAGAAGAGGAATTGCTGGGTCCCAAGAAGTCATTCTTGATGTGCCCCTCTATCCCCCTGACCTCACAATTGAATTGGTTACCAAATTCTGTCAATCTTTTCTAAAAAGTGTCTTTTAGGAGTACACCCACATCCTTTTCTCTTCTTCACTGCCTCTATAGTAGCTGAACTTTTAAATTTCCCTGTGCGATTGTAAGCTCCACAAAAGCACAGATCCTTTCTGATTTCCTCCCATCCTGTATGTCTGCTTCTGTGGCATAGTGTATCACTGACCCTTGAATACCGTGGGAGTGAGGGGGTTACTGAGCCGCTGGAAGCTCATATATAACACATATGATTCTGCATACTCTGTTTCTCCATGTCTGCAGGTTCAACCAACTGAGGTTCACGTAGTGCATATTTATTGAAAAGTATCTGTGTAAAAGTAGACTCCGTATTTCAAATCCAAGTTGTTCAAAGCTCAATTGTAATTATTTAATATATATCTGATCAATAAATAAACATATTAAAGCTGCACTAGACTTTAAATCTTTGTAAGATTTGGAGAGAAATGAAAGAAAAAAATAATTACAGGAAAGAGTAAACATAAACCAAAGGATAAAAGAAAGAATTAATATGGATTACTCATAGGTCTAAAACAAGATCGACTAGAGCTGTGGGTAGATTTTGGGAAGTTAATGGTAAATAACTTTCCACAGATAGCTTGGGGTCAGATGATAAAGGCAACAGATTTTGTGCTTGTTGAGAGAAAAGTAGAGTTTTTAAGCAGGATGGTGATAAATTGGAAGCAGAACTTAAATATGTGCTAGTTGAAGCAAAACCCCAATATTAATTCAAATGTGATATGATGAAGACATCGATTTGGAAATCAGCAGTAGAGATTACAAAGGAAATGAGAGAGAGAGAGAGAAATACTTAATAAGGTAAGTGAATGGGTAAGTGGATATAACGTCCTTCATTACATATTTTAATGAATCTCTCTAGACCTGTCTTTTTTAGGACTTCCCTGGTGGCTCAGACAGTAAAGTGTCTGCCTATAATGTGGGAGACCTGGGCTCAATCCCTGGGTTGGGAAGATTCCCTGGAGAAGGAAATGGCAACCCACTCCAGTACTCTTGCCTGGAAAATCCTATGGATGGAGAATCTTGGTAGGCTACAGTCCATGGGCTTGCAAAGAGTCAGAAACGACTGAGTGACTTCACTTCACTTCACTTCACTTCACTTCAGACATGTCTTTACTCTGCAAAGGAATTTCCCCTAGATTTGTTTAATTTATACTTATTTTCAATTATATCTATGCACTATAGAAAATAAAATATGGAAAAACTACTTAAACCAGTATTTCAGTTCCAGCACTACTGACATTTTGGATTGCATAATTCTCTGTGTAAGGGTTACCCTGCACATGATGAGATGTTTAGCCACATTCCTGTCCTCTACCCACTAGATACCACCAGCGTCAGCCTACCCAGTTGTGGCAACTCAAAACGTCTATAGACACTGCTAAGTGTCCACTGGGGGTGGGGACAGAAAGGCATTTCCCCCATTGAAGAACCACTGCTCTAAAAATATAAACCACATAATATCATCTATGCAAATATTTACTATAACAAGCACATTTTCATTCCAGTTCAGAAAATGACACCTTTATTAAGGAAAAATATATCTCATGTTAAATGCAAACATAACTTTAAAAGAGATTTTTAGAATCTTCAAATGTACTTACATTGAGCTCTAAAACTATTCCAAGGCAATCAATCAGCAGTGACACAAGTGTGGCCACGGTAATGATAACCACAGTTACGATAATGTGGCAAACTGATGAAAGATTCCCACCAAAAAACACATTGGCAATTACCTGCCAAATAGAAACAGATTATTTAGAGAGGGACTCTCAGAGTTGTGCAGGAGTTTTAAAAGAGAATTTTATATTATAGTAGTTGGGACTATATAAAATACAGTAAGGCAATCAATCAAATCTTAAGTCATATGAATGAATGTTGTATCTTTTCCAAACTATTTACACATAGACACACACACATCAATAACAAGTATTCTTTGTTGAACTATTAGACAGGCATTGGCTTACATTCCAGACTCAGAACATGGCATACTACTGAGTGAACAAAAATATTTCTGAAGTGTAGGAGAGACCTTGAGAAGTTACCTTATTCTTTTTCCCTGAGTCCAATAAGGTTATTATTAACACAAACTACAGATGTTATTTATATTATCTGAAGGACTTCTAAGGAAAGAGTTAGCACAATATCTTTTAATAATAATGCATGTTTAATATTCTTTACTAATAGGAAACTAACTTCATATAATCTAAATCCTATCTGGTACAAGCTAAGTCTATTTTATCTTGCCTTTCCTTAACAAAAATGGAGAAGAGTTGATTACCATTTTCCACTGACACTCAGATTAGGAAATCACTCAACAGTTACCTATTTTGTGTGTGTGCTAAGTCTCTTTAGTCATGTCCAACTCTTTGAGACCCCATGGACTGTAGCCCACCATGCTCCTCTGTCCATGGGATTCTCCAGACAAGAAAGCTGGAGTGGGTTCTCATGCCCTCCTCCAGAGGATATTCCTGACCTGAGGATCAAACCTGTGTCTCTTACATATCCTGAATTGGCATGCAAGTTCTTTACTGCTAGCACCATCTGGTAAGCCCAGTTACCTATTTAATACCTACTTAATATGTCCTACACTGTATTATGTTAAGAGAAAATGTCTAGGAGATGATTCCTATTCTTAGGAATTAACATCCTGATTAGAGAGATTCAAACAATCCAATAAAACAAACAGTTATTAATTTTTGACAAGATAGAAAAGATCAAAGACAATTTAGAACTAGACAGTGCCACCCAAGACGGGCGGGTCATGGTGGAGAGGTCTGACAGAATGTGGTCCACTGGAGAAGGGAATGGCAAACCACTTCAGTATTCTTGCCTTGAGAACCCCATGAACAGGATGAAAAGGCAAAAAGATAGGCACTGAAAGATGAACTCCCCAGGTCGGTAGGTGCCCAATATGTTAATGGAGATTAGTGCAGAAATAACTCCAGAAAGAATGAAGGGTTGGAGCCAATGCAAAAACAACACCCAGTTGTGGATGTGACTGGTGACAGAAGCAAGGTCCGATGCTGTAAAGAGCAATATTGCATAGGAACCTGGAATGTCAGGTCCATGAATCAAGGCAAATTGGAAGTGGTCAAACAGGAGATGGCAAGAGTGAATGTCAACATTCTAGGAATCAGCGAACTAAGATGGACTGGAATGGGTGAATTTAACTCAGATGACCATTATATGTACTACTGTGGGCAGGAATCCCTTAGAAGAAGTAGAGTAGCCATCATAGTCAACAGAAGAGTCTGAAATGCAGTACTTGGATGCAATCTCAAAAACGACAGAATGATCTTTGTTTTTAAGGCAAACCATTCAATATCATGGTAATCCAAGTCTATGCCCTGACCAGTAATGCTAAAGAAGCTGAAGTTGAACAGTTCTGTGAAGACTTACAAGACCTTTTAGAAGGTCTTGTACCTTCTAAATACCCAAGAAGATGTCCTTTTCATTATAGGGGACTGGAATGCAAAAGTAGGAAAACAAGAAATACCTGGAGTAACAGGCAAATTTAGCCTTAGAGTACAGAATGAAGTAGGGCAAAGGCTAATAGAGTTTTGCCAAGAGAACGCACTGGTCATAGCAAACACCCTCTTCCAACAACATAAGAGAAGACTCTACACATGGACATCACCAGATGGTCAACACTGAAATCAGATTGATTATATTCTTTGCAGCCATATATGGAGAAGCTCTATACAGTCAGCAAAAACAAGACCAGGAGCTGACTGTGGCTCAGATCATGAACTCCTTATTGCCAAATTCAGACTTAAATTGAAGAAAGTGCGGAAAACCACTAGACCATTCAGGTATGACTTAAATCAAATCCCTTATGATTATACAGTGGAAGTGAGAAATAGATTTAAGGGACTAGATCTGATAGACAGAGTGCCTGATGAACTATGGACCAAGGTTTGTGACATTGTACAGGAGACAGGGATCAAGACCATCCCCAAGAAAAAGAAATGCAAAAAAGCAAAATGGCTGTCTGAGGAGGCCTTACAAATAGCTGTGAAAAGAAGACAAGTGAGAAGCAAAGGAGAAAAGGAAAGATATACCCATTTGAATGCAGAGTTCCACAGAATAACAAGGAGAAATAAAAAAGCCTTCCTCAGTGATCAATGCAAAGAAATAGAGGAAAACAATAGAATAGGAAAGGCGAGTGATCTCTTCAAGAAAATTAGAGATACCAAGGGAACATTTCATGCAGAGATGGGCTCAATAAAGGACAGAAATGGTATGGACCTAACAGAAGCAGAAGATATTAAGAACAGGTGGCAAAAAAACATAGAAGAACTATACAAAAAAGATCTTCACTACCCAGATAAACAGGATGGTGTGAAAACCCACCTAGAGTCAGACATCTGGAATGTGAAATCAAGTGGGCCTGAGGAAGCATCACTACAAACAAAGCTAGTGGAAGTGATGGAATTCCAGTTGAGCTATTTCAAATCCTAAAAGGTGATGCTATGAAAATGCTGCACTCAATATGTCAGCAAATCTGGAAAACTCAGCAGTGGCCACAGGACTGGAAAAGGTCAGTTTTCATTCCAATTCCAAAGAAAGCCAATGCCAAAGAATGCTCAAACTACCGCACAATTGCACTCATCTCACACGCTAGTAAAATAATGTTCAAAATTCTCCAAGCCAGGCTTCAGCAGTACGTAAACCATGAACTTCCAGATGTTCAAGTTGGTTTTAGAAAAGGCAGAGGAACCAGAGATCAAATTGCCAACATCCACTGGATCATGGAAAAAGCAAGAGAGTTCCAGAAAAACATCTATTTCTGCTTTATTGACTACGCTAAAGCCTTTGACTCTGTGGATCACAATAAACTGTGGAAAATTCTGAAAGAGATGGGAATACCAGACCACCTGACCTGCCTCTTGAGAAACCTACATGCAGGTCAGGAAGCAACAGTTAGAACTGGACATGGAACAACAGACTGGTTCCAAATAGGAAAAGGAGTACATCAAGGCTGTATACTGTCACCCTGCTTATTTAACTTCTATGCAGAGTACATCATGAGAAACACTGGGCTGGATGAAGCACAAGGTTCACACAAGATTGCCGGGAGAAATACCAATAACCTCAGATATGCAGATGACACCACCCTTATGGCAGAAAGTGAAGAGAAACTAAAGAGCCTCTTGATGAAAGTGAAAAAGGAGAGTGAAAATGTTGGCTTAACATTTAGAAAACTAAGATCATGGCATCTGGGCCCATCACTTCTTGGGAAATAGATGGGGAAACAGTGGAAACAGTGGCTGACTTTATTTTTGGGGGCTCCAAAATCACTGCAGATGGTGACTGCAGCCATGAATTAAAAGACGCTTACTCCTTGGAAAGAAAGTTATGACCAACTTAGACAGCATATTAAAAAGCAGAGACATTACTTTGTCAACAAAGGTCTGTCTAGTCAAAGCTATGGTTTTACCTGTAGTCATATATGGATGTGAGAGTTGGACTATAAGGAAAGCTGAGCGCAGAAGAATTGATGCTTTTGAAGTGTGGTGGAGAAGACTCTTGAGTCCCTTGGACTGCAAGGAGATCCAACCAGTCCATCCTAAAGGAGATCAGTCCTGGGTGTTCATTGGAAGGACTGATGTTGAAGCTGAAACTCCAATATTTTGGCCTCCTGATGCAAAGAGCTGACTCATTTGAAAAGATCCTGATGTTGGGAAAGATTGAAGGCAGGAGGAGAAGGGGATGACAGAGGATGAGGTGGTTGGATGGCATCACCGACTCAATGGACATGAGTTTGGGTAAACTGCAGGAGTTGGTGATGGACAGGGAGGCCTGACGTGCTGCGGTTCATGGGGTCGCAAAGAGTTGGACACGAATGAGCGAATAACTGAACTGAACTTAGCTATCTAGTTCTGTGTCCATGAGATTAACTGGCTTTATTGTATTCCTGAAATGTCCTTGTCTTACTTTGGCTTGAGGAAGAGCTTGAAACACAGATGGGATTTATAGCGGAATTATAGACCAAGACAGTGTCAAAAAGAGCAAAGAGAACAGGAAAGATACATATGGGGGACAAGGAGGAGACAGTAAATAGGGTGTTAACTGTGCAAAAGAACCATGAGAAAAGAGCTGGAAATGGTAGGACAGGATCAGATGCTGGGGACCTTAAGGAAGTCAATTCCCCAAGCTATTGTAAGTAACATTTCTAGTTAAGTAACAGTGCCCCATTGAGTGGATACTGTCATAACTCTGCTAATAATTAAATGGGGATATTAATCACTGGGCTTCCCTGATAGCTCAGTTGGTAAAGAATCTGCCCGCAATGCAGGAGACCCTGGTTTCATTCCTAGGTCAGGACGATCCGTTGGAGAAGGGATAGGCTACCTACTTCAGTATTCTTGGACTTCCCTTGTGGCTCATCTGGTAAAGAATCTGCCTGCAGTGTGGGAGACCTGGGTTCAATCTCTGGGTTGAGAAGATCTCCTGAAGAAGGGAAAGGCTACCCACTCCAGTATTCTGGCCTGGAGAATTCCATGGACTCTGTAGTCCATGGGGTCACACAGAGCTGAACACGACTGAGTGACTTTCACTTTCACTAATCATTTTTACTCATTTTGGTTTTTGGTAATTGGTAATGTCCTTCCAAATATTTTCTCATTTCGAGTGCATTCTTAATGAGGAAGTTTACTCAGTGGGGCAAACTAGTGCAGATATTTATTAGGGGGTAGACTGGTATTGTGGCACCCTTGGACATGGCCAGCTACTTTACCTGTGAGTAGAAATCACTTTGATTATATTATTGCCAATCATATATTTGTGTGTGTGTGTGTGTGTGTGTGCGTGTGTATGTGTGTGTGTGTGCAGAAAGGAGAGAAAGAAAAAGGAAGTGAATGGGTGAGGAATATACAAAGTTCCTCTGCCTACTATTTGCTACCACGGCAGAGATCTTGATTTAGTTCTGTCTTCCTGTCATGGCAGCTAGAAAGGAAACACAAGTCTCAAGTACTGAAGACACAAGCTGTGCAGGTGGAGTGACTCAGAAGTCCACGAGCAGCTCACCAGAAACCACATGAGAATAAGCCATCTGTCACTGCTGATCAAGAGATCAGATGTGAACCTAAAGTATTGGGTAGAAACTAAAATAAAACCATTTCCTGCATCCAACAATAGTTAGCTCTTTGATTTAAATTTATTCAAGTTCAATCTACTGTTCCCTGTATTCAAGGAGGTGAGCTGGCCTATGGGTTATATATTTATAAGTGAGGACAAATGCTAACTGTAAGGGACATACGTAGCACTGACCGTGTCTTCATTCCTTTCCCCTGTGCTGTTCCTTACCCAGAATCAGCATAAGGCAAGCACTGGTCTGCCTCTAGAAGCCTGCCCATTAGTTAGTGTATTTGAAGCTTTGCAGGCATTTCACTTCACACATTAGATCCATTGACAGTGTTCTGTGTAAACAGTCTCTAGGAATAGATCCTAAGACTAAGCCTTTTCAGTGTGATTCCTGAAAGAACCTCTATGAAACAGGATCATGTTTTTCTGCTAAATGGTACAGTGGATTCTTAGCTTACTGTATAAGGGATTCCTGACAAAGCCACATTATCCAACTTTCTGCAAAAGGAATTAGTTCTCTTTTACCTAATCTTCCTCTATGAATCCAGATAGATGATATAATATAACTTGGAGATGACTTTATAAGTGAAATATATCAATATACAGGTATAGATAAAAATTCATAATAAACATATTTATAAATATGCATAAATAAATGTTTATTTATATTTATATAAAATAAATATTTATAAACTTAGTAAATATATAAATAAAATTATCTCTAAAACTAATGATTTAAAATACATTTTAAGTTTTCATGTAAGACAAAATATTTTAGTCTTTTAAAAGATAATACAATTGATCATATCTGTCCTATGGTGCCTTTTATACATGTTGACTTATAAAACATTTTAGCCAAAAGACAATTTTGTAAAACATGTTTTAAACCTTACTGCTTAATTTGTTTGTAAGAATGAGTAAAAGAAAATCTTGGTTTGACTCTATTAAAGGCTGACATTCATTTTGGAATGCAGTTGTATAAATATTTATACTTATGCTAATATAAACTAAACCACCAAACATGATTTTCAAAACCAACTTTTGAAAAAACAACTTGTAAACATTTGAATATGAATTATCTTTAAACTGGGTAAAAGAGAAAATTTCATGAATTATGTTTCTTGTCATGCACTTGGGAATTTGCAGAATCAAATGATTTATAAATTGTACTAAATTAATGTAGTAGAGAAATGACCTAGTTAAAAGTGTCGAAAGAGACTGTGCTTACCTCTCTAGTCACAAAGCATTCAATGGGGTATGTCAAAATGACAGTGACTCCATAGCAAAACCTTCCAAATGTTACCAAGTCATCATTTCTGCAATAATTTTCAAACAAGTCTCCTAGAGAACAATATAAAATAGATTTACTTAATAGATACTGGATATTTGAGATAAATATGTAATAAATGAGATATTGAATATTTATTATATGAGTAAAGGTACATAAACATCATTTAATTTAATTAATACAACAGACAGCTAAGTCTAAATATAAATTTTGCATTCAAAAGCTACATAATTACTGCTGGGTATTAAAACTAGCACATGCTCCACTTGAAAGCAAATTTATCACTAATGGTTTTTCTCTTACTCTCATTGTTTGTTTTTAGAAGATTAGCCTTAAATTTGTATCAACATCTGAAAAATACTTTTATCCATTGTCTTCTTATACCAGAATCAACTCCCTAAATTCTTGTGCACTGGTTTTATAAACTTGCTTCTGGTCTTTGTTTCTAGTAAGTAAGTGACTTCATTATTTAAAAAAAAAAAAAAAAGTCTGTTAAAATAAACAAATTTCCTTTTGAAATGTTATTCTTAGATCAAGGACAATCCTGAAAGGAACAGTAGACTAGTACATGTAAGGAGCTGAATTTCCTGTATATCACTCTATGGAGTTTAATCACAAACTCAGGGCTACAGCAAGGAATTCCAAACATACACTATCTTTCATGGTATCTGATGAACCCAAGTATAAATGCACTGATTGAAAATGGTGAAAATATGGTTAGTTCCCAGGCAAAGTATTATATTTAATTAGTTCCAAACTAAATGATGGACCATATATACCTTGAACCAATTCTTATTTAGAGACTATTTTCTTAGACACATGTGAAGAAATACAGGATCTAGTGAGAGCACAGATCATGTCAACAAAAAGTTTCCCAATATAGAAACAAATATTTGGGGCTGTTTATTTCCTAAATAAAATACTTACATTTTAAAATGTTGGTCACAGTTTTCAATTAAACTGAATAGAAAATTAGATAAAAGTCACACACTGCCACACTGTTTATATATAAAAAAAATTAATAATAATCCTCTGTATACTTATTTTTCATTAAAAGACTAAATGACTTGCTTCTTCCCAAGACTTATTTAAGTGACTCTTTTCCCCTCCTTTCTTTTAACTGGAGTAAACGTACATTATTTTCTAGTGTCCCTTTTGGGCAGAAGGAGATTAAATCACAAAGCAAGGGTCACAGTAGTGGTTGGTTCAAGGTTGACAGAAAAGATTCTAACACTCTAGGAAAAAGGACTCAAACTCCCTGTTCTCTAACTTCCACTAAAATACGGGCCCTGCATCTTTTCAAAAGTCACTGGAAAATTCAAGAACAATGGAGAGTTGTCACTGCCTCACAAGCTGGAGTATGTGAAATGAAAGAGAAAAGAAGCCTGCAGTGTGCACAACAAGACTGGATTTGCCTAAGGCAAAATGGCCTAAAGAAACAACGTCAGCTTATTCAAGCTTGACTGTAAGTGTGTTTTAGGGAATTATAGCTAGAAAAGGAAAAAAAAAAAATCAAAATCAACCTGTCAGCTTTGTTATGTAAAGACTTAATTATACCTGAACAATTACTACTGATAAAAACCACCAGGAAGGTGTGACTAAGAGAAAGGGTTTCTGTCTTAGAGAAAAGGCATTTTGAAGCCAAGATTCTGTGGAGATTGGAGCCTAAAGGCCATTTGTCTTTCAAACTGTGCAGCTTTAGTGACATATGGCAATGTTTTGAAACAATTTTTATCAAGACTTTCAAGGTCGCTTCATTATTATACTCTAATGGCACACACAGGTATTATATTTTTGATAGCATTGTGATTATGGTATTAATCACTGTTTTTTTTTAAGTCATCTTTCTTTGTTTCTTGAGAACTCTCTCCTTATAATCATAGTCACCTGTAACCTAAATTTAGAACAAGGCACCATTCACCCAAGGGTACCTCAATGTCATCTGAAAAGTGAGCCAAGAAGAACTAGAGGTTAAGAGACAGCTATTAGTGGGTCATATGTGACCAAAACAGGGTAGACAGCAAGCCGGAATGAGGAGAAAATGGGACTGAAAGTCAGGAGCCGTGTTTCCACTTTGTCACCAGCCAGCTTGGGCAAGTTACTCTGCTTCTTTGTGTTCTAGGCAGGGGGTAAAACTAGTTATTCCACTTACCTTCCTAGGGTTGTCTGAAGGTCAAATGCAATAATAGACCTGCAGAAGCCATGGAATGCATGAATCACGGCATTTAGCAGGCTGTCAGACTACCCTAACTAGCACACATAGATGAGGCAATGCAAGAGGCAAGGACATAGAAGAGATGACCACTCAGCTGTTGGATGGAGAAGAAAGAAGTGAATTCAGTGTCCTGGGGTGAGAGTGGAGGTGGGGAGGAAATGGGCTGGTTTTGTAGGAAAGGTGATATTTTGCATTTAAAACAAAAGAACAACTAAGTAGAAATGTCCTTGGTTGTTGGATGAACAGAAGAAAAGGAGAGGAGATAGCATTTGAAAGCAAAGTGGAAGCACTCAGAGGAAAAAAAAAAATACATGAGGGAGTGAATGATGATATGGCTGGGCTCTTTTCTCTACGGGGAGTCCTCAGAACTGTTGAGTGATTCAGAGAGGTCCATGAGAATCAGAACCAAGAAGACTGTTAGCCTTGATGAGAGGATACTGTTGTCTTTGAAGGTGAAACTGCAGTGGACTAGTAGAGAGGAAAGCCAGAATTCATGTGCTTTGAAGTGAAACCATCAAAGGAGGGAGAACGGACTACAGAAAAAGTTTAGCAGTTTAAAAAGGAGAAGATGAGGAAAATTAGGAAAGGGAGGAAGGTAGAGGAGAGAATGTGTTCTACTTTGAAGTAGGGCATTGGGTATAATAATACTTAAAATGAGAAGTGATAGCACCACTCCATATGAACCAAAACATGTTAAGATAGAATTTCTCTTTTTACCTTGGGTGTAGCCAGTAAATGTCAAGTATCCACACGTAGCAAAGAGAATACTGATAAATACAGAAATCAAGGTAGACACATGGATGATGTGAGACCACTTAGCTACTGTAGGTTCTTCCAAAGAACCATAAACTAAGAAGCAGTTATGGTGGCAAATAAATGCTGCAATACAAGGGGGGGGGGGGGAAGCATTATTAAAGCAAATCACATAGTTGTCCTTTTCTCTTGGAAAATTCAGAGACATATGCTACTTTGAAATACTAATGAATTGAAGTTCAAATATACTAATTTACTAGAGATGCCAGAAATAATCTTTCTAACAGCTGTAGGAATGAGAAATTTCATTTGTATTAGGCTTATGTGATCTTTTCATGTCACTCTTGATATAAACCAGGCCTATCCAACTTTCTCTCCCACTTCCTACTGGCCTTTCCAATCTTAAAGGAAATCTAAACAACACCATATTTTCAGCCCAGGGCTTCCTTTCCCATCTGGGATATAACAGAGTCACTCTAGACTCCTGGCCAATTCACAATACTTTGTGTGCAAGGAATAAGTCTGTTAACACTTGCTAGATTTTCAAGTTAAGAAACAAGACTTTAATGAGTTTTCTGCATGAGGAAAAGACTTGTTAAAATTGAAGCAAATTTTAGTGATGAGTGAGAATGGTTTGTGCCTAATTTTATGTTGGCACAAACTGGATCATACGCTGCTAATAGGAAGTCTAAAACAGGACATCTGCTTTCCAGACACAAATACGAGGCAAAGCACTTTTTCATGGTACAGAAGACCCCACATTGAGAAAGGACCTTGGAAACCATGTACTCACCAAATGACATCACACCAACAGCCTGAACGGCATTGGGCTTTGCAAATATCCAAGCATCTTCTGTTTTTGGTCTAGAAGAGAATCGGTTAATTTAAAGAATGATTAAACAAACACAGGCATAAGCATACAAGAAAACAAGAAATGATGTCATGCTATAAGCTGAACATCTTTAAGTCAGAAATTTATAAGGAGTCCTCATTCATCTTTTTAAATTGTAAATAAATTCCCCAGGAATATTGATGTAATCTGTTAACCTTGCTCCTTGAAAATGTATGTCAAATATACTTGGAAAGAATCTAGTTTCACATATTTAAAATAGATTACTTAATACTGTCACTTTATTTGCTTGTCAATTTAATAAAATATTTGTTATGTATATTTGAGATACTCAATGAGGAAGATGACATTAATAAAGCAAAATTATTCCTCAATTAATCAATGCAGCCCTTCATTTCCTTCTAACCCATTCTTCCAGGCTCATCCTACCCAAAGGAAATTCACAGCTGGCACTACACTTTATCGAGAAAGGTGGACTGAACTAATATTAATTGAAAAGGTCCTTAACGATGTTCCAGGAACTATCCTATTCTATCTCAATCCTCACAGTAACACTGACGTGTTCTTATCACCATTTAAAGCATTAGGAAGGTCAAGCTCTGGATGGTGACACATCTGGTCAAGCTTCCACAGTCAGTAAAGAAGCTGAGCTTTGTCTCTTTGGTCTGTCCATCTCTTCCTTACTGAGCTGTCAGTCACCTCCAATTCCCACCTGTGTATACACTTCTCAAAGAGGGTTTAGAAATATATGCACTTGAAACTGCCTGAATAACCCTCTTTCCCGGTGTCATTAAAGTATCTGCCAATCTGTCTATAGTCACAGATTGGTCTCCCTGAAGAACAGTCAAGAACACAGGCTCCAGTCTGTGTTGATCTTCTGGCCCTATCTACTTATTAGTGATCTTAGACAAAGTACTTAACCCTTCTGTGGTTCAGTTTTTTTTTTTTCAAATTTAGTTACTAATTTATTTATTTGCCTGTGTCAGCGCTTAGTTGCAGCACGTGGAATCTTCCGTTGCGGTGGGGGCTCTTTGCTGGGGTACCTGAGCTCAGTAGTTGTAGTGCTTGGGCTCAGCCACTCTGCAGCATGTGGGATCTTAGCTCCTCAACCAGGGATCGAACCCACATCCTCTGCATTGCAAGGTGGATTCTTAACCACTGGACCACCAGGGAAGTCCCTGTGCTTCAGTTTTGATATATATAAAATGTGGATAACAATACTAATGCCTAATTCACTGAGTTATTACATAAATTAAATGAGAAAAATATGTAAAATCTGGGAGAGAACCTAGCATATGGTAAGTATTCCATAAATGGTTAATAGTATTATCAGCTTATGTCTCAACATTGTTATTATTATACAGTGTCATTTAATAGAAGGTAGCAAAGGTCCAAAAGTATGGCCAGCTTCCCTGAAAAGGAAAGCCTTGAGTGAGACCCCCAAAATGCATAAAGATGGAAGAGGAGGAGAGGAAAGAAGGGTCCTTGAAAGTAGAAAGGCACCAGGTGTAAAACCATCTATTTCATAAGTTTGTGATTCATTCTCAACGTAGACACAAAAAAATGTCTCATTTGTTTGGTCAGAGTCAGTGCGATTCATGCATTATGTCACTGCTTGGCATATTTGAAATGAGCAGTTACAAACTCAAAAGAACTAAGTGGCATACAAGGGAGGCCTCCTGCTGTTACAAGGCTTGCTGACTCTCAGAGATTTTTGAGTGGGAGCTGCTGCCACCTGCTGCCTCCACTGCTCTTATTGCAGTGACCATCACCCACAGCAGCACACCTGTCAAATTCCCACGTTAATGTGGAAAAATATAAACTTGGCCCAGAGTCCTTAAATTTTTTTTTTTTTTTAGAAAAGGCAGCATTAATAATTGTAGAAGCTTGAAGATTTTTAACTTTCTAATATTTTAAATGATCTACTTCTGTTAGGGTTTTTGCATGTTAGTAACATTAATTTTTCCTTTCAGTACAGATTGTGGTGGTACCCTATTTTTTGACTCTTATATGAGTAATAAAAAAGCACGAGTTTTATGTTTCTTCATTCAAGTTTAAAATGCTTTTCCTAGTCCATATGGTTCCTTGAAATTCCTAGATAAGATGGAGAAATAGTAACTACAATAATTTTGGATTCTCTGTGTTCATCTTAACGATGTTGATTTCATAAGAGGAAAAATACCAAAAATACGTTACATATAGGGAAAAACATGCCCAAATCTAGAGAGAGAAGGAGACACTGAATATGGTTTTCCAATCTTTTATAAATCAGCCTGGGATTGAGTTCCAGAAAAATGTGTGTGTGAGTTGCTCAGTCATGTCTGACTCTTTGTGACCCCATGGACTGTAGCCCACCAGGCTTCTCTGTCCATAAGATTCTCCAGGCAAGAAGACTGGAGTGGATTGCCATCCCCTTCTCAAGAGGATCTTCCCAACCAAGGTATCGAACCCTGGTCTCCTGCACTGCAGGCAGATTCTTTACTGTTTGAGCCACAGGAAGTCCAGAAAAATGGTTCCACACACACAAAAAAAGAGAAAGTTTCTTGATATATTTTGTGATATCTTGATACCCAGTGTGGATAAGTATGTAAAGCATAGATGGCTCTGATTTTAGAAGCTTAAAATGGAAGACGAAATATTATCAAATGCAATCAAGCAATGTATAAGAGAAAGAATCATGTCTAAGAGTAGTTTTTCCAATAAGTGCAAGAGTAGTAGTAGTGCAATAGAAAAATCTATTAGTATAATTCATCACATTAACAGATTAATGGAGAATAAAAAGCTTATCATTGACCATTTCAAAACATGTAGAAAAGCCCACAATCTAGTATTTATTCCGACAAGTATATTAAGCAAGCTATTATTAAAGCAGAACTTTCTTGACCTAATAAAGAATGTATACCAAAACCCATAGCAAATGACATATTTAAAAGTGAAAAGTTAAAAAAAAAAAGTGAAAAGTTAGAAATATTACAATTAAAGGCAGGCACTAGATGATGTTCACTATCACTGCTTCCAGAATATACTACTGGATTTCCTAGCTTATGTAATAAAATAACACATAGTGATAAGATATGTAATCACTGGAAAGTGATAAATTATTTGGACATAATATAATTATGCAAACAGAATATTTAGGGGAATCTACTGACAAGCAATTGGAATTAATAAAAACATTCAGCAATTTTACTGGACACAAGCTCAATACACAAAAATCATTAGGATTGATATACACAAATAAAAACTAGTTAAAATGTTTTTTTAAATGGCAATGATAAAGAAAACTAAAAAATATGCATAATATTAATAGTATGATATAATTTTATTGAAAGACAAACAAATGGAGAGATATACCATATTTATGAAGGAAGACTCAACTGACATCATGTCATGTCAATTCTCTCCAAACTAATATTTAATTTCAAAGAATAAAACATAATATTGATGGAACAGAAATTGTTTTAAATCTATAAAAGCAAAAACCATAAAGATAAAAATTGATAAACCTGGTTAAATTAATAGAAGGTAAATATAAAATGTGTCAGAGAAGGCAATGGCACTCCACTACTCTTGCCTGGAAAATCCCATGGGCGGAGGAGCCTGGTAAGCTGCAGTCCATGGGGTCGTTAAGAGTCAGACACGACTGAGCGACTTCACTTTCACGTTTCACTTTCATGCATTGGAGAAGGAAATGGCACCCCACTCCAGTACTCTTGCTTGGAAAATCCCATGGATGGAGGAGCCTGATAGACTGCAGTCCATGGGGTCGCTAAGAGTCGGACGTGACTGAGCAACTTGACTTTCATGTTTCACTTTCATGCATTGGAGAAGGAAATGGCAACCCACTCCAGTGATCTTGCCTGGAGAATCCCAGGGACAGGGGAGCCTGGTGGGCTGCCATCTACGGGGTCACACAGAGTCGGACACGACTGAAGCGACTTAGCAGCAGCAGCAGCAGCATACATAGGAGAGACCCAGGGGAAATTGCCCAAATGGCCAAAAACCTTACCTTAAATACCATCTTTAGTTAAAGATAAAAGAGGCTGCTGGGGGCAGTGGTTTGGGACTTCAAAAGTGAGGAAGGCAATTCACATGGAGATGGAAAAGTAAATGTTTGGTAAACAAATGTTTGCTGGGCCTCGAGGAGACAGGGCCCACGTAGTGGACTCTGAACTCTGGCCCTGCCCCGTTTCTCCTGCACACCTAGTGCATACTCTTTGCTGGTATCTGGTGATAGCTCTATTTCAGGAATGTCCCTCTATCTAAATTCTCTTAAGCAGTGAGGAAGAAGGTCAAAGGTGCTTCCTGAGTCTTTCAGGTCTTGATTGTTTTCAGTTTGAAATAATCCGCTGGCCAAAGAAACATATTTTGGGGTGGCAAATTTTGCTCCCTTACAATTGCTTTCTATGCTGATGGAAATGTTCCACATCTGTGCTGTCCAACATGATGACCACTAGACACATGTGGCTGCTGAATATTTAAAATTATGGCTAGGGCAAATTAATTTTTAATTTTATTTAATTTTATCTAAATAGTCACATGTAAAGGAAGATAAATTAGGAGATTGGGATTAACATTTACACTTCTATATATGATATAGTAAACAACAAGGACCCACTGTATAGCACAGAGAAGTCTACTCAGTATCTTATAATACCCTACCATGGAAAAGAGTCTTAAGGAGGATACACACACACACACATATATATATACACAGACATTTATATGTAAAACTGAATCACTTTGCTGTACACCTGCACCTAACACATCACTGTAAATTAATTATATTTCAATAAAAAATTGTAAAATAAAAAAAAATAGTCACATGTGGCCGTTTGCTACTGTGCTGGACAACAGAGATCTAAATGGAGTTCTATAGGTATTTTCTGTTGCAAAAAACATAATTACCTTCTAATGGTCTAAAACAGTTAAATTACTTCAAGAAGGGTCATTTTTCCTGTAGTGTAGCTTACATCATAAGTTTCAGCCACTTGAGCTTTCTGAGAGGCAAGTAGAAGAATGGAGGAGATGAATGGAACAATAAACAAGAATATCTTGTGAACTTATAAAGAACCATGGCTACTAAAAAATTTGAAAAAAAGAACAAAAAAGCAAAAAAAATACTGAGAACTAAATCAAAATTGTCATGAATAGAAACAGAGGGAAAACACAGTACATAGTAGTCATATTGAAATATTATTATGAATCAAGTGAAGACAATCTGGTTTTACAAAATGATTAGATTATAGGATGAGCACTTCTCTTTTTTTAATTTTAAAGAATAACTCACAATAAGTTACCTGTGAAGTAGAAATGGTTTTCAAATGATTTTTCAAAATCAAATTAACATTAATTAACATACAACTCTTCAGGAGTATTTCTTTTGCACAAAGAGAGGCTAATTTTGTTCTGAAGAAACCTCCAAATAGAACTGCTCTCTGGTTTCTTTTCGGTTTAGATTTCTTCTGTTGGTGCCGTAAAGGTTCATTTCCTTGAGAGCTGAAACCAACCACATTTATTGGTGTGTTTCTAGAGTCTGCAATGGAAGCCAACAGCTTTGAAATTAGTCCACTGACATCAGCAGTGTCTTTTCAGCAAGTGTCAGTGTTACCTAATGATGAATCAACCGGCTTTTAATCCCCATTTGGCTCCTGCCTGCTTCTTTCATTTAATGTGATTCCTGCTGACTATAGATAAAACTGTGGTTAATATTACCAATAAGGGACAAGTAGAACAATAGTGAACTTAATTCCCATTGTGAAAGAACTTTGTCTTGACTAAGAAAAAACATAATTACAGCAAGCTGAAATGGAAAAAAAAAATAATGAGCTTTGGGGTCAGACAGACTTGGATTTAAATTTTACCTTTATGATATACTAGCAGGCTGACTCTCAGCAGATTACTTACTGACACTGGTCTCAGTTTTCTCTGCTGTAGAACAGAGACAGTATTAATTCTATTTCACATATCTGACTTCTCTAGTGGTCCAGTGGTTAAGAATCCATCTTCCAATGCAGGGGACTTGGGTTTAATCCCTGGTTGGGGACCTAAGATTTCATGCCACAGGGCAACTAAGCCCATGCACCACAACTAAGACCTCATGCAGCACACTAAGTAAGTGTTTTTTAAAAGGGCTATGAGAAAATGAATAGAAGTGTGGTATATAGTGGACAACCACTGTTAGATGGGGCTCCTTCTGCTCTTTTTCCCTTTGTTCATGTTCTTGCCACTAAAGTAATAATACATGTCTTAGTCTGGGTGTAAGGACCTGCAAGTACATGAAATGTAATGTTTGCCATGGTATTCATCCTCTTGCAGAAAATGAAGGGACTGTGAGAAAGGTAAGTGATTCTTATTTTAAATAAGTGAATGATTAATCTTGATAACAGATAATATATCTGTAACTGGTTTTGATAATGATGAAAAAGATGAAAGGTTCATTTATGCTTTGGATATTCACAGTAAATATTCGGTATTCTCTCCCACCCACCATACCCCAAACAATTTTCTGCACAACCCGGTCTGCCAAATTAGTGCAACTTCCAGCTGCAGAAAGCCACTCAAGTTCAGGGTACTCAGAGTTGCTCACCTCATGCCAGGGTTTATACCTTAGCTCCAGTGTCAGTTTCCCAAGCTAAGTTGAGGAGCTGCTCTGTAGTGATATAAATTTTGCTACAGTGGTATGCAGACTACCACCAGTGGAAGATAATTAAACATTTGAATAAAAGAGGGCACTCATTGAACCTTAAGATATTTTACATCTAAAATGGACAGAGAGGCAAATTGCCTGACTATTTAATCACCACTTGGATAACATCTTAGACTAATCACTTGAGAGGAAAAAAAGTATAACATTAACTTAAAATTTTTTAAGATTCTATCTATCTATCTACATATGCACACATAAATTGAGGGTTATTCTTATTTTTTTGTTATATAATTTTCTGATTATAGAAAGCATTTTATTCTGTCCATGTCCCCAAAGTAAAATGTTTTTCTTTTGTATTTCACCATGGGGAAACACTATGAAAGAATATTTATGGATTTCATCATCAGCATCATTAAACATATAAATAAGTACAGGGACATTAACGTTCATTTCTTGAACTCTTAACACTACCTTTTCATAGAGAGATAGAAGCTATCTTATCTTGCTACATTAGGAAACTGAAAGTTTCACTTTCAGGAATTATTTGGAGGTCCTATGGGCTTCCCTAGTGGCTCAGACAGTAAAGCATCCGTCTGCAATGCAGGAGACCCGGGTTCAATCCCTGGGTTGGGTAGATCCCCTGGAGAAGGAAATGGCAGCCCACTCCAGTATTCTTGCCTGGAAAATCCCATGGACCACAGAGCCTGGTAGGCTACAGTCCATGGGGTCGCAAAGAGTCAGACATGACTGAAGGACTTCACTTTCACTTTCATGTTTTATTTCAATAAGGTGATATGGCCTTGCACATATTATAAAATCTTCAGGTGTGTGTATGTGTGTGTGTGTTGAACAGTCTTTGGAAGCAATGGAAAATTAATCTTTACCAAATTGAAGATGCAGTAACTTCACTGAATGCACAAATAACAGGCAGAGGTAATTGATTCCCAGTTTTGTGGGGGGTTGGGGGGGCTAAAGAAATATTTAGCAAAGTAATATAAAATCTTATTTTAGTCCTTTTTTTACACAGAAATCTCTTCCCAAAACTTTCAATTAAGTGCTAATACAGGTAGTTTTTCTTTTTTCCCCCCAACCTCTCTGCTGTTTTTCATGGCACAGTGCAAGCCTCACAAACAATGGAATAGCTTTCCTAAAGAGGAAAAGGTATTTTAAATAAAATGCTTGGATTTGTACTTAAATCTGCAGGCAAATTAATAATCAAGTGTTAAACTTGGACATCCAATTAAACTCAGTGGATGGGACACATGAACCTAACTTCTTGTCTCAGCCTCACAAGAATGATACTAAAGGGATTTAAATGGAAGACAAACGCCCAGGGGAGGGGGTGGTAGAAGAAGAGACATCACTAAGAGAAGGTATTTTGAAAAAAGGGAAGCGGATGCTTACAATGTCACTTATAACTGCTGAGAATGGAAGAAGGTACAGCAACATAGAGGGAGCTAATGATGCGAGAGAGCTGATTCTCTTTGCTAAAGCCCTGTGTGTGCAGGACTCAGACACACCAGGAAGTGACTCAGGATGTTCTAGCAAAAGGACAAAACAAAGAAAAAAGAAAGATTTGAGAAACTGAATGTAGGGTGTCTAACACAAAATAGAGGTGACAGGAAGCCCTAGAAAGACAGTGGGACAGCAAACTGAGAACTTACTCTATCTAGTAAAGAAAGAGGACAGAGGTTCTGAAAGGGGGTCTCTAGTGAAAATAACAAGACTGGCAGACGATCTTATACGTTTGAGCATTTGAAAAGGAATAACAAAATTAAGCAAAATCAAAAGCTAAATGAGGAAAAAATATCTTTAAAAGACATCTCACAAAAGACTCATTACCTCCAAAATATACAAAGAACACATAAAACTCAACAATAAGAACACAAACAACCCAATTTAAAAATGGCCAAAGATCCCTTGATCCTCTAACAGACACCTCATTGAAGAAGATATCTTGAGAGCAAACAGGTGTATGCAAAGATGCTCCAAATCATATGTCACCAGGGAAATGCCAATTAAAACAACACTGAGATACCACCATACCTCTTACAAGAAGAAAAAAAAAAAAAATAGTACATCTATTAGTCTGGCCAGAATCTAGAACACAGACAACTCCAAATGTTGGTGAGAATGTGGAGCAATAGGAACTCTCATTCATTGTCAGTGGAAGTGCAAACTGGTACAGCTACTTTGGGAGACAGTTTGATGGTGTCTGACAAAACTAAACACATTCTTATCATAGGATCCAGCAATCACATCGCTTAGTATTTACCCAAAGAATTTGAAAACATATTCCACACACAAACCTGCCACACCAATACAATACAGCTTTATTCCTAATTGCCAAACATGGAAACAACCAAGATAGTCCTTCAGTAGGTTGATGGACAAACTCTGGTATATCTAGATGATAGAATATTACTCAGTATGAGAAAGAGATGTGCTATCAAGCCACGAATAAACATGAACAAACCTTACATACATATTACTTGAACAAGAAGCCACTTTGAAAAGGCTACTTAGTCTATGACTTCAACTGTAGTTGAAAAGTCAACTGGAAAAGGCAAAACAATAGAGACAGTAAAAAGATCAGCAGTTTCCAGTGGTTAGGGGTGGAGGAAAGGGGTGAATAGAGGAAACACACAGGAATTTGGGGGAAGTGAAATACACTGCATGTTTATATAATGATGACTGCATGTCATCATACATTAGTCCAGACCTACAGAATGTGCAATACCAAGAGTGAACTCTAATGTAAACTACAGATTTGGGGTAATGATGATGTACTAACCTAGATTCATCAGTTGTAACCCATGTACCATCCTATTAGAGGATGTTGATAATGGGCGAAGCTATGCATGTGTGAGAGTAGAGGGTTTGTGAGAAATCTCTGTACCTTCCTCTTAACTTTGTTGTAACCTAAAACTGCTTAAAAAAAATAAAAAAAATTTTTTAAAGCTAAACTGAACACTCAATGAAACATTATTCAAAACAGAACCAAAAGCAAGTCTTGATTCTAGAAAAAAATACAAGAAATCAGTTCAGTTCAGTCGCTCAGCTGTGTCCGACTCTTTGCGACCCCCTGAACAACAGCACACCAGGCCTCCCTGTCCATCACTAACTCCTGGAGTTCACCCAAAATCATGTCCATCAAGTCTGTGATGCCATCCAGCCATCTCATCCTCTGTCATCCCCTTCTCCTCCTGCCCCCAATCCCTCCCAGCATCAGGGTCTTTTCCAATGAGTCAACTCTTCGCATGAGGTGGCCAAAGTACTGGAGTTTCAGCTTTAGCATCAGTCCTTCCAATGAACACGCAGGACTGATCTCCTATAGAATGGACTGGTTGGATCTCCTTGCAGTCCAAGGGACTCAAGAGTCTTCTCCAACACCACAGCTCAAAAGTATCAATTCTTCAGCACTCAGCTTTCCTCACAGTCCAACTCTCACATCCATACATGACCACTGGAAAAACCATAGCCTTGACTAGATGGACCTTTGTTGGCAAAGTAATGTCTCTGCTTTTGAATATGCTATCTAGGTTGGTCATAACTTTCCTTCCAAGGAGTAAGCGTTTTTTAATTTCATGGCTCAATGATTTTGGAGCCCCCCAAAGTAAAGTCAGGCACTGTTTCCACTGTTTCCCCATCTATTTCCCATGAAGTGATGGGACCAGATGCCATGATCTTTGTTTTCTGAATGTTGAGCTTTAAGCCAACTTTTTCACTCTCCTCTTTCACTTTCAACAGAAGGCTTTTTAGTTCCTCTTCACTTTCTGCCATAAGGGTGGTGTCATCTGCATATCTGAGGTGATTGATATTTCTCCTGGCAATCTTGATTCCAGCTTGTGCTTCTTCCAGCCCAGCATTTCTCATGATGTACTCTGTATAGAAGTTAAATAAGCAGGGTGACAGTATACAGACTTGATGTACTCTTTTTCCTATTTGGAACCAGTCTGTTGTTCCATGTCCAGTTCTAACTGTTGCTTCCTGACCTGCATGTAGGTTTCTCAAGAGGCAGGTCAGGTGGTCTGGTATTCCCATCTCTTTCAGAATTTTCCACAGTTTCCTGTGATCCACACAGTCAAAGGCTTTGGCATAGTCAATAAAGCAGAAGTAGATGTTTTTCTGGAACTCTCTTGCTTTTTCGATGATCCAGCAAATGTTGGCAATTTGATCTCTGGTTCCTCTGCCTTTTCTAAAACCAGCTTGAACATCTGGAAGTTCATGGTTCACGTATTGCTGAAGCCTGGCCTGGAGAATTTTGAGCATTACTTTACTAGTGTGTGAGATGAGTGCAATTGTGTGGTAGTTTGAGCATTCTTTGGCATTGCCTTTCTTTGAGATTGGAATGAAAACTGACCTTTTCCAGTCCTGTGGCCACCTTTGAGTTTTCCAAATTTGCTGGCATATTGAGTGCAGCACTTTCACAACATCATCTTTCAGGATTTGAAATAGCTCAACTGGAATTCCATCACCTCCACTAGCTTTGTTTGTAGTGATGCTTTCTAAGGCCCACTTAACTTCACATTCCAGGATGTATGGCTCTAGGTCAGTGATCACACCATCGTGATTATCTGGGGCGTGAAGATTTTTTTTGTACAGTTCTTCTGTGTATTCTTGCCACCTCTTCTTAATATCTTCTGCTTCTGTTAGGTCCATACCATTTCTGTCCTTTATCGAGCCCATCTTTGCATGAAATATTCCCTTGGTATCTCTAATTTTCTTGAAGAGATCTCTCGCCTTTCCTATTCTGTTGTTTTAATCTATTTCTTTGCATTGATCGCTGAGGAAGGCTTTCTTATCTCTCCTTGCTATTCTTTGTAACTCTGCATTCATATGCTTAAATCTTTCCTTTTCTCCTTTGCTTTTTGCTTGTCTTCTTTTCACAGCTATTTGTAAGGCCTCCTCAGACAGCCATTTTGTTTTTTTGCATTTCTTTTCCATGGGGATGGTCTTGATCTCTGTCTCCTGTACAATGTCACGAACCTCTGTCCATAGTTCATCTTACAAAGCTTCAAATACATGATGGCAACATAATGAAGGCTTATTATAAGGTTCAGATGGTTTAAGGAGCAGTGCTTCTAGTGTTGTAATATATTTTAATACTAACGGAAATGGAGACTCGCTTGTAGCAGTTTGTAAATACTTTTACAAGAATGACTGTTTCTCTTAGTCTGAAAAATCCAGACAGATGTTATAAAATTTTCAGAAACCTTTTCTTTCTGTTTGCCATGTGGGGTGGTTTGGGGGTGGGGGGGTAAATTCATTTTGCAAAATTATCTCAGTTTGGATTCTTGGATTCAAGCTTTGCACCCTATTTTAAAAGACATACTTGTCCTTATCTTTATAGCAGCTGAGGAATAATAAGGTAAAGCAGTAGAGAGCAAGCCCTACCAAATGCATCTCTAGTCTTCAAAGGCTGGAGAAAACAAGCTGCAGAGGGACTGCTTCAGATCACCAGAACATCAGACCTCCAGTCAGGAGGGTGGGACATCACATGTTGTACCTGCAAAAACCCTTTTCAGCTAAACGCAGGCACCTTCCAAATCATACAATCTCAGCAGAGCCTGCGTTTTTAAGAGAGCCTTACATATTAACCTCTTCAACCAGGCACATCCGGGAGTTAAGTGCTCTGGCTGGCACACAAACAGAGGCTCCATGTTTCCTGTCACACCACGAGCTATCAGTGACATAAACAGTTCTGCCCACTTCCCCAGCTCTGCATCAGCTGACAGCACTTTGCCATTTCCTCGCTTCCAAGCTTACTTTTCTTCTGAGTCAGTCCTACAGACAACTGCAGTCTGCGTGAACACATACGCTGTTCAGGAACATTCTTCCTGGGTATCACCTGAAACCTCAAAACTTATTCTTTTGTTTTTAAATGCAAGTGCTCAAGATTTCCATTAAAATAAATGTAATTTCAGATGTGTGAGCTCCAGAGTATGACACCTGACCTTTGAACAATGCAAAGCTTGGGGGCACTGACCCTCCGAACAGTCAAAAATCCAGGTATAACTTATAGGTAGTTGATCCTCCCTATCTGAGTTCTGTATTCTTGGATTCAACCAATTGTGATCCTGTAGTAGTATTTCCTACTGAGAGAACTTTGTATATAAATGGACTCAAGCAATTCAAACCTATGTTGTTCAAGGGTCAACTGTGTTTCCCTCTGGGGTTCTACCTGGGGTTCTACATGGGTCATACCTCTCTTCACCTTATTGTTATGTGCTGTCTCTATACAATCTTGTCTCTATACAATCTCCCTAAACTCCAGACTTGCATTTCCAAAACTTATTCTTCCTTCCTCTCCACCTCAACGGTTACTCAAAATTGATATTAAAAAACAAACAAAAAACTTCTGTGTTTTTCCAGACTTGTTTCCTTTTTTATCCTGGTTAACAACTTAAAAGAAGCTGGGGTTTTTCTTCCATGTTCCCATCGGCACCTGCTCTTAATTCTGTCAGTCTATTGAGGTTATCTTTTACATGTTTATCCACCCCACCGCACCACCAAAGTTATAAGAGGCTTGCAGAAAGGGACTGGGCAATACTGATCTTCACATCCCCAGCACCTAGAAAAGTGACTGACCCAGTAAGCATTTAGTAAGTGGTTACTGACTGAACAGACTCTTCCATTTTCTTCTTTTGCTAGTGAGTTCTGGACCATCTGCCATTCCGGTTGTCCAAATTGAAAACCTTGGCAATACCCTCCTCTTTTTCCTCCTCTTTTCTATCAGCCTTGCCTCTTATCCTGTTCCAGATGCCTTTTGCCTGAATGCCTTTGCTATAGATAGCCTCCTCTCAGGTCTTTATACCCGCATCTATCCTCACTTCTGCTGCCAGAGAAGTTCAGCATGGAGTCTTGCTCTGGTTACTGCCCTGCTGAAGAACTTTAACTGACCCATCATTAAAGAACAAATCCTACCTTCTCAGCACTACATGTAAAGCTTTCCTTCCATGTTGGTCGCTATGATCATTTCTTTGTACACTCTAGCCAGACTTTCAGAATCACCAAATACAGAAGCTGTACAGTGGCTGGGGATGGGAGAACAGAGGTCAGTAGATTGAGAAAGTACCATACTTGGTAGTTTTTCAAAAGAGATGATATGGAGACATGACCATTGTTAAACCTATGATAAAATACAGGAAAAACATAAAATAAAGATAGAGTTTTTGAGAAAATTCTCAAGAGGGGCAACTTTATTTCATTTGATTGCTCCCCTAACCAATGGCAGTGTCCTTCCAATGTATCTCCTAATGTTAGAACTTTAGGTCACAAACCTAGAGGAGTGGGAGTGGGGGGAGGTTCCTGAGGGAGTGACCATATGTGTACCTGTGGATGATTCATGTTGCTGTATGGCACAAACCAACACAACACTTTAAAGCAATTATGCTCCGATTAAAAATAAATCAATTTAAAAAAAATTTAGGTGACTATATACACCTCTGGGCTGCACTCACTTCTGCCAGCATTAGCTTCCTACCCTCCCCCCCTCTCCTTTTTTGACCCAAATAATTGTTTTAAAGGCAGATGATCACATATTGCCTTATCTTGACATATTTCCTGCCTGCTCAGGTTGGGCTAAGGGCACTTCTTCCTGTTTCCATTGCACTGTGTAATAATTCTATTAAATATTATATTAAGATTAAATGTCTGTTCTCCCCATCCACAAACTATAAATATCTGGGGTCAGGGACAGTGCTTTCTCATCTTTGTAGCCTCAATACCTAGAAGAGTGACTGGTATCAGTTACGATATTTAATAAATGTTTATTAAGTGAAAGAACAGGCTATTCTTTTTTTGCTCTCTGGTTGTTGATCTATACCAGAGACCAGTCTGGGTCCTAACTGGAAATAACACAGGGGGCAAGCTTCACTAAGTCAGCCATTTATACAAAACAATTGATAGTGGATAGAATGAGTTCATAATATTGACCAGCCTGGACTGCTCCTCCAGCTCCACTGTGACAGGGACTAGCCTCATCTTCTCTGAGAATATATAGCCTTGCAGCTGTCTTTTTTCTATTTTCATGCAAACTCAAGTCAAATGATGGTTCTGTTTGTTGCTTCATGTTGGCATTTGGTCTGAGAACACTCAACACTAGTGCTCCAGAACTTGGAGTCAAATGGTATTTTAACAAATGAGTGAGCACATTTGACTACTACGCAAGTAGCCTTAGGAAAATTTTCTTGGCCAGAAAGTGTTTTCATATGAAATTTTTATTGTCCCAAGATCATTTTTATTATCCCATCACTTCCATCTTCTCCAAGGATCACTTTATATTATGAGTTCCAATTTTTCAAGATCTCCTGGGGATCTCTGGCTCCATCTTTTGGCTTGATCTATAACATGTTCAATATCTCCTATGGTAAAAAGATATTTTTTAGACATCTTAATAGCTTAAGCCGCTGGTTTGTCAGCAGATTTTCATACATTGATGTTTTTAAAAGACAAAAGGTTTTGTTTTTTGACAAATTAACTTATATCTTAATTTTCTCCAAGTTAGCTTCCACTTATATCGTTTGATTGAAACTCCTACCACTTAAAGTGAACATCTATAGTTTGCACTACGCAAAGGCTACTCTTTCTTAAGAAAATGATTTATGTATTTATCTGGCTGCCTTGAGTCTCATTGTGGCATGTGGGATCTTTCACTGTGGCATGGACTCTCTAGTTATGGTGCTTGAGCCTAGTTGCTCTGCAGCATGTGGGATCTTAATTCCCCAGCCAGGGATCCAACCCACAGATTTTTAACCACTGGACCACCAGAGAAGTCCCCAGACTAGTCTTTTCCTGGCATCACTGCCTTTATTTCCTTTGGGGTACCTTTTCCTCGACCCATAGCCTACGTGCTTTAGTTGAGCTGATCCTATCCTTAGTTTCAAGGGTAGGTACGTAACATAAACATAAGCAACTCAATACAGGGCATGATCATCATGGGTTCTTATTAGAACCAATTCACACTAATACTTGAAGTGAGGTTTGAGGTTAAAAAAAAAAAAGAGAAAGCTCCTTTTCTTTTTATGGGATAGGACTTGAATAGATGTAGGCTAAGACTGCCATTGCTGTCTTGTCACAAGGAGGGGAAATTCTTCAGAAACTAGAGCCAAAGTCGGAAACAAAGCCTAAAGATGAAAAAAGAAAAACTATGATTCTATTGATTGAGCTCCTAAACACAACAAAATATAACAATAGAAACAGCGTTGAACTTTATAGCTGTGTGAGGGGATAAATTCTCTTTTGCTTCAACCAGTTCTATGGTTTTTCATTTGCAATAAAAAAGGCAATAATTTATGCATCATCAAAAAAATATCAGTGGTATTTGCCAGAACAAATAATTTCCTTTTCAAATATGCACTACTCTTCTGTCTTTACGATTTTTTTCTGATCCTTCTTTAATCCCCCCTGTAATTCCTGTTTATATGCAGCTTTAATTGTGGAATTTCAGGGTTAGAATGAATAAGGGGTTCACAAAACTAAAGTATATTGAGATCCTTGGAAAAGACATATTTTATATACATAAATACCTATTAAAAGTGTAGATACATTTTTAGGAAATTATGTTTGGAACACTGCACTATTGATTAAACTATTGTAAAAGAGATGTTTTATGAGGAGAAAATAGATATAAATTTGGTCTGCATACTATTACTTCCATCCTGAATGTAAAGAATTGAATATTAGCGAGGCACAGAATGAAGGTTTTCACAGTGATAATGCTTCTGATTGTAGTTTGGAAAAAAAAAATGGGAAAACTGTGTTATTGCATTTTGATACTAGCACACTTTCTGGAAAGCAATTAAATTGCCTTGGCACCTCAGTTTTTAGAAAGCAAAAGGTTAGAAAATACAATAAAACTGAACATTATTTCCAGAAAGAACCAAAAGCTGTTGGACTGTGAGATATTTGAAATCATATCAAAAAGCAGAATTTATGGCCCTATGAGTTATGAGAAAGGAAATTGAATTGTGTGTTTTATTTTTAAAACACGACCACTAAAAAGGTGTTTCCATAGTAACAAGGTCAATAGAACTAGCCACTGCAGACCTTCCTCTTTTTCTGATAGCAGGTTTAAAGATCTTTTTCAAATACCACTTTAAAAGCCCTATGAAAAAGTACAGCATTTCTGATCATTCATCTGAACAAAAATGAGGAAAAACACACATAGAGTATTGAATTTCTCATGTTTTATGGATTTAAGGCATTCTAGGCTGTCACATTTTCAGAAAGAAGCCTGCCTGACTAGCTACTATGCCAGCCCCTGAACACAGGGTTTGATTAGCCTGACTGTAAATCTGGACAAACAGAAGTTGTTTGCAGTAGTATTTAAACAGAAATAAAAGGCAGCACAGTATTAAAAACACACTTCTTTAACATCTAAATATTGGAATAGTTAAGTAAATAATCCCTGTTATTAGGAAAATATCAAAGACTCAGATAAAATATGATATTAGCATTAGAGGAAGGTTAAAATATACAGGTCACATATTGTTTACCACAGAAATAAATAGCTCTTTGGCTGTAAAAAAATCGATTCATTTAGTGCCACCAGGAAGTGGCTTCTCCTTCCTCTTTCCTTTCTATCAAGATACAATGCACATATGACAGATATTTCATCATCTTATTTCTCCCACTGAACTGTGAGTCCCTCAGAGCAGAGAGATTTTCTATTTGTGTTCACAACAGTATCTCACACATTGTGTATGTATAAGAAAATGAAAAAAAAAAAGTGAAGGATGAATCATGAAAAATAATGACACAACAATCACTAAAATAAATAACATAAAATCTCTGGTCTATTTTTAGAAAATAGTGTCAGTTAAAATGTGTAGTTGTGATTTTCATCTCTTCAACTTAAGAAGCTCTAGATCTTCATTCACAGACTCACAATCATTAAGGAATAAACCCAATTGCGTGGCCCCTACATCAATTTCTTCAGGATCTCTGCAAGTGGGGGTCTGGCATCAGCATTTTTTAAAGCTACTCAAGTAATTCTAATATGAAGCAGAGTTGAACATCATTGTTTTAAAATGTTCTGCTGGGGCTCCACTAATGACATTTATTTACTTCCACCTTTCAGCTACTTGTTTTTTTCCCCTTTACTATTGCCCTGTAGTACCCTATATCAAATCTAGAACACCTTTTATTATAACTTGATTTATTCTCTAGAATTCCTTTTCATGCTAAAAGCTTCAATTAAAATAGCTGTCTTATACATTTAACATTTTAACCAAAAATTATTATTGTATTCTGTTCGATATTGCTATTAGCCTTTTATGGCTCTGAACTCCACCTTTGAAAACCAGGGCCCTGTATAGTACCAATATAATAACTGTTATGGGTTTCCCCCGTGGGCCCAACTGTTACCCCAGTTGGTAACAAGTCCGCCTGCAATGCAGGAAACTGCCTGCAAAGCGTTAAGATGTGGGTTTGATCCCTGGGCTGGGAAGATCCCCTGGAGGAGGAAATGACAGCCCACTCCAATATCTTTGCCTGGGAAATCCCACGGACAGAGGCGCTTGGCAGGCTACAATGCATGGGGTTGCAAAAGACTTGGACACAACTTAGTGACTAAATAGCTGCAACCACAAATGATAGATGCTAAGTATATCTAGTAGAATTTAATATGTGCTTCTGTGCTTTTATGCTTACATTTCCAAGGCCTGTAATTCCTTTTATACTCTTATCTATCTGGAAAATTCAGATTCCTCTTTCAAAACTCCCGTATCATATTTTTCTTTCTCTAGGAAGCCTTCCTTAATTTGGACTATTAAGGACTCTGCAGCACTGCCACTGCCCCTCATTCATGCTTCCATTTTTCACTCCTAATACTGCACTGTCATTTCTTCTTTTTAAAATAAATCCCTTCTCCATAGTTGATCATGAACAACATGCAGTAGGCACAGCCCAGCAAAACAGAAGCAATAGGCACTCAACAAGTGCTTACTAGATGAAAGAATATATGGCCACATTGAAGTGAACCAGCTACATTTCAAAAACACTATTGCTATGGACTGAATTGTGTCCCCCACAAAATCGTATGCTGAAGCCCTAACCTCCAGTGCGATGGTGTCTGAAGATGAGGGGCTTAGGGAGATAATTAGGTTTAGAATTAGTGTCTTTATAAAAGGAGACACCAGAGAGCTTGCTATCTCTCTCATGGTCTGCCACTGGGAACACAGCAGGATGGCAGGCGTCTGCAAGTCAGGAAGAACCCAACAAGCTGCCAGTTTCCAGAAACAGGGGGAAATAAATATCTGCTATTCCAGTTACCCAGTCTATAGTATTTTGTTCTAGTAGCCCAAAGTGACTAATACAACTACGACCTGGGACTAAGTTATTTGCTGCTGCTGCTGCTAAGTGGCTTCAGTCGTGTCCGACTCTGTGCGACCCCATAGACGGCAGCCCACCAGGCTCCCCCGTCCCTGGGATTCTCCAGGCAAGAACACTGGAGTGGGTTGCCATTTCCTTCTCCAATGCATGAAAGGGAAAAGTGAAGGTGAAATTGCTCAGTCGTCTCCAACTCTTTGTGACCCCATGGAGTGCAGCCTACCAGGCTCCTCCATCCATGGGATTTCCCAGGCAAGAGTACTGGAGTGGGTTGCCATTGCCTTCTCCTAAGTTATTTGAAGAGAAGATTAATATAAATATTATGGATATTTGTATTTATCCCTTTTATTGAAGTCCTTAAAAAATAAATGCTTTTTGAAAAGACCATATGAAATAAAGTTAGTTCAGATATTTCACACTTTTTTCAAATAAATTTAAGGCATAATTTTTGGTATTTTCCTGGTAAATTAAGAAGCCTGACATAAGCATATATAGTGGAAAATGAAGTGATTTTGCAGAACAATGATCAGCAGGAAAAAAATGTTACCTTGGGGATGGTGTTATCAATTACAGCTATTCACCAGGTTTTTTTCTTAATAGATAACATTAATGGAAGACCAAGCATGTTCCTTGTACTGTGTTAGACATTATGTCTTAAATTAATTTTGTCTTATTTAGGATAAAGAAAATATTTAAGGTATCACAGCAACTCCATAATGTATTATTTACTAATTTATTCAACAAATATTTATTGTGCATTGTGGGAACAGCGTCGGATATGACTAAGCGACTTCACTTTCACTTTTCACTTTCATGCATGGGAGAAGGAAATGGCAACCCACTCCAGTGTTCTTGCCTGGAGAATCCCAGGGACCGGGGAGCCTGGTGGGCTGCCGTCTATGGGGTCGCACAGAGTCGGACACGACTGAAGAGACTTAGCAGCAGCAGCAGCAGCAGCAGTGGGAACCCAATTTTGTGTTTAAAGCCAATTTAAGCTAGTTTCATTCTAGCATTCTCTTGGGACTACAGACATAAATTATCCAGTTCTCATCTGATAAATCTATTCTATAATCAAAGCAAAAAACTGTGTGGTTTAGATCAGTAGACCCTATACTTCAAATTTTACTGATAAGTAACATTTTTAAAATTTGAGGACCCAATGCCAAGTTGCCAACATTTTATTTGGCCAAATAATATAAAAAAACAAATATTACTACCAAGTATCACTATCAATTCACAAATGATAAAGCATTTTAATACAAGAAAATAACATAATCTGAGCAGAGAAAAAAGAGATTTTCAAGGTGATTGTATTTTATTTAATAGAGCAAACATTCACTATATTCTTTATCATTCTCATTTTAGCCCAGACTGTTGAATATTTTGTTAAGAACATATTTAACTCTGGGATAGACACAGAAATTTCTACCCTCTATCATCTTCCCTCCTTCTGCTTTCTACCACTGCACTAAATTGTTCCTATTTCTCACTATTCAAAATCCCTTCCTTATTTTAACTTTTTGAGCAGATTATTAAAATGATAAGTAAACATGGTTTAATCTCATCAGCCATGCAGGGTCCAAGGGAAAATGTAGGTCTACTTTAATGTAATCATACTTGCATTTCATCAAATAGTTAAATGATGCTTCTGGTACTATCATAATTTTGTATTTCTGCATTTATAGTATATCATCTGAAAGCCTAAATGATGGGTATAAGTCAAATATCAACCAATAAAGCAAGGAAACTTACATGTGTGGGCCCAGTGAAACTCCCCTTGCCACTACAATTCCAAGAATCAGAGTTGTTAAAACTGTAGAAATAAGAGAGATCTGCAAAAGAAAATGTAAAGATATAGCATCAGTTTAGAAGAGACAATGTAATCGAAAATATTAGGTGATTTACTTTTTACTTGACTAAATTTATGTAGCTTTTAGGATATACTTCTTTAGTAGTTCATTCTTACCAATTGTTAATAATCTCAGGCATGTACATTTTTATCAGATCATACTCTTAGTTTTTTTCCCACAAATAGAACAAGTACCAAATATAACTATTTCATAAAGTGAAGTTATGTTTTCACTTTTTGTCAGGTTTTTAGTGTTGACTTGTGCTTTTCTTCTATCTATAATTGCTTATTGCTACTGTCTATCTTACCCTGGCCCTTCCTACACAACATCCCCGCCACCTACCCACTCACACACATTTTGGGATGCCTCTGCTTCTTCCCTTCTGCTTTCCAGCTCTATTAGTCCATTTTTCCTATGCAGTTTCACCCTTTGGTCTGTCCCAGTGGCTCAGTGGTAAAGAACCACTTGCAATGCAGGAGACTCAGGACACATGGGTTCAACTCACAGCAGTATTCTTGTCGGGAAAATCCCATGGACAGAGGAGCCTGGCGGGCTACAGTTTGTGGGGTTGCAGAGTCGGACATGACTGAGTAGCAGCAGCTGTGCTTCCAGAGTCTTCTTTGCTACTTTCTCTCTCTTCTGTTACTATTTCAACAGGTTAAAATATAAACTGGCCTGTGTGTGTTATGTTCACTCATTACATTAAATTTGTGTTTCTATTCAATTTTTTATAATGAATAAAGACATTTTAGAATTTTTTATCTGATAAGAAAAATATAAAATTGCTTTTATTTCATTTGTCATTAATCTTATTTCTTGGGTTGTTAGTTTTAAACTAGAGCAGGTTTTATTACGAGTCCTCTGATCCACCGAGATATTAAGAAAAAAATCCCAAGGTCACACAGCAAGAAAGTGGCCGAAGGGGAATTCAGATACATAGCCTGACTCCAGATGAGTGTTCCTAACTACTCTGCTTTGCATTGGGATACTTCAGTATGACATTTGTAAGGCACATTTCAGGACAAAATGTTCAAATGTTATCAATATGATAGAATATTAGCTTTCTTCTCATAAATGCCTTGCCTTTTGCTCTCAGAAGAAAACATTTATGTCTATACTGAACATGAGAAATGGGAAATAGTTCATATATTTCAGATAATTCACCCAAAAAGTCCCTTTTAATACAATTTTATTTATTTCTGGATCCCTGTAATGTAAAGAAGACAGCATGGGCAGAAAACTGGAATATCATCCCCACTCTCAGCTCTGCCTGGAAGGAGGGACTTCACCACTGCGTATACATAACAACATCACAGTGAAAAGTAAAATTAATCAACTGTTGGATTTTTCAAAATAGATTGAAAAAATATGACTTGCTCTCTAAAAAATTTTTTTTCCTCACAATGCTTGGCATAATGTAGATGCAACACCAATAACATTTTATGAGAGTGAGGGAGAAAAATACAGCCAGATAAAGGCTAATGTATAGAGATAAGCATATGTGGTGAGTTGAATACTTATTTGATTGGTTTTATTACAAATAAATCACCATTTTTCTTTAGCAATAAGAATCATAAATATTGGCCAGATTCTTAATCAATCAATATACTGATATTTAAATTCACTGGATAAAAATGGGCAGAACAGACATTGTAATTAAAAAAAAAATTAAGCCATTTACAAAGCCAATTTACAACAAAAAAATTAACTGATTCATTCTTACTTCATTAAAGTTAATTTATTTTTAAATTGTCTAAACTATCTACAAAAAATGATAGATTTTTTTTTCAGTAAATAGAGTTGGTTTAATACAGTTCTTAATATTTTCTAAAATTAAAGTGTTCTGTCTGATATCAGAATATCTGCCTTAAAAAAGGAAAAAGAAAGGGACCTATTCATTTCATACTCATCAAGTATTTAACTATCAGTTCTCCCAAATAAGATAAACTATCAAACAAAGTTTACTCTAATACAAGTGTAAGTAACTAAAGATAAATACTGTAATTAAGAATTTGGTCATACAGGCAGTAATTTTACAAAGTTAATGCAGGTAACGTAGTGCATCTCTTTGCGTATTTAAAATGTAGAAATTACCTTCCCAAGCTTCGCTATATCGCGATACAAGGACAAAGGCAGAGTAAAGACAACCGTGGAAAGCACAATAATCAAATGGCGACCAATAAGCAAGTTTTCAGGATCAACTGAAACACAATAATTATTATACAGTGTTTATAGATATGAATAATACCAGTGACCCAAGTAGTCAAATATTTAATTATAAAAATGGCAATTACTATAAGGGCTTCCCTGGTGGCTCAGACGGTAAAGCATCTGCCTGCAATGCAGGAGACCAGGGTTCTATTCCTGGGTCGGGAAGATACCCTGGAGAAGGAAATGGCAATCCACTGCAACATTCTTGCCTGGAAAGTCCCATGAGGAGCCTGATAGGCTACAATCTTGAATAAGTTTCATAGAACCATGAAACTTATTCATGGTTCTATGAAATAATAACATCAAGGATTAACTTATACTCAAATAGTGTTATAGTATTTTGCATTCACATTATTTTAGTAGCCTCCAAATCAGCTTTCCTGCTTCTACCTTCCTTTGTCTAGAGTATATTTCCTACTGGAGATTATGTGGCTTAGAAGAGGGACTTTCAAAACAAAAAGACTCACAATCTCTAAATTACTCAAATAGCCCTGATATGGTGAAAGGATGAATGGGGAGTGGAGCTGTGGCAAACTTTGAAAAGGTCTGCTAAAGTGTTCACAGAGGCTTTTTCATAATCAAGCCAAACAGGAAACAATCCAAATGCCCCTCAACTGAATGACAGATAAACTGTTTATATCTATATAACAGAAAACTGCTCAGCAAATAATAAAAAAAAGGAGTACATCACTAACAAACCCTCAGACACATTTAATATCCTAAGTGAAAGAGGCCAGACCCCTGAAGGCTAGCTACTACAAGATGCCTTTTCTTTGGTATTCTGGGAAAAGGAAAAGCAGGACGAGAAGTCAGATCAGTATTCCCAACCGCTGGAGATGAGGGAAAGTTTGACAACAAAGGGGAATGAGGAAAATTTGGGGAGATAATGGAATTGTTCTGTATTTTGATTATGGCTGTGGTTGTATGACTGGATAATTTGTCAAAACTTACAGACGTATACATGAAAAAGGGTTAGTTTTATTACATTAAATTATACTGTAATACAAATAATGGGGACAAAGGTTAGCCTGCTTATTTAAAAAATGGTGTAGCATAAATAGTACATGAAAAAATGATACACGGAGAATTGATGATATGTAGCATTTATGTAGCATAAATAATAATATTTAAATAGCTAAATTAGAGCTAAATTATACATAAAAGTGGATTAATACTTTAGAATCAGATTGGATCATAGATATCACTGGATATCTGAAGTCATCCAATTCCTTCCCTTGCAAATATTTACTTTCAAATTATTATGATTATATAAATAACTATACAAAATAAATATATTGACGTACCTCCAGGGATTCTTTGGAAAACTTTGCTCAAAGTATCTCCAGTTATTATGTTGTAACTTATCATAGCTAAAAACATAATTAAAACAACAGTCACCAATAAGTCATCATATATTTCACCTTGAATATTTTGAAAGTAAACAATTATCACTTCTCTAATAGTGGAATAAGCTTACTTTCAAATATTTACTTTGACTGCAAATACCTAAGACTTTAAAAATAACTAGACAGCAGATTTGTGGGAGAATATCAATTTATATTACAAAGACGTTCACTTTGATTCTTTTCAGAACATCTTTAAATAATAGTGAGTTTTGGTAGGCATTTAAAATGAGATTTGTTATGGCATTGAAACATGTATATTATCATATGTGAAATGAATTGCCAGTCCAGGTTTGATGCATGATACAGGATACTCGGGGCTGGCGCACTGGGATGACCCAGAGGGATGGGATGGGGAGGGAGATAGGAGGGGGGTTCAGGATGGGGAACACATGTACACCAGTGGCGGATTCATGTCAATGTATGGCAAAACTAGTACAATAATTTAAAGTAAATAGCCTCCAATTAAAATAAATAAATTTATATTAAAAACATGTGTTTTGTTGTGTTATTAAAGTTCAGTGCCAAACACTCTTTAGGAACACATGTATTACTCAAAGTGAGGAAAAATATTAGAAAATTGTGAAGACTTCAAAAGCAATATTTGGGGGAAATATATTCTTAGCCTTCTGTAGAGACATAAGGAACTTGTGGTTTGAATAACAGCTTCTGTGTTATTAATTTTTAAAATGAAATCAATTCAGCCATTGGTGAATGTTAACACATTACTTATTTTAGAAGTACTGGGTGCAAACTTATCTTGGACATGACTTCCACAAATCCTTAGCTTTTCAAAAAAATTTCAGCTTAGAAGAAATCTATTATTTCTCTCATTTACTTTTATTCCCAGATCATTCTACAGGGTTGGTCAAAAACGTTTGTTTGGGTTTTTCTATAATAGCTTATGGAAAAATCAAAATGAATTTTTTGTTCAACCTAATATTCTTCACCAAACTAGGGAATTACAAGCATTAATCCAGTGAAAAGCAATCTTACTTTATTTTAATGAAATACTTAGAAAACAGACCAAAAGGAACAGAAAACAATGGAAAAATAGCTAAACACTCAGTGTGGAAAATACAACTATTAGTATTCTTTAATGACTAACAACTATTAAAATTATTTTATTCAGAAATGGTTGTGTATTTATGAAAGTAATTATAATATTCATGTTCATATTCATTCTTACCAATGAAAGGATACAAAAATTGTAGAACAGAGAGTAAGAGATATCCTGGAAAGCCAAAAGTTCTATTGACCAAAGACTGGTAAGTGTCTGTTCCAGAAAGGGCAGCTCCTTTTATCAATAAAATGAGGGAAAAATCTGTGGCAAAAATAACCATTAAACAAATGTCAGATTAGATTTAATATAAAGGTTTTTAAAAATATATTTTGACTTAAAGAAAAATACAGGCTTCAAAGAAGAGTTCAGTGCTAAAGTAAATTACCATGGCAAGGCTTACTTTATTTTCTTAAAACATTATCTTTCATGAAACTGTACTGCTTCCAGTTATATATTTTTAAATCAAGATGCAAACAGACTTAACATATCCATGCAATGAACTAGACAGAAGAGGGTATGCAGACTAAAGTTAAAGCTTCAGTTTCCTATTTCACTTTCCTAACACAACCAATGCAACAACTATTAACAGGATGTGGCTCAAATGTTCAAGCAACAGAAGTTAGATTATCCAATATTTCACAGGCATTCAACATGTGAAGACTGAGAATAAAATGTGCTGTGAAACATTCAGAAAAAAAATAGATTGAGGACAATCAGATAATTTGTTTTATAACAGAGTACAATATCTTTATTTTATCGTTATTATGGTTAACAGGCTACTCTAAGAATTTTTTTGAAATTTACTGTTTAGAGATTTAAGTTCCAATTTTAGAGTTGACATTGAAGATACAAATATATAGAAAAATGTATAATGAAAAGTTAGTCTCTCTCTCATTTAACTCAATGCTTTTTGAACGCCTAGAGAATAATACTGCAACTCTACTGCATATACAACTGTGCAGAAGGTATGATTCTTACTTTTTAGTGTAAGAAAATTACATTAAGAAAAAAGAAAAACAAATTCTTACTTTTTAGTCTTGCTCATGTTTCTATTACAAGTTAAAAGAAAAACAAATTCTTACTTTTTAGTCTTGCTCATGTTTCTATTACAAGTTTTTTTTTTTTTTTTTTTTTGGTCTTTTAAGTTATTCGGAAATGTATTAGAGTACAAAGAAGAAAATACAAATTGGTGCAATATCATTTCCACCTTGATTCTATCACGTCTTTGAAATTTCTTTTAACAAATTCATCAATGAGCTCCAAGTTGATAAATCCAGTCGAAACCTCTTACATATTAATTGTATTTGCCTTTTCAGTAGCATTTTCCTTTCTGACACCAGTTTCTCTTGGATTTCCTCCTACCTTTGGAGCCATTTATACTTAGTTTTTTCACCAGTTTCTTTAACTCTTCCAAATCCTGGATTCTGGGATTTTTTTTTCCCCTCACTCTTCCAGATGTCTTACTGTGATCTTATTCACGGCCATGGCTTCAATTTTCACACAGATGTCAGTAACTCCTGAATTTGCATCTCCAGTCAGGACTTTCCCCAAACTCCAGATTTCTGTATCTAGCTGTCTAGTAAATATTTTACCTTGAAGATCTTGTAGGCATCTTGATTTAGGTGTCCAAATTCTAATTTATATATTTGTTCTGGAGCCTGTTTCTGCATTCATATTTCTCCAAACTGTGAATAGTATCAAGAGAAACTTGAGAGTCACACTATATTTCTCATTATCCACCAGCTTCTATTTTCCTTTGTCCACTAAATCCATTAACTACTGCATCATAAATTATCCAACTGTATCGCCTCACGTCTAATCTCTAACCTGCTTTAAGGGCTTACCCCTCTATTACTTCTTGCCTGGATTACTGCAAAAACTCCTAATAGTTCTCTCATTCACCATCCTCTCCTTACCAGTACTTTCCAGACATTTTCTCTCTTACCAGATGAATATGACCATACATAAATTTGACCATGTCTTCTGCTTAAAATCCTCCAGGAAAATCCTCTAATGATTTTGAATAAAAATCAACTCTTTTCATAATTTTTCTCAGAAAAACTGTTTATTAGCTGTGGGATCTTGAATGAAAGTCTGAATCTCATTTGAAAAGTAAGGCAATACCCTAACCTTGAAGAGTCTATGAGGATGATGTGATGATGTTTAAATGCCTACCACAATGCCTGGCATGCTACAGATGCTAAAGGAATGAAAACTTTTGCTATTTTTTAGTTATTTTCTATAGGCTGCATGTGATGTTAGAAAAAGCATTGCATTTGGAATCTGATGAGAATGACAGTAATGATGACAACCACAAAAACACTAGCAAATACTTAACAACACTTTCTGTGGGTAAGCCTTTTCCTAAATGCTTTATATTTATTGACACGTTTAACCATCACTAAAACCCTACGTAGGTGCTATTACAATCCTGCATTTGACAAATGAGAAAAGTGAGGCACAGAAGCTTAAGCAAACTGCTAAATGTCACAGAGCTCATACGGAAGAGGCAGGACTCAGACCCTGGTAGTCTAGCCCCAGAATCCATATATGCATTTAACTAAAATCTCAACTCTGTTGCCAGTAACTGCTGCTGCTGCTGAGTCGCTTCAGTCGTGTCCGACTCTGCGTGACCCCATAGACAGCAGCCAACCAGGCTCCCCCGTCCCTGGGATTCTCCAGGCAAGAACACTGGAGTGGGTTGCCATGTCCTTCTCCAATGCATGAAAGTGAAAAGTGAAAGTGAAGTCGCTCAGTCATGTCTGACCCTCAGTGACCCCATGGACTGCAGCCTTCCAGGCTCCTCTGTCCATGGGATTTTCCAGGCAAGAGTACTGGAGTGGGGTGTCATTGCCTTCTCTGGCAGTAACTGCTGACCTTAGGCAAATAATTTTAACCTGCCAAAGTCTCAATTTCCACCTTCATAAAAAGTAAAACATGCATACCTACTTCATGGAGTCAGAAAGATTAACTATAGTGGCTGCATCAGGCCAGTCATCAGGAAATGGTAATGATTATCATTACAAGGGAGCCTTCACAAACGCCTCTGCAAGCCTCTCTAACTTTGTATATCCCCTCTTACCAACATCAACCCTATACTTTAGCCAGATAGAATGACTTACACGTTCTCTTTTGCATTTCCACATTTCCATCAGCTTAGAGCATCCTTCTATTTTCTTTGCTCACTCACATTTTTTCATAAACAGTCAGTGAAGGGGTCTTTTCCTCCCCAAAACATGCCAGCTCCTTTGAGGCTAGGTTTAATGCCAGAATCCTTATTGTCACGCACATATTTATATTATGGTATTTTTTATGAAAGTCACAACTATGTGCTTTTTTTTCTGCCTAACATACTACATTGTGAGCTTCACGTGGCAAGAAAAATGTTCTTTATTGCTATAATGGCAGCAGTGTTAGTAAAACTCTATTGAATGAATCAACGATCAGCAAAGCAAGATTGCTAGATGTCTACATATCTGATAGAAATTTAATATGATAAGTGACCTAATAAATAAATTTTAAAATATTCTACAAGCACAAATGACATAGTAATTTATCCTATATCCTTTGTTTGACAGTAGGAAAAGCTTCACATAAGAGTTGAGTAATGTCCTGAAGGATAAACAGGCTTTTACCGGGTAGAGAAGAAAAAATAATGTCAAGCAGGGGGACTATCCATAGGCAGTCAGTGTGAAGGCATAGTCTATATGTGGGTAATGGAATCATACAGAATGGCTAAAATCCAAGTGCCACACAAGGCAGTGACGGTGACATGGTGAAAGAGACGTCAGATTAGTAGGGGTTGAGACTAGAAGTGCAAACTGTGCTGAACCACGAAAGAATTTGAATGGTTTTTTTTTTCCTGTGGTCATAACAAAGTCTTGGAACATTTTGACTTGGGAAATAACAGATCAGGCTGAGGTTTTATAAAGATAACTCTTGCAGTAATATGAAGGAGAGACCAGAAAGTTAAAGATATAGGCTAAAGGCAGGAAAATTAAACAGCAAGTTACTGGCCAAGGAAGAGAATCAGTGAGGACCGGTAATAGGAGGTAACCAATTTCACAGCTGCTGTGAAGTTTTGATGAAGAACTGTGTGGTTGCAATGAGACTGCTAAATTTTACCAAAGTTCAAAATGTATTGCTTAAAAGTAACAATTTGCTAAGAATTTAGTCAATAATAGATGCTTTCATTTACATGTAAAATACAGGCTATAAATAAATCTCTCAAAAGTTTTAGGAATCTCAAATATCAATCATTATAACATTTCCTTTCATTATAACATTTTGATCTTGCTTTAAATATATTATATGCAAATCACAGATAAACCATGAATGAATCTATGTTATTCAACAGGTGAATTTTCTTTTACATCACTACATAGGCTTAGACAATAAAAATTATTTTACTCTAATCAACAAATATGAGAACCTTAAAGCAAATTAAAAATCATTTGCTGTAAATATTTACCATTCTTTCTTTTTCCCCAACATTTCACAAACATGAAAACAGAACTTAGAAACACCATTTGTTGAACTGAACATATCTCATTAAAAAGACAAAGGCCTTAAAAAGACAAAAGAATAATTGTAGAGACAAACAATTATATAATTACAGTGTCAATTTAAAGAATAACTCAATATTATAACCCTATTTGTAGATTTTGCTCTTAGAATCCTAATTAAGAAACTTTAAAAAAGAATCATAGTCTACAATTTTTTGTTTTGTTTCTGCATGGTCATCCTTTATTTATCAAAACTATACAAGGATTTTCATCATGCAACTAAATTAATAAGAATAACTAATTTCCACTGATTAGTAATTTTGTAATATATGACTTGGGAAAGGTCTGCTTCTAGACACTGCTGTAGGTTTATATACAGCATCAGTTGATCTGTGTATGCATAATGTGACTTTGCTTTAAGAAACTATTCATTCTCTTCAAGTGTTTGTTGAGATTTTAGGTGATGTATATTTAATTTTTTTTCTACCTTCTGGTTTATGATGTGTGCAAATGTTCACAGTGCACTTAAATAAGCCATGGTTATTATGCCTGGGAGGAAATTAATTATTTGTTTGTACTGATTGACTGGGAAACAGGAAATTAAAAACAACATGGGTAAATCCTTGAATGGGATTTTTTTAGTGCGCTAAATGTTCTCTTGAATAACATAAAAATTAAACACCAGCAACTCTGAATAAGCACCAAGTTACAGATTTCCTATTACTTAAGCTACAAATTAAGTGCTGTAGAAGCTAAAAGCAGCTTAGGTTTGGGGGGTTGGGGGTAATGAGAAGACAGCAGGGAGGAAGGGAGTGTAGGCTCTGAGGCAATCTTCACTTTATTTCTCAGGAAAGATGGCTGAGTTACAGGCTGGTTTTGGAAGACTGAGATTTTATAGGGGATGGCATCTTAGAGTCTCCATAAGTAGAGTTAACACAGAGACTCTTGGGCATGGGATTTAAGGGAGCTTCTCAGGAGATGGAGAGTGAAAAGATAAGCCAGGGGCATAGCTCAGAAGGACAAAGTCTTGGTGGAGACCGGAGGCAGCCCAGCCCGGCAGAGGTCGCACTCTGCAGCTCCAACTGCACCACACGTGGGTCCCTCCTGGAGGCAAGGAGGCCAGCTTTGGGGTTTCTAGCAGTCATGTGGGGAAATGATGGCTGGGATTCATAGCCTCACAGGAAGGTGACACTCTTGAGGCCCGGGTTGCCACTCCACTGAAGGGGACCGCTGAGGTGTTTTGCATCACCTGGTAAAAGGCAGCTAGGTGATCACACATAGCAGCCCACAGCAGCCACCAGAGCAGAGGTGGGGAGGATTGTCTGTGTCACAGAGATCCTAAGGCAGAGGAAAGCCTTTGTGTTTGTCATGAGGGGTACTGGGGGGACGACAGGGCAGGGGTGCAAACACAGTAAGATAAGATGACTAGTCGTAAAGTCTGTACTTAGATGGGGAAGTGGCCAAACATAGGTTTATTACATGAAAAGTGGGAAGCAGGACAAAAGGGATACAGAAGTGCCTTACTGCTGCCTTTGAAGACTGGCAGGGGTGGGGGTGGTGGTGTGGGGACCCCCACTGGCTGAGAACCTGGGCTCTTGGTGCCACCTGCATGAACAGAGCTTGAAAAGGTTGTCCATGTCAGCACCTGTCCATGTTTTTTGTGGGAAAGGAATTCCTGACATCTATATTTTCAGAGTACAGTCTCAGCCTTAATCAGTCTTTAAAATGACTCCTCCACCTACCACTATTGGCAGAAAGTGAAAATGGCACATGAAAAGGATTTAGGCCTGGTAATATACAACACTCTTCTAATCTGTTCAGAGGATTAGCAAGAAAAGTAAATCTCCTCAGTCATAAATGTCTAAATTCTCTAGGATTCTTTGATGTACTTTTTAGTTAGGAAATTCAGTTATGGGGGATGTGTATGTGTGTTTGTGTAAAACAATCATTGCATAATTTAAGTTGCAGGAATAAGCAGTTATATAGTATTTTTTACCTGTAACATATGAAACCCAGAATAAAAGCAATATTCCCAGAGGAAAGCCAGCTTGCTTCATTGAATAAGGCAATCCTGGAAAAAAAAATGTGCCACCCATCACATGAATAAAACATACAAATAGGTTTTTTCCCCAATTACTGTATATAATCAGTTAAGAATATTAACATATTTATATGAGATAGTTGTAAACAGTGCATATGAATACTAAAATTAAATGTTAGCATATTAATATTTACTACAGAATAAAATGTTGTAAATTAAGGACATGTCAACAGAGTGAGTTTATGAGGTAGAAGAATATGATAAGAAAGCATCACATGATAAACAGATGCCAATTCACACAAATAATGTTCATTTCGGGGTTTTACCAGAATCTGCCTGAAATGTGGGAAACCTGGTTTCAGTTCCTGGGTTAGGAAGATCCCTGGAGAAGGGAAAGGCTACCCACTTCTGTATTCTGGCCTGGAGAATTCCATGGACTGTATAGTCTATGGGGTCGCAAAGAATCAGACATGACTGAGCGACTCTCACTTTCAGGGTGCGGGGACAGATGACTTAGAATATGTGGAGAGTAATGACTCAGAGCTCTCCTTACAGGCTGGCTGGGAAAACAGAGACAATGATGAGTATAGAAGGTTTGGGGGACTTCTCCAACAGTCCAGTGGTTAAGACTTCACCTTTCAATGCAGAGGGTATGGGTTTGATCCCTGGTCAGGGAGCTAAGATTCCACATACTTCCCAGCCAAAACACCAAAACATAAAACAAAAGCAACATTGTAACAAATCAATAAAAACTTTAAAAATGGTCCACACCAAAAAAAAAAAAAAAAAAAGTCTTAGAAAATAAAGAACAGAAAGGTTATGAGATTCGAGGAAAGACTAACTCTGGGGTCAAGATGGGCAACTCTGTAGGAAAAGGAGAGAAAAATAAGTAGGCAAAGGTATTTTTTATAAAGCTGAAGTGAGTATATAACATTATTTATTATAAACTTTTTTGGGGGGGAAATGGGGAATTTTAGATTATGTACAATGAAAAATTTAAAATAAAATGTACATAAACTATTTCCATCCAGAATGCTTTATTCCCTGAAAACCTTCCCCTTTAAAAAATCTGCTGAGCCTAATTAAGAGGTACTTTTCAAGGTTGCTGACATGGATCAGCTTCAAGTATTCATATTAGGAATTAACTCTGGGATTCTGCCTACACCTCCACGGCACATGGAGGCAGAATTTCAAACAAATCTTTGCCCCTACTTGCTATTACTTTGTGTCAGTTCCTACATTTTATCTACCATATGAAAAAAATTGTCTATATATGGAAAATAAAATCAAGAAACACATCAATTTGAGAAAGTTAAGAGAAGTAACTCAATCCAGATGACTGTGACTAAGATGTCAAAACATTACAGAGAAAAAGTAATAGTCTCAAGGAGCATCTGAAGGATTTTGATTTGTCTCAGTTTTACCTTAAATTGGATGTTTTCAAATAACAAAAAGAATAAGAAGCACTGAAAAAAAAAAAAGCTGCCTTTATTATTATAATGTAATACACTTAATTTTGCCAGAAATTTACCCCTGGCTTCAGACTGGGAAAATATGAGCTGCTCATTTCTTTGAATTCGGATTACTTGACTCCTTTGTTTTAAAAATCCATTTAAAAACAATTTCTATTTATTGATTACAGTTAAAATTAATATATCACAATAAGTTTGGACTTTAAATTTTAATACTTTTTGAATGGGTAAGGAAATATTACATGGATTTGATTTTTCACAAGATTGCTACATTTCACATTAAAGTTTTGTATCTGCAATATATTCAAATATCTGGAGGTTTTACACCTCCAAAAGGTTATAGAAAGATGATTCAAGTAACAGTAGACATTCCAGAAACAGGGAAAAAAGTAAACTTGGTAACATTATCAACTGATATACAGCCCATGAAAAAATTTTTTTAGTTATCTTCCATCTGCAGCTTCACCTTAATCTACCACACACGGAGGATACTCTCAAATGTAGAAACAGTGTGTGAATTGCCACCCCATCTTTAGTATAAAAGACTGATGGTGTGCACACCGGAAAACAGGAAGGCTTTTACGAAAAAAAAAATTACCAATTTTATAATTTAAATTTTTTTCCTTTAAAAATAATCTATGAATACTAGCAACATAATAAATGTCTTAAATTTGGCCTTTTCATTGAAAAATTAAAAAAACAAAACAAAACAAAAAAACACTTACCTATTATACCAGACCCTATAATTGAGTTGACAACATTAAAAACGGCAGCAGACTGACGACAAGTTTTCCCTTTGTGCTTATGTTCAGAAACCAGGGTTTCTCTGTCATCTCGATGGCTCTATTTCAGTATATAAAAATGCGATTGAATAAAGACTTAGATCAAAAATTTTGAACATTCTAAAATAAATACGCAATGTAGGAGACTAACACGATATTAGTAATAATAACAAGTGATGTCAATAACGGTAAGAAGATGAAGATAATAATAAAAAGTAACAATAATATCTAGTAATGCAGAGCTTCTGAACACACTCCATCCTAAAATGTGCTGATTACAGCTGTGCCAAGTTCATGGACTGCTGCATGAACTCCTAGAGTACAGGATCTCCCAGGGAGCAAATGTGATTTTTGTGTGTGTGTGTGAAACGAAAGGGGTTATATTGAAAAGTGCCTGACCAAAAAAAAAAAAAAAAGATTAAGGCAAATTTTTTTCTCCTGGAGAACCTTGTTCAGTCGCTGTCGTGTCTGACTCTGCCATCCCATGGACAGCAGCACGCCAGGCTTCCCTGCCCTCCACTATCTCCCAGTTTGCTCAAACTTAACGTCCATTGAGTAGGTGATGTTATCTAATCATCTCATCCTCTTCCGCTCCCTTCTATTCCTGCCCTCAATCTTGGTGCTAAATCAAGACCCCAGGTGAAGGCAGCTGAACTCCTGCAGGTAAAGGCAGCTGAACTCCTGCAGGTGAAGGAAACTTGAACGGTCCTGCCTTCAGAACCTGTCCCATCTCCAGTTTTACCTGCGGCGGGATGACGGGCCTCTGCCCGGGGTAGCCCATGGCTGCACCCGGGTCTTCCGCGGGTGGAAGGTTCGCGGGCGCGGGTCCTCGACTCCTCCGCGACCTCCGAGCCCGGCGTCAGGGCGCCGGGAGAGAGCCGGGTTGAGGCTCTGCGGAAGCAATTCGCCCCACCTCCCCGCGGGCTGCCGGCCCAACTCACTTGGCCGCTGCAGGCGAGGCGCTTTCCCCTCCGGGTTTGCCCAGACAAACGCACCTTCCTGCTGAGGCGGAGATGCTACAGGGTGTTTGTTTCTGAAAGAAGGTGGCCCTCTCTCGCCGTATTTCGCCCCTCCCTCTTCTTTTTTTTAACCCTCCCACTCAACCTCCAGTTACAAAGTACAGTTTATTGTGCCCACGCTGACCTGCCCAGATGGCACAAAGAGTTAAGATGGCCTCATTCTAGTCCATTCCCAAATTAGCTGCCCCTTGGCTGGAATCTGATACCCAGGTAAGAAGGCACTTACGGAGCCTCTTTTCTATTGCCACCTTCTCCTGCTCCCTCTACTTCTTTTAGGTCAGAGATAAGCCATGAAAAGCTAAGAGTTTTAAATGGAAAATACACAAAAAACTTTTCTAAAGTTTTAGCAAACTTGTTTACTAAGAATGCTTTTGTCAGATGTCGCTGGGTAACTTTTCAGAATAGATGACTTAAGTAAAGGAAGATGGAAGGATAGTGGAGTCAGTTACTGAACCATAAAAGGGGGTAAGGAGGAGTGTCAGGGGATGGGAAAGAAAAGGCACTTGGAGTATCTGAGCCACAAAGAATCTTAAATGACCCTCTGTTCACCCCTGTTACCCTAAGATGAGGAAACAGGCCCAGAGAATATTCAATCACAAAGAGAATAGCTAGAGAACAGTTTCAGGGACTGTAAGAATGGTAATATAACATCTACTTATCAAATAATTAAAGAGGTTCTTTTTCATAAATATTTATGTAAAACTATGAAACATTTTAAAAACGTAGAAAAACCTAAAGAGAATTATAAACTTCATATATTCTCCACTGTCAAAGTAACAAGAGTTAGTATTTTGTCATATTTTTTCACATTGCAAAAATAAGCATTTAATGCCACAATAGACATCCCTTTGCCCTTCCCCATTCCTTTCGCTTCATTGCTAGACTCAACTAATTCATGAAGCTTGTGTGCATCTTTTGTAGCCATGCTTTATATTTTAATTCATTCATTTGCAGCCGTAAACACTATATGAAGTGAAGTGAAGGTCACTCAGTTGTGTCTGACTCTGCGACACCATGGACTATATAGTCCATGGAATTCTCCTGGCCAGAATACTGTAGTGGTTAGCCTTTCCCTTCTCCAGGCGATCTTCCCAACCCAGGAATTGAACCCAGGTCTCTCGCATTGCGGGCAGATTCTTTACCAGCTGAGCCACCAGGGAAGCCCAAACAATATATAACGATATGCATATTTTCAAGATTTATAAAGATGGTCCCAAACTGCACTGTTTTCCTGTTAGCATTATTGTTTGTCTACCCAGTATACTGTTTCCAATATTATTATGTTATATGTAGATACAGCATATTCATTTTATCTATCTCACTAGTTCAGTTCGGAGAAGGCAATGGCACCCCACTCCAGTACTCTTGCCTGGAAAATCCTATGGACAGAGGAGCCTGGTGGGCTGTAGTCCATGGGGTTGCTAAGAGTCAGACACGACTGAACGAGTTCACTTTCAGTTTTCACTGTCATGCATTGGAGAAGGAAATGGCAACCACTCCAGTGTTCTTGCCTGGAGAATCCCAGGGACGGGGGAGCCTGGTGGGCCGCCATCTATGGGGTCGCACAGAGTCGGACACGACTGAAGTGACTTAGCAGCAGCAGTTCAGTTAGCCATCCTCCTGTGCTGAGTACTTATTCACTCAGTTGTGTCCGTCTCTTTGTGGCCCTATGGCCTGTGGCCCACCAGGCTCCTCTGTCTGTAGGGATTCTCCAGGCAAAAATACTGGAGGGGGTTGCTATGCCCCCCCTCCAGGGGTCATCCCAACCCAAGGATCGAACCCAGGTCTCCCACATTGCAGGTGGATTCATTATCATCTTGTCACCAGGGAAGCCCTTAAGATTATTTCTAATTTTGCACTCTTGTGGAGCATATTAAATGACCATTTTTCTAGAAGTAGAGTTGTTAGGAAGTAGTTCTTGCATATATTTAACTTCACTAAATATTTCCAAACGGCTCTAGAAACTGATAGCCCCAATTACACTTCCACCAGCAGAGATGGAATTCCTGTTCTGCATTGTTAACACCAGGACTTAGTTTCTTTTTAAATTTTTGATGTTCTTGTGAGTTTTAAAATGGTATGTAATTATTGTATAGATTTGTATTAACAATATATAGTGATGTGGATCTTTGTATAATGTTTTATGAATATAATTAAATATTTTGGTTGTCCTCTGTTAATCTCATTTTTTAATTCTTTGCCCGTTTGATTTTGGTTGTTAGTCTTTTTCTTATTGTGAGAGTTATTTATATATCTGGGATGCCAACAGTATTTTGCACGTATCTTGTCCCAGTTTTTTTCTTTTAAAATTGTGGGGTTTTTTTTAATGCAACATTTTCAGTTTTGAGATATTCAGAATTAGTAATCCTAATTTGGGTGTAAACACGTTAAGAGAAAGAAAATTACAGCCTTTTCACTAAAAAATATATATTCAAAATCCTGAATAAAGTATTAGTAAATTGAATCCAACACTCTATGACAAAGTTAACAATATCCTGACCATATTGAGTATTCTCCAAGTACAATGAGTGAATGAGAGTTCCTGTAAGTACTTGGAATTGTCTGTGTTCTACATTTTGGCCATTCTAATAGGACACAGATTAGCATATATGATTGAATACATCGTTGCTATTAGTATTTTGAACAAACTGTCATCTGTTAGATCCATTAAGAATAAAAAATAAAAGTATTCACTTCTGCAGTGCTCCTCTCTTATTTCTGCAGATCCAAGTTTCCGACATATCATATTTCTTCTCCCTAAAAAACTAATTTTTAAAAGCTTCTCCAGGCAGGTCTGCTCGAGAATCCCTCCATTTTTGTTTGTCTGAGAATCTTTATTTTTCCTTCACTTTTGAAGGATATTTTTACAGGGTGCCGAATTCTAGGTTAGGTTTTCTTCTCTCAGCACTTTAAAGGTTTCGCTTCACTTTCTTCTTGACTGCATTGTCTCTGAGGAGAAGTTGGGTATATTCTTACTTTTTTCCTCTATAGGCCAGGTGTTTTTCCCCCCTTCCATTTTTTTTCAGAATTTTTTTCTTTATCTTTGATTTTCTGTAGTTTGAAAATGATATTTGTTACGTGCAGTAGTTTTTTGCATTCATCCTCTTTGGTGTTCTCTGAGCTTCCTGTTTCTGTGATTTGGTGTCTGATATTAACTTTGGGGAAATTTTCAGTCATTGTTTTTACAAACATTTCTTCTATTCCTCTTCTTCTCCTTCTGTTATTACTATTGTGCATGTGTTACACCTGTTATAGTTGTCCCACTTTTTTGGAGTATTCTATTCTGGGATGAAGTATTTTTTCAGTCTTTTTAAAATTTTATTATTTTTTTTAATTTTGGAGGTTTTTCTTTAGATATTCTCAAACTCAGAGACTCTTCAGCCACATCTGATCTACAAATAAGCCCATCAAGGCATTCTTCATTTCTGTTACATTTTATTTTGGTTCTGTCTTAGAATTCCCGTCTGTCTGCTTGCCTATCTGTACTTGCACGTTGTCTACTTTATCCATTGGAATAGTTAGCATCTTAATTGTGGTTTTAAAATTCCTGATCTGATAATTCCAACATTCCTCCCATATTGGAATCTGGTTCTAATACTTGCTCTGTTTCTTCAGACTATTTTTTACTCATTAGTATGTTTTACAGTTGTTTTTGATAGCTGGACATGATGTACTGGGTAAAAGGAACTCTTGTAAATAGACATTTAATAACGTGATGGTGAAGATGGGGGAGGTGAAGCATTCTGTGCTCCTATGAGTAGGTCTCAGTCTTTTAGTAAGCCTATACCTCTGGATTGGGAACTCCACATGCACTTCTTAGTACTTCCCTCCTCCTTAGGGGAAAGTTGGTGGTTATAGTAGGCTGGAAATAGGTATTTTCTTCCCTCAGGTCAGTTAAGCTCTATTAAAACCCTAGCACTTTAGGCTTTGGTTAAACAGTTTATCTTGACAGCAGACCTTGCAAAGAAGATGCTTGGAGTGTTTAATGCTCTGGAGTGATTCTTTCTCCCTCCTCCTGCAAGAAGCAAGAGGAGATTTTTCTCCAGTATTTATTATGAGAACTTGGTTGAGCTTCTGGAGGTAAAATTCACAAAAGTGTGGGGGCCCCTGATGATTGGGGTCCTTTGGAATTTTTATCTCTCAGATGCTAATCCTTCAGAAATGCATCAGTTATAGCTCAGATTTCCCTTCCTGGCACTGGTTCCCATGGACTTTTGTGATTCCCTGTATATTGGTCTGTCTCATTTCAGGGACAGTGGTTTGCTCTGTGACATCACTTCTCTGATGGTTCTCAGAAAAATTGTTGATTTTTCAATTTGGTTATTTTTTTCTTTTTAAGATGAAGTGGCATATTCCAGCTTCTCATATGCTGGACTGGAAACTGAAATTTCTTTATACTATTTTAATGATATTTCCTACAACCTCTTTTTATTCATTTCAAAAGTATTATTTGTTTAATTTAAAAAATACTATATTATCAGTGAAAAAACCTGAAGAAGAAAGAATAGAACAAAATCACTTGAAATCCCTCCATGCAGAGGTAAACGCAGTTAGTGTTTTAGGACCCTACAGTTTACTCAGATTAGACAGTATTTGATGTAGAGGAAAAGTGCATATTCACATGCATGTAGACAGTTTTTTGAGTCTCTCTTAGCCCCAGATAAAGGCCGTGGGTGTCAGACTTTCAGGAATGTAGAAAGCCTAAATTTGAGTTTTTTATCAGATTGTATAATTATGTAAATAGTATACTATGCTCATGTAGAATTGTTACTTTTCTTTATTATTTGGTTACAGTCCAGACTTCTTGTTATTGTTCAGTTGCTCATTTGTATACAACTCTTTGCAACCCCATGCACTGCAGCACTGACCTCTAAGAGCACCTAGTTCTCTTAGAAATAATCAGAGAATGCTTTATCTTGGCAGAAATCTGAACTTACAAAGCTCTTCCTGATGCTAACCTGATTTCTTTCTGGCATTAAGGTTCAGGTTTTGTTGTGACTAAAGACAGTAATTTTCAACCCTCATCTCTAGGAAGTTACATTTTCCTCAATTTTGGAAAGGAGTCTAGAAGACAAGTAATTTTTAAAAAAAATAAAAATGGATGCTTTTTTTTTTTTTAATAAAAGTGATTTCCACAGTATTAGATTGTTAATTCTACTAGCATTGGTAGAGACTTAATGTGCGGTCTAAAACAAGATAAACTTTTCTTCTTGCCTTTTAACTTTCCAGAGATGGGGGTACTCAGTCTTTAGAGGTCTGGAAGGACTGCTCAGATACTTTTGGCTAAGTAAACAAAATATGTGTTCTTTTTAAAATAGGATTTATCATCTTCCAAAATAATTCTTACAATTTTATTCTGTGATCACCATATTACTCATTATTGAGGAATATTCTTGTGGTACCTTGTTATTATGACTTCATAATTAGTGTGTTTTGATGCTTTCTAACATAATTCTTGCTGAGGCTAAGTCACTTCAGTCGTGTCCGACTCTGTGCGACCCCATAGATGGCAGCCCACCAGGCTCCACTGTCCCTGGGATTCTCCAGGCAAGAACACTGGAGTGGGTTGCCATTTCCTTCTCCAATGCATGAAAGTGAAAAGTGAAAGGGAAGTTGCTCAGTCGTGTCTGACTTTTAGCGACCCCATGGACTGCAGCCCACCAGGCTCCTCCATCCATGGGATTTTCCAGGCAAGAGTACTGGAGTGGGGTGCCATTGCCTTCTCCCACTTTGCTATACTAACTAAAGAATAAACAAGAATCCATGCTTTTTAAGTCTTCCATCCCTCCTTAGCTTGAACACCATTAGATAAAAAATCTACAGAGTGCTATGGGGCACTGCCTTCTCCCCCATGATGTGGGCCAGAAATACTTTTTCTCACCAAGAATGGCATATAGAGTGAAAATCAGGAAGTGGGAACAAAGGGACCAAAAAGAACTGTATGACAGAGGCAGGATTGCCCATAGTATATGGAGCTGGCCAAATATGGAACTTTTCCCAAATCTCTCAATCTGATTTCCGCCCCCTTCTCTCTGATCTCAGGTAATTTTGTTTATTCCTAAACTACAATACCTAGTTCTTTACTTTGTGCTGTTGGTAATTGTGGACCTAACTATGAGAATGATAAACTCCTTGAGAGAAAGGATCACATTTATTTTGTTCTGCTGATGATATTGTTTTTCCTTCACTGAACCTAGCACAGTGATTTGTACAATTACTGCTTCTTATTAAAAATGTACCAAATGGAAGAAACAGTCTCGAGAGGAATCAGCTTGTGAAAAGCCTTGCTCTTAAGTGAGAATAAGTTTAATGTGGCCAGAAATAAGGGCCATCAGGAGAATATTTCAATAATGAGATTATGATGCTCATTTGCCTCGAGGGCCTCTGTGAAACTGAAAAAGGCCTGGCTCATCTCCATTTATTAATGCAACCAGGATATCAGAAAATATAAATAAATTATGAGACAGGGTGACACAAAGTTGTGATGTGGTCTTAAATATTTCTGTTTAACAAATTAATGCTTTTCCTTTAACTCCAAAATACAGTGCATTATCATTCTGTGATTCATACAATAATTAGGCTCCTATGTGCTCTGTCATGCCCGACTCTTTTTGACCCCAGGGACTGCAGCCCGCAGGGCTCCTCTGTCCATGGGATTTTCCAGGCAAGAATACTGGGGTGGTTTGCCATTTCCTTCTCAAAGGGATCTTCCCAACCCAGGGATCAAACCCACATCTCCTGCATCTCCTGCATTGGCAGGTGGATTCTTTACCACTGAGCCACCTGGGAAGTAGGTTATATTAAAATACATTCATTCTTCATGCATGAAAGTGAAGTGGTGTTTTAAACTTTATTGAGTGACATAATTTAACCACTTTGTGTATCTCTGTTGCTGTGGATACAATTTCATTTAGAACTGATGTCTAAATCTGAGAATTTTAAAAAACTGAAAACACAAGCCAAATGACCCTTTCAGCCATCTGTGACAAGTGCTGTCTTACAAAGGTTCACTAGAAATGTTTTAAATAGATGCAAAGCATATCCATAATACTAGCAGTTGAAAGTAAAAATTATCCACTTATGTTTCAAAAGAATTATACACTCATCCTCCATAATGAGGAGAAATAATGCACAAGTCTCCAATGCATAAGCCCTCTCTGTCACGTAAATGTAAGCCCACAGGTGTTGACCAGATAAACATGATAAGACCCACTGGATATTCTCAAAATATTAATTTCATGATCATTATTAGTTACAACTAAAGTTTTTGAGGATAGTACTTGCTAGATACAGAAAATTAGATAAAGCAACTCTGTACCTTGAAGTCAGCCTTCACCAAAGAATAAATAACTTGATTAAGTGGTATAAATGAGGCACCAAGTGAATGAAATAGACATTTTCTACAAGGCTGTATATTGTCACCCTGCTTATTTAACTTCTATGCAGAGTACATCATGAGAAACGCTGGGCTGGAAGAAGCACAGCTGGAATCAAGATTGCCGGGAGAAATATCAATAACCTCAGATATGCAGATGACACCACCCTTATGGCAGAAAGTGAAGAGGAACTAAAAAGCCTTTTGATAAAAGTGAAAGTGGAGAGTGAAAAAGTTGGCTTAAAGCTCAACATTCAGAAAATGAAGATCATGGCATCCGGTCCCATCACTTCATGGGAAATAGATGGGGAAACAGTGGAAACAGTGTCAGACTTTATTTTTGGGGCTCCAAAATCACTGCAGATGGTGACTGCAGCCATGAAATTAAAAGACGCTTACTCCTTGGAAGAAAAGTTATGACCAACCTAGATAGCGTATTCAAAAGCAGAGGCATTACTTTGCCAACAAAGGTCCGTCTAGTCAAGGCTATGGTTTTTCCAGTGGTCATGTATGGATGTGAGAGTTGGACTGTGAAGAAGGCTGAGCGCTGAAGAATTGATGCTTTTGAACTGTGGTATTGGAGAAGACTCTTGAGAGTCCCTTGGACTGCAAGGAGATCCAACCAGTCCATTCTGAAGGAGATCAGTCCTGGGATTTCTTTGGAAGGAATGATGCTAAAGCTGAAATTCTAGTACTTTAGCCACCTCATGCGAAGAGTTGACTCATTGGAAAAGACTCTGATGCTGGGAGGGATTGGGGGCAGGAGAAGGGGACGACAGAGGATGAGATAGCTGGATGGCATCACTGACTTGATGGACGTGAGTCTGAGTGAACTCTGGGAGTTGGTGATGGACAGGGAGGCCTGGAGTGCTGCGATTCATGGGGTCGCAAAGAGTTGGACACGACTGAGTGACTGAACTGACTGAAAGGATTAAATCATCATAAGTGGCTGGGGTAGGTGGTCAGGGACATTTGTTGGAAAACTGGAAACTGGTAAAATTTTAGTCTAGCAAAGATAAAATTTAACTCATAAATATCCTAATCTTGGATCTGAAAACCAACTACATAGGTCCATGGAGGGGGATATGTGAGTTATCTGAAACTCATATTAAAATAAGTTTTTAGTGCTGTTGGTTAACAATAAATTTAAAATCATTCAACAATGTCATTGAAAATAATCTTAACCAATAGTACTTGGGATATATTACACAGAACAAGGAAAGTGATAGTCCAGGCCACCCTGTGTTGGTCATACCACACATGGACAGATGTCTTCAGCTCTGAAAGTCACAATATGGGGAACTGAAAAATATGCTGCCACATTTTCAGAAGAGAGTAATCAGAATGATGAATAGTTCCATGAAACTTTAGATAGCTGGAGAATGTAAGATTCAGGGGAATAAAAGTTTACTCAGTATAAGAAATGGCTTTATAACCGAATTACCAAGAAATATACTGGGCTAACTTAAGTGGTAAATTTCTACAGGAAATATTTAAACATGGGCATGACCACTAGGCAGAGATGTATGATGATGTGCTATGGGGGATGATGAAGGATAGAAAGGATGCTGGATGTTCTTTGCTTGCAAGTCACAGAAACTTACTTGAACTTCTTTAGGAATGATGAGAGGTGGTTATTAGAAGAATTTACACAGTGGATTGAGGACTAGAAAACTTGGCTGTGTTCCAAATAGCCCCAGATGTTTGCTTTCTGTTTATTATGGCCATCATGATCTTTATTTCATGGAATTTTGGCTTTTTTCTGTGGATCTATCCATTCCTCTCTTGCAGCTGACCAGTTAGTCACTCAATTTTCCTGGCATATTTCCAGGTTCAGCTAAATATTTTCACCTCCGTTGAGCATAGCCTTTTGAACCATAACTCCTCCTGGCAAATTGCCAGCCCAGAGATGAGTTCTCTTTGGTTTAGTTTCCAATCCCTTATCCAGTCAATGGCCAGACCATTGGACCAGCTATTATGGCTTTCTTGCCAAGCACTGGGGAATAGGGCTGAGGAAAACAGTTTGAGCTAAAGTTGGACCTGGGCCATGGCCTGAGCCATGATCAATATACATGGAAACACCACATAGTTTTCAGTTTCCTTTGGAACTTGTAATTTCCCAATTCTGTGATGCAAGATAGAATTGGAGTTGGACATTTACAATTAAAAATAAGATAAGGCTAGGTTATGGCAATATAAAGAATAAGGTGGAAACATGTATTATTGGAATAAATAGCATAAGAAAGTAAAAAGGGGTATTTGGAACTAGATAAAAGCAGATTTTCATTTGTTTTATTATTATTTTTCATTACTTTTCAGTTTGATCTTTGGGCTTCCCTGGTGGGTCAGCTGGTAAAGAATCTGCCTGCAACGTGGAATACCTGGGTTTGATCCCTGGGTTGGGAAGGTCCCCTGGAGAAGGGAAAGGCTGCCCACTCCAGTATTCTGGCCTGGAGAATTCCATGGACTGAATAGTCCACAGAGTCGCAAAGAGTTGGACATGACTGAGCAGCTTTCTCTCACAATATTGATCTTTACTAAATATTTTCCTCCTGTTAACGGTGGAGTTACCATGTATATACTGCTAAACAAAAAGTAGAGAAGGTATGCACTTTCTTAAGATATAAAATATATTTTTAAAACATGAAGCAATGTGAGTATTTCATAAAGTTAAAAATCACATATTATATCATTACTGGCTGATTTCTCTATATTGAAAGCCATATGGGGAAATGAAGTGAAAGCAAGAAGAAACAAAACATTTTTTAAAATTGATCTTTTTTTTTTTTTTTAAGGCACTTGTTTTTAATTTCAGTTCATTTTGCTTTAATTTTCCTTTCCTCAGCTGTGTTTTTTTTCTCACAACTATTCCAACCTATCTCCTTAATTATTGTTCTTTAGTCACTAATAATCCCTAAGTCATGTCTAACTCTTTTGTGACTCCATGGACTAGCCCACCAGGCTTCTCTGTACATGGGATTCTCCAGGTGAGGATACTGGAGTGGGTTGCCATTCCCTTCTCCAGGGCATCTTCCTGACCCAGGGATCGAACTCACATCTCCTGCATTGGCAGGCGGATATGAGAGTCTTCAGAGGTTTTCTAGAAAAATGTCAGTGTAAGCAAAGTAATCTCTTACTGCATAGCCAGGCAGGAACTCAGGCCAGTTATAAAAAAGTTTTAAAATGGTACGGGCAGGAGTGATAAGAATCTCTGTATGTTTGTTATAAATACTACAACCTTCTTCAACTTAAGGACCCACATCTCCCTAAGGGCCAGAAAAAGAGCAACACAGAAGGCGGTCGTTCTCACGACCTTGCTTTGTGGGGACCTGACCCAGATGTTGTGAGAAATACAGGACAGCAGAGTCCTTAGTGAATTTTTGTATGTGTGATGCTGCCCTGGGCTTGAGTGTCCCCACTACAAAGGTAGAAAAAAGAAAGTAATTGAATAATGTGAAACATGCTGCAACCAAAATGTGAATTATCTAAAAGGAAGAACCCATGGACTTGATGATTGAAAATGTGAAATAGAAGCATCAACCAGAGTAAGAAGACCATAAAAAAGGCTGCGTGTATGTTTTGAAATTTAATGTAAAAATCAGAGAATGTTTTTTGGTATGGAGTGTGTCCTGCTAGAAAACCTCTAAATTTTCTCCATTAATCAGTTCTAAGGAAAAATAAGAGCAATCTGATAAGTTTAATGTACCCCTTCTCCCCTCCCCCTCACAAATTAAATGGGGAAACTGAAAATAAATCATGTATACTTTTGCTTTATTTCCCTTTTGGGGAATTGCCATAACTGCATCTTTATCTTACTTTTAATGATCAAGGTCTAGCTCCAACCCTACTTTGCACTAATTGGGGAATTACAAGTTCCGGAGGAAACTGAGAACTATGTGGTGTTTCCATTTATGCTGATCATGGTGCAGGCCATAGCTCAGGCTCACCTTTAGCTCAAACTGTTTTCCCCAGTTCTTGGCAGGGGAGCCAAAGTAGCTGGTCATGGACTTGTTGAAGGATTGGAACCTAACCCAGTGGTTATCAGGCACCATAACTCTTCCCTGACTCAGCTAGAGGGAAAACTACATTTGTTTGTTTGTTCATTTTTCCATACCCTAGTTAGAAGATCTATTTCCCTTTTAGAAATCCCTTTTGAAATAATTTTTGATTTTAAGTATTATGTGACTTTGCGTACTTGTTTTATTATGTCTCATATACTTCCCACATATTTATGGGTAAGGATAAGATTAAAAATAATATTAAAAAATGAAATGTAAAACACAACAAACTCTGAAATTATTGTCATGCCATATTCTGTTTGTGATAAGTTTCTGTGTTGATTCATGTGATCTCTAGCCACTTTTCTGGTAAGCCACCAACTGACATCTTTTTGTGTATGACAAGTCGCCAACTGACATCTTTTTGTGTCTGCTGATAAGATTTGAGAGAGGCAACCTCTTCACTGATTCCAGTTATAATAAAAATATTCACAGTCAAACATGGTGTTTGGTTGTTAAATTATTCATAATTCAATGATCTAGTCCTCAGGGTAGGAGGCATAGGACCAGGGATCAATATTACGGGGACTTCAGATCATCTAGACTTCTATTAGTCAATTTGGCTACACAGCATCTCTAAAGAGTTGTATTTGGGGTCTAGAGGATGGTACAAACATTTTTAAACTTTTCTCGTGTTACCAGCCAGCCCAATAGAGTCTCCGTCAGGAATCTGGGAATTCCACCCACCCTTTCCCGCCCCCTCTCCCTTTTTTGTTTTCAATTTCTTCTCTCTACCAATTCTCTCAATCCATTCGTCCTTCCCCTCTCTTCTCAGAGGATAGACTCCAGTCTGGATGTAGTAATGTCGAGTCTTGACTATCTCTGGGCAGAACTTCGATCCTTCTTTACATTTTGTACACAGAGGAACAAAAAAAGGCTAACTCTGTTAACACTGTCAGCTGTTACTTGCAGCCTAAATCATGCACACCATTTCCATAAGGTCTTATTAAGTTTCTCTCTTTACCATTTTAATTTTTAATAGTTACATACATTTCAAAGAGAGGAACAACAGCATCTGCATTTTAGCAAAATGACACTATTGTCTGTTATAACTGATGGAAGCTTCAAGATTTTCTAGGCAATCTGATTGGAGCCAGAGAAGAGGAGTTTGGGGGCAGGGGATGGTTGGTGGTTACCTTGTTTGTTTTGAAATCACCTTGGCATAGCAAACACTAATTAAAATACAGCTTTATTTTTATTTCTTGTTTTCCCCCTTAAAATTTATTCAGTAGGAAAATGTTCCCTCATTACCAAATGGTATTTGCAACAGCTCCCATGATGATTATAGGTAATAGACTCTTATGGTCTTGATTCAGTAGTTGAAGTTTTCCAGGAAAATGGGTGGGCACTGGAGGTCTAGGAGGCAGAGGGAAGACTTGGCTGCTTCTTCTTTGACCCCTTTATTCTCTTCATTTTGCCAAACAGATTTTGGTATCTCTGGCATTTGAGAGTCTAAAAAATGTTTCTCTTTCAAGTTCATGACTGGTGTCCTTTAAACAGGCTTCTGCTCTTTAGACTTAAATGATAAAAGCTTTCTCTTTCTCTTGTAGGTTGATTTCATGGGTTCTGAAAATTCCTCTTATATTACTAATGGTCTCTCTATTGAAGTTCCTGTAACTTTACCCCAAGGATTGTTTATTCCCTCAGAAGATCCTGGCAATCTGGCAGTCCATATTTTAAGTGTATGCTCTGAGTTTTGAAAAAGACATACGTCCTTGTAACCATTTTGCCAATCAGGATATAGAATATTCCCATCACTCCAGTGAATTTCCTTGTGCATTTTTAGTCAATCCTCTTCCACTCCTGAACTCAGGCAACCCCAGTCTGTTTTCTGTCACTATAGGTTAGATTTTCCATTATAAAATTTCATGCAAATAAAATCATATTGTACATATTTATTTGTGTCTGGCTTCACCAACTTAGGATAATGATTTTGAGATTCATTCATGTCAATGAGTATATCATCAGTTCATTCCTTTTTACTGCTCAATAGTATTCTACTAATTGATAAAACATAATTTGTTTATCAGTTTACTTGTATATTTGTGTCCAGTTTTCAGCTGTTATGAATAAAGCTACTGTAAACACTCATGTACAAGTCTTTGTATGGGCAGCTGTTTTCTCTTGGTGAACACTTAGTAGTATTTTGGGGTAACATGATAAGTGTGTGTTTAGCTTCATAACTGACGCACAGTTTTCTCTCCCATTAGCAGTGTATGAATGTTCCAGTTGCTCTACATCCGTCCCAATTCTTGATATAGGCAGCTTTAAAATATTAGACAATCTACTAGATATATATATAGTGATACCTCATTTTGTTTTTGATTTGCATTTTACTGATGGCTAATGAATTGAACATCATATATCTTATTTTGTGAAGTAGATGTAGGAGACACAGGTTCAATCCCTGGATCAGGAAGATTCCCTGGAGAAGGGAGTGAAAACTCACTCCAGTATTCTTGCCTGGAGAATCCCATGGACAGAGGAGCCTAGTGGGCTACAGTCCATTGGGTCGCACAGAGTCGGACATGACTGAAAGGATTTTGCACAAGCACATCATTTAAAATAGTTTGCTCAGACACAGTATCCACAATTCAAAAGACCCTCAATAAATTTTTGTTGAGCTTATAACAACTGAATACAGAAAATGTCACTCATTTAATGAATTGTATCAAGTTTAAATAATATTCTGGTATTTATGAGTCACTGAGCAAGTTATCAAAGGAGAAGGCTAAAACTAATTCTCAAGAAGTTAAAAGAAATTGTACATTCTCTTCTGCCTATCAAATATCATCTTCAGGCAATTTGATCACGGCCACATAGCTGTATCAGAACAAAGATTAAAAACCACATTTTCTTCATTCTCAATTTAGTGATAGTTATAGTGAAGTTGCTCAGTCGTGTCCAACTCTTTGCAACCCCATGGACTGTAGACTGCCAGGCTCCTCTGAACATAGGATTTTCCAGGCAAGGATACTGGAGTGGGTTGCCATTTCCTTCTCCAGGGGGTCTTCCTGACCCAGGGATCGAAACCAGGTCTCCCGCTTTGCAGGCAGTCTCTTTACCATCTGAACCACCAGGGAAGCCTGTAACTAACTGATAGGCTGGGACAATCCATTGCAAAACCCAGGGCATCAGTCTGTTTCATTGCTTTGTTATCATTAAGTAGCCAGTGAGAAATAATCTGATAAAAAGTCCCTGGTTTTACACATAGAAGTTCAGACAAAAAGTTGCCTGAAGCAAGATTTTATTTAGGCAAAGAAATACAGGAAATAGAGCATTATAATAAGACTCAGATGTCAAGAACAGGAAACTCCTGTAAGCATCATTGATTTGGCCATTTTAACGAAATTGTTTTCCCTGAAGCCCTCTCCTTTGTAGTATTCTTTAACAGAAAAAGTGTACTTAGCCCTTAAGGCATATTTTAATCATTATTCCTCTCTAACATGACACATTACATCGACAGCTCATTTTAAGTCTGAATTTTCCTTATTCTGAAGTACTTGCTTTGTGTATGCTGTTTTTTTCCACTGAATTATAGTGTACAAGGAGAAGTGGGCTCTCAAATCACCAGACAGAATATGTGAGCATCAGCTTAATTTGTAGTCAATATTCGTTATTGCTCTAAGATTCCTTCCTTTGGTAGTTTAATCACAGCTCTTAACAACTGCCTTGAAAATTTAGAGATAAAAATAATGTCTAATTTTGGTATTCTTAGAATCTGTCTGTAGACTAAGCTAGATGGGTTTACTTGAGAGTTTTTTCCCATGTTAAATACTATGGAATCTACTTTAAATCCTTTTTGAAAAAAAGTGGAGGTATAAATAACATCCACATATGGTATTTTATTCTTTAAGCATAAGGATTGACAAGAGTTTGATTTTTCTTTTAGGCCTGGTTGGCCTGAAGTAAACTTGAACATATATGAAAGAAATTCAGCATAGTTGAGTAATTTGTCTACAATCACACAGTTAATGGTGGCAACTCCTGGAATAAAGTTCAGCTAATGTATTCTTTAGCCATGTGTTGTCCATTAGCTTCTAGTCCTTGGATTCCCTAAGATTAAATTTTAATAGTTTATCTTCATTTAATTGGCAAAGGGACTAATGTTACTACAAAATAGAACTTTTCCTTTTCCTTTCAAAAGGCTATATTTGTGTGTTTTCCTAGTAACTCTTTCTTATTCCAGTTGCTCAGAACCAATAAAGATAAATAAAGTGGACCATTTAAAAAAATCTTTATTGAATTTACTACAGTATTGCTTTTCTTATTTTAATGTTTTGGTATTTTGGCCCCGAGGAATGTGGGAGGTATTTTGCTCCCAGACCAGGGCTCAAACTCGTATCCCTTGCATTGGGAAGCAAAGTCTCAGCCTTCCGCCAGGGAAGTTCTAAAGATAAATGAAGAATGATCTATATAATGTTAGTATAATTCTATAAAGAACAACCTAGATAACATATTGAAAAGCAGAGACATTACTTTGCCAACAAAGGTCCATCTAGTCAAGGCTATGGTTTTTCCAGTGGTCATGTATGGATGAGAGAGTTGGACTGTGAAGAAAGCTGAGGACCAAAGAATTGATGCTTTTGAACTGTGGTGTTGGAGAAGACTCTTGAGAGTCCCTTAGACTGTAAGGAGATACAACCAGTCCATCCTAAAGGAGATCAGCCCTGGGTGTTCTTTGGAAGGAATGATGCTGAAGCTGAAACTCCAGTACTTTGGCCACCTCATGCGAAGAGCTGACTCATTGGAAAAGACTCTGATGCTGGGAGGGATTGGGGGCAGGAGGAGAAGGGGAGGACAGAGGATGAGATGGCTGGATGGCATCACTGACTCGATGGACGTGAGTCTGGGTGAACTCCGGGAGTTGGTGATGGACAGGGAGGCCTGGCGTGCTGCGATTCATGGGGTCGCAAACAGTCAGACATGACTGAGCGACTGCACTGAACTGATAAAGAACTGTAGAAATATCTTGCTTACAGAAAGACAGTTATACAAATATACAGCTTATAATGTTAATGAACAATGAACTCAGGAGTTCATCTAAACCAGAAGTTTTGGGTTAAACATTTAAGCAATACATGCAGCAGCCATTCCCTTGCTATATAAGGTGCCAAATGACTGAAGCACACATCTTTCACAAGTATATTCTATAATCTGATTAATTTATCTGTCAGGATAGGCTAGTTAATTCTCTGGTAGAAAAAATAGAAATCCATAAACCTCAGTGCTTACATAACAAGTGTGTATTTCTTGCTCGTCCCAGTGTTCATGCTTGCTCATACTACCCTTCACGGGTAGGCAGGAAATCTTTACCTATGGTGATCATTCAGAAATTAATTTTATAGGGCAGCTACTACCTAGAAAATTCCTCATCTGCTGTGCTGAAGAAAAGAGAAAATGATGGTGGATTTCTCATTAAAGTTAAATACTCTGGCCCAGAGTGAGCCAGAGTACCACTATCTTCAGCTGGAATTAGTCCACCTGACCCCACCCACCCCTAGGGCCTTGGAAGTACAGTCCTACCCTATGCATGTAAGAGAGGAAGAACAATTTCTCTGCCTTTGTAATTTCCTTTATGTTTTTATGTTAACAGAGTCCAGCTTATTCCATTCACAGATTGTTCTTAACTTGGATTTGCCTGACTATTTCTTCATGATTATATTTAGACAGAATATTTTGGGCAAGCATACTAGATAGATGATGATATATCTTTCTAATACAGACTGTAAAATGTTTAAATTCTGATATTGCCTTTCTTCTAAAAAATGATATCTTTTGGCCAGCACTCAAGTAGAGTAGGAACATCACTTTTTAAATTTTAAATTTAAATTTTAAATTTTAAACAGAATTTATCCTGTTTTATGCATTTTGAATTTCCTCTCCTGATTTTTCTTAGTTTATTTACTTATTTGCAGGGTAACACAATTAATTGTAGTTTTATTAATAAGAAAAGAAAGGGAAAACCTTGATGTAGCTGAAATTGCCTTAAGTTACTCATCTTTGGGCTTTCCAAGTGGCTCAATGGTAAAGAATCCGCCTGCCAATGCAGGAAATGCAAGAGGCTTGAGTATGATCCCTGGGTCAAGAAGATCCCCTGGAGAAGGAAATGGCAGCCCACTTAATTCTTGCCTGGTAAATCCCACGCAGAGGGGACTGGTGGGCTACAGTGCGTGAGGTCACAGAGTCAGATACTACTGAGCACCACTCCACTTACTTTGAGGTCTGATATTAATTTTTTTCAGCTTAAATCCATTACGTATATTCTCCTGATCTAAATCCACTAACATCAGTTGTTGAAAACAAACTTATTTAATGTATCAACTAGTTACAATTTCATTTTATTTCAGTAACCTAGAAAAAAAATCCTAAATTAAAAAAAATTTAATATTTTAAAATTGTTTACAGAAGGGCAAACCTACCATTACATCTATCCCTGATGTGACTACTCGTAACAATTTTGAACAGAACTTTACTTTCCATAATTCAGTTGAAACAGATTAGTTCCTCCCCCTCCCCTACTTTCTCCTTCTCCTTCTTCTTTCTTACATGTTTGATGTGTTTGATCTCCTTTCCTTTCAGCCCTAAATAAGTAGTCAGTGGTAGGTGACTGATGACTGGTCTGAGAATCAGAAATTCTCTTCCAATGCCTAGGATGCTTTCTAAAAAAAAAAAAAAATCCCCCAATAATTGTAATTTCAAGGAAAACCCTTTTTATTTAGCCATCCTCTCATCTTTCCATTTCTCTTCACTTCAAATTAAATGGTATTTTCTTTTTCCCTAAATACTGAACTGTAGTTTCTTTGACTTCTGTCGGGTGTTAGTATGTTGATTCAATGCATGTTTTTATGAATAAAGAAGGAAACAAGTTTAATATTTTAGATAGTGCTGGAGTTTCACTCATTTGACCTAACTTGGATTCCCAGCAAAATGAGTTCTTAAATATGTTTATTACTGTTTGGCCAAAGGCAGGAAATGGGTTTTCAATTTGCATTCTCTCCCGTGTCTACCTTCCTTGGTCTCTCCCCTCCTCTCCTCTCTCTATTCTTTCCTTCCTCTCTGCTTACCTCCCGCTTCCTTCCTTATTTCCAGCGTTAGCTTTAAAGAGGAACAGTAACAGAAGAAATCAGAAGATCTCTAGCAGACTTGTCTCTTTTGTTTCCAAACCACTACTAACAGCAGAATTACTCATAGCTCCCCCACCACCCACCATGCTATTTAAATATCCCTCTTGGGACATATTTTTCTCTACATTTTCTGTTCTACTCCATGGTCATGGCTGTGGGGGAAACACTCAAGGCAACGCCTCACACACATGACCACATAAATGTTTATTATTTTTTTATTTGTAAATCTCTGTCCTGTGCAATCTATACAGTTTTTCATTGCTGACATCCTTGTTTATCACTGGTTTCAGATAAAAGGCCGATTTGGTAGTTCAGAGAAGATCATATCCTCGCCCTTGTTTTGAATGATAGAGAGCTTAAACCATCACAGGCCAATGAGAATGTGTGCTTTCTTTAAAACATATAAGAGATGTGGCTTTGGCAGTCTCTTTTGTTTATCTTGCACAGGAACCCATATTGGAAAATATTTAAAGCCACCTTAAATCGGCCGATGGGCTATGGTTTCTCTTTTAATTTATATTAGCTTGGTAAATATTTTCTTGAGTGTTTTCTGTGCACTGGGTGCTGAATCAGATACTAGGGATGAATAGGAAATTGGCCCAGCTACCAAGCTCTTCACCATGTGGCTTCAGTAAAACAGAAGACAGTTTCATAGTAAATAGTAGATCCTAATAAAAGCACACTGTGTGCTGGAATTTAAAAGCTTGCATTTGGGTAAATGATTTAATCTCCCTGGATCCCATTTCCTTTCTGTAAAATGAAGGGGTTGAATTAAATGATATTTTACACTATCTAACGTTACAAAATCATTTTACCAGAGTTGTGCTGGGCCTGATTGCCGTCAGTGCTGTTCGCTCCTCTCCCTTCTGCTCCAGGGGTGCAAGTGATCCCCTGCAGGTGACTTTTCCAGGCTCCAGTGCTAGCTGACTTCTGGTAGGATTAAGTCAAGGGGAGGCAGGCTCAAGTCCATGGTGAAAGACTGGAGGGCAGGGTAACAAGTAGGTTTGGATGCGAAAGAAATCAAGACCACCCCTTGCTCCTCTCAGCTTTGCATGGCTTCTCTAGTTGCTTTTATCCCCTTTGTGGCCCCAGCCCCTACTGTGTCCAGACCCACCCCAGTTTCCGCAGGGTCATCCTGGCCTCTTGGTTCTGAGAGAGTCATTTCCTAGGCAGGCTGATAAGGAGTCTAGGGGTCCCCAAGGAGAGAGGGGTCTGATCCCCATGAGTCACACTTTCCCCATCACTTTCTAAGTCTAGACCATCAGCAAAACAATCAGCCAAGGCTAGGTTGTGGCATTTGTCATTTCTGTGGTGGACGTTTGTATCCATTCTGTGGACATTTCCACGGTGAGCAGCTTCAAGTTTCCAATGTAAAGTTCTGAGAGAGTCAGTTCCTAGGCAGGTTGATAAGGAGTCTAGGGGTCCCCAAGGAAAGAGGGGTCTGGAATTCTCAAGGAGGAAGAAAGGACAAACTTTTTTTCTTTCTCCACATTCCTTAGGATTATATAACAATAATATATCCTGCCTAAGGACAGTCTTTGAATTAAACCTTCTGTTATCTTAAAATGTTAATTATGGGAGTAGACCTGGTCTTTACAAGGATGTATCTTGCCTGAGGACAGTGTTATCTTAAAATGTAAATTATGGGAGTAGGTCTGATGAGGTCTTTACAACCTCCAGACATTCTTTGGATTATATAACCTCATTGTTAACACTAGCAAGCGGGTACTCTTTCTGCCCCCTTCTGATGCCTATGTCAGAAGCTTTCTCTATTTCCTTTATACTTTAATAAAACTTTATTACACAAAAGCTCTGAGCAATCAAGCCTCGTCTCTGGCCCTGGATTGAATTCTTCTCCTCAGGGGGCCAAGAATCCTGGTGTCTTTGCGTGATTCAACAACAAAACCTTTCAGTTCCAGGTATTGCTCATTTTACCATTGTTCCTACAGTATAAGAATGATAAGGGAGGGAAGAGGGAGGAGGCTTCAGGATGGGGAACACATGTATACCTGTGGCGGATTCATTTTGATATTTGGCAAAACTAATACAATTTGTAAAGTTTAAAAATAAAATTAAAAAAAAAAAACTAACTTTCAAATAACAACAATAACAAAAAAAGAATGATAAACCTTCCTGCTGTTGCCCATCACCAGGGTTAATTACAGTGGCTGTTTAACTCTTAGCCTCACCATTCCCCATGAACCTGTGTAGTTCCCATTCCTTCTACTGTGAACACTGGAAATGGTTTCTGTTTTTCTGGTTAAACTGTGACTAATCCACAATGTTTACTTTCTATTTACTTTATAGCAGTGAAAGTGCTCTTAACAATTGAGGAAGAAAAATATAAACATAGATATATTCACTGAGCTGACCCAAACTAGATCTTACAGTGAATACTGGCATCAAAAGAAATATTTGTTTTATGTCCCTTTTGGTTAATTATTGAAGGAAATACAGGATCTACTTTTTTATTGAAGTCGCCAGCTTGAGTTTTTTGAACATTAATGCCCATGTAAATCAAGTTGGGGGAAATCTTTAAAGAAGTACTACATTAGATTGTGTGGTTCTTGAGTCTTAGGACATAAAAATGACTTTATTATACCCTCTACATCTACAGAGCGTATCACTTTTCCATCAAGAATATCAATGAAAAATAAAATTATAGTGATAAATGTATTACCAACCTAAAGTTTTGGTAAAAAGAAAGCGATGTAAGAAATTGTTTTACAGATTTGGCCAAAGCACTGTGCTTTTCCTGCATGTCTTTTATCGCCACTGTCTTTAGGTTGCTAAGATACTTTCTTTATTTTTGGCAGTCTCACCAGGAAAGGACAAGAATACAAACTGAGGTGATTTCATTTTTAAATGATAATGTAGTTATCTCTTGTGGAGATTTTTAAAAATTTGATTTATTCACCCAAAAAGAAAGAGATAAGATATAAATTCACTCTATTTCTCTCCCCCCATCAAACGTTGGTTATAAAGAAGGAGAGACAGTCATGGTGTTTGGGTGACAAGGAAGTGATAGTATCATTGCTGATACATTGAGAATCTCCAAGAGAGGAATCAAGTGGATACCTGTCAGAAGGTCAGTGTGTTCAATTCCTGTTGCAGGTGACTTAGAGCACACGCTTGATAGCTTAGAACAGCATAGTTTTATTCCTTCACAATTCTGGAGGCCAGAAGTCTGACATCAGTATCACTGGACTGAAGCCAAGGTATCAGCAGGGCCACGTTCCCTCTGGAAGTCAAAGAGGAGAATTTGTTCATCTTGTCTAGCTCTAGTGGCTGCTGGCATTCCTTGGCTTCTGGCCTCACTGCTCAATGTCTGCCCCTAGGGTCCTATTGCTTTCTTCTCTTCTGGAGTAAAATTTCCTCCTAATTCCCTCTTATAAAAACATTTGTGATTGCATTTAAGGTCCACCTGGATAATCCAAGATAATCTTTATATCGCAAGATCTTTTCTCATATCTGCATAGAAACTTTTGCCACATAAGGTAACATTCACAACTTCGGGAGTCATGATTGGAACATATTTTGAGAACTTTATTCAGTCTAGTATAGCCAGATAAAGTGTGTAAAGAGATTTTTGTGAGTTTTGTTTACGTGTGGTCTGTAAGAGACTTATGCCGCTGCTGCTGCTGCTAAGTCGCTTCAGTCATGTCCGACTCTGTGAGACCCCATGGATAGCAACAAAATACTCCTGTCTTCAGGATTAAGATCTTTTAAGGATTGAAGAATATTCTTAACATCCTGAGTTTCATGATGGATGTGAAAAGAATATATTCTATAGGGTGGATGAGTAAAAATGCTGCCTTATTAAAACCAATAAAGTCAATTTTAATATTCTGTGAATGTTGTGGAAAAGTGTGCATTCTCTGTATAAAGTCCAGCTTAATTATGCCTATTACTGTATTTTATAATTCTTCTTGAAATTGTTTCATCTCCTTGATCCACTTGTTAAAAGCTATGTTAAATTTTAAGTAAATGGCTTCTTAATAGTTTATATTTTATGTATTTCTGTGCTATCTGGATTGTTAATGATTAGTATATTTTTATTGTACATTATAACTTTCATTGTTGTTCAGTCACATCCGATTCTTCATGACTCCATGGACTGTAGCATGCCAGATTACCCTGTTCTTCACTATCTCCTGGAGTTTGCTCAAGTTCATGTCCATTGAATTGGTGATGCTACCTAACCAGCTCATCCTCTGTCGCCCTCTTCTCCTTGGCCTTCAGTCTTTCCCCAAACCAGCATCTTTTCCAATGAGTCAGCTGTTCACATCAGGTGCCAGAGTATTGGAGCTTCAGCTTCAGCATCAGTCCTTCCAATGAATATTCAGAGTTGATTTCCTTTAGGATTGACTGATTTGATCTCCTTTCTGTCCAAGAGACTCTCAAGAATCTTCTCCAGCACCACGGTTTGAAAGCATCAATTCTTTGGTGCTCAGCCTTCTTTATGGTCCAACTCTCACATCTATATATGACTATTGGAAAACCATAGCTTTGACTATAGGGACATTTGTCAGCAAAGTGATGTCTCTGCCTTTTAATATACTGTCTAGGTTGTCATACCTCTCTTTCTGAAGGGTAAGCATCTTTTAATTTCATAGCTGCAGTCACCATCTGCAGTGATTTTGGAGCCCCCCAAAATAAAGTCTGTCACTGTTTCTAGTTTTTCTTCTTCTATTTTCCATGAAGTGATGGGACCACATGCCATGATATTCATTTTTTGAGTGTTGATTTTTAAGCCAGCTTTTTCACTCTCCTTTTCACCCTCATCAAGAGGCTCTTTAGTTCCTCTTCACTTTCTGTCATTTCGAGTGGTATCATCTGTATATCTGAGGTTGTTGATATTTCTCCTGGCAATCTTGATCCCAGCTTGTCCAGCTTGTGATTCATCCAGCCCCCCATTTTGCAAGATATACTCTGCATATAAGTTAAATAAGCAGGGTAACCATATAAAGCCTTGTCATACACCTTTCCCAATTTTGAACCAGTTAGTTATTTCATGTCTGGTTCTAACTGTTGCTTGTTGATCTGCATGCAGGTTTCTCAGAAGACAAGTAAGGTGGTCTGGTACTCCCATCTCATTAAGAATTTTCCACAATTTGTTGTGGTCCACATAGTCAAAGGCTTTAGTGTAGTCACTGAAGCAATTGTAGATGTTTTTCTGGAATTCCTTGGCTTTTTCTATGATCCAATAGATGTTGGCAATTTTATTTCTGGTTTCTCTGCCTTTTCTAAACCCAGCTTGTACATTTGGAAATTCTTGGTTCACTTACTGCTGAAGCCTGACTTGAAGGATTTTGAGCATAACCTTGCTAGCATGTGAAATGAGCCCAATTGTGTGATAGTTTGAACATTCTTTGGTATTGCCTTTATTTGGGATTGGAATGAAAACTGACCTGTTCCAGTCCTGTGGCCACTGCTGATTTTTCTAAATTTGTTGACATATTATTGAGTGCAGCACTTTAACAGCATCATCTTTTAGGATTTGAAGTAGCTCAGCTGGAATTCCATCACTAGCTTTTTTCATAGTAAGGCCCACTTCTCACTCCAGGATGTCTGGCTCTAGGTGGGTTACCATGCCATTGTGGTTATCTGGGTCTAAGACCTTTTTTTGTGTGTAGTTCTGCTGTGTATTCTTGCCACCTCTTCTTAATCTCTTCTGCTTCTGCCAGGTCCTTATCATTGCTGTCCTTTATCATGTCCATCCTTGCATTAAATGTTCCCTTGATATCTCTAGTTTCTTGAAGACATCTCTAGTCTTTCCCATTCTATTGCTTTCCTTTTTTTCTTTGCATGGTTCACTTAAGAAGGCCTTTTAATCTCTTCTTGCTAGTCTCTGGAACTTTGCATTCAGCTGAGTATATCTTTTCCTTTCTCTGTTGCCTTTCATATCTCTCAGCTATTTTTAAAGCTTCCTTAAACAACCACTTTGCTTTCCTGTATTTCTTTCTCTTTGGAATGGTTTTGGTCACTGCCTCCTCTACAATGTTATGAACCTCTATCCATAGTTTTTCAGGCAGTCTGTGTACCAGATATGATCCCTTGAATCTATTTATCACCTCCACTGTATAATCATAAGGGATTTGATTTAGGTCATACTTAACTGCCTACTGGTTTTCCCTACTTTCTGCAGTTTTGCGATAAGGAGTTCATGATCTGAATCACAGTCAGCTCCAGGTCTTGTTTTTGCTGACGGTATAGAGCTTTTCCATCTTCAACTGAAAAGAACATAGTCAATCTGATTTAGTATTGACCATCTGGTGATGTTCATGTGTAGAGTCATCTCTTGTGTTGTTGGAAGGGGGTGTTTGCTATGATCAATGTGCTCTCTTGACAAAACTGTTAGTCTTTTCCCTGCTTCATTTTGAACTCCAAGGCCAAACTTGCCTGTTACTCCATGTGTCTGTTGACTTCCTACTTTTGCATTCCAGTCCCCTATGATGAAAAGGACTTTTTTTTTTTGGTGTTAGTTCTAGAAGGTCTTGTAAGTCTTCATAGAACTGTTCAACTTCAGCTTCTTCACCATTACTGGCTGGCGTATAAACTTGGATTACTGTGATATTGAATGATATGCCTTAGAAACGACCAGAGATCATTTTGTTGTTTTTGAGATTGCACCCAAGTACTGTATTTCAGAGTCTTTTGTTGACTATGAGAGCTACTCCATTTCTTCTAAGGGATTCTTGCTCACAGTAGTAGTCTTAATGGTCATCTGAATTAAACTTGCCCATTCCTGTCCCATTTTAGTTCACTGATTCCTAAGATATTGATGTTTACTCTTGCCATCTCCTGCTTGACCATGTCCAATTTACCTTGATTCATAGACCTAACATTCCAGGTTCCTATGCAATATTGTTCTTTATAGCATTGGACTTTACTTTCACCACCAGACACATCCACAACTGAGCATCATTTGCACTTTGGCCCAGCTACTTCATTCTCCTGGATCTATTAGTAATTGCCCTCTGCTCTTCTCCAGTAGCGTATTAGACACCTTCTGACCTGGGTGCTCATCTTCTGGTATCATATCTTTTCACCTTCTCATAATCTTCATGGGATTCTTGCAGCTAGAATACTGAAGTGGTTTGCCATTCCCTCCTCCAGTGGATCAGTTTTGTCAGAACTCTTCACTATGACCTGCCCATCTTGAGTGGCCCTGCATAGTATGACTCATAGCTTCACTGAGTTACATAAGCCCCTTTGCCATGACAGGGCTGTGATCCATAAGGGGTCCTCCTACTATAAAGGAATTAATTTGCTGTTTTTTTCATTTCTATTGGCTTTCTAAATTTGACTCACACATTTTTGCCCTTACGAGACTATACTGTTAATAATCCCAGATTTTGCTCTTTAGATATATTTAGTGACTCCAGTCTTTGTAATTGGAGAAGGCAATGGCAACCCACTCCAGTACTGTTCCTGGAAAATCCCGTGGATGGAGGAGCCTGGTGGGCTGCAGTCCATGGGGTCGAAAAGAGTTGGACACAACTGAGCGACTTCACTTTCACTTTTCACTTTCCTGCATTGGAGAAGGAAATGGCAACCCACTCCTGTGTTCTTGCCTGGAGAATCCCAGGGACAGAGAAGCCTGGTGGGCTGCCGTCTATGAGGTCACACAGAGTTGGACACGACTGAAGTGACTTAGCAGCAGCAGCAGTCTTTGTAATATAATTATAATGAATAGGAATATATTGCTGATAATATAAATTATAATTTTTAAAGTGTTTTTATGTTTCATCGAGGCATTTGTATAGTAGAGTGTCTTAAAAGCATGGGTCTGGACTCAGATTACTCTGTAGTGCTTTGTACAACTGGGAACACCTTTTACTCAAAGCTGGCTGTGATCATATCTGCTGCTAAGGGGGTTAATGAGACTGAAGTTCACTAGACAAAAGACAGATGGCTACTCAGTGAGGTGAGTAAATACAAACACCAGGTGGGCAAATTATCACCAGCTTGGGTTATTTAAAACTCTATTGCTTGTCTTTGTATCTGAAGGCTCGGTAAGTCATTCTCCAATCTGTACCATTTGGAATTAACTATAATCCATGACTGGAAATATTATATTTGAAATCAGAACCTGGGTGTACTCAGTGTGAATAGGGGTGTTTGAGAGGATGCAATGTTTTCTTATAAAATATGAAAAAGCATATATGAGATATGAGAAAAAACATATATAAAATATGAGAAAACATTGCAATGGGAAGGAAAAATACACATTTGTCCTAGGATAGTGATACATTACCAGAATCATTTTCCCTTATTGTGGTAAAATACATGTAACATAAAATTTACCATCTTTACCACTTCAAAGTTTGTAGTTCAGTGGTATTAAGCACTTTCATATTGTAGTGAAAACATCAACACCATCCATCTCCAGCGAAGTTTTCATTTTTCAAAATGGAAACTCTTACCCTTTAAACAAGATCACTCACTTTGCTCTCTGCCAGCCCCTGGCAGCCACCACTCTTTCTGTCTCTGAGTTTGACTACTCCAGGTTAGTCATATAAATAGAATCATATAATAGCTGTCTTTTTTGTGACTGGCTTATTTCTCCGGGCATAGTGTCCTAACGTTTCGTCCATGTTGCAGCATGTCATAATTCTCACACTTTTTAAGGCTGAATAATATTCTACTGTATGTATAGATCACATTTTTTTATTCATTCATCCATAGATGGACATTTGAATTGTTTCTTTTATCTGTTGCGAATAATGCTGCAATGATAGAAACATTTTAAAATGTGGATTTAGAGCATTTTTTTTCTAATGGAAACATGTTGATGATAAATGGATCATCATAAGAGCATAAATTGTGAATGTTTGTAAATGAGCCAGAACCAGAAGTCCTAATCTGAAAGCATAAGTTGTAGGAGCTCATGGGATTAAATAATAACCCATTTTGGTCAAAGTGTCACCTACTAAGAAGATTTTATGGGGTAGGAACACCAATTGTTTAGCTATAAAATGTTTGGTCATCATGACTTTGAAGATTAAAACTTTGGTATGATCACCCACAGACTTTTGGGATTCCTGGAGCCAGTCCTTTGTCCAGAAGCCCACTTCATCTTATACATGTCTTGAGCATCAAATTATTCAAGTCCCAAGTGAACACTTGCAGGTCTGAAAAGGAAAAATAGAAGCAACTACTGGGAGTGATGAAAGATATTTATGGCCCAAGCAAAGACTTCGTAAATTAAGTACACAATGAGCCAATGCAATAACTTTAAGGGAAATGATGGTGACTGTTAAAGGCTGTTTTAAGAGGGGGCCCATTGCTGCTAACTTTGGCTGAATTCAAGATTGCATCGAGACCAGGGTACACTGAAGTTCTCTGGTAGGGTCAGTCATGTAATTTTTGCTTCTGGGTTTCAGGACTGTTGCTGACTTAGACCCCAAACTAAGGCTAGATCTGTGGTTGACTATGATTTGCATTTTTTTCTCTCTAATCGTATTAAATGACTAAGTTTCCCTTCAAGTTATACCAACAAGGCTTTGCTCAGATCTTAATTATTAGGTGTAAGCTCTTGTATATTCCTGCTTTATCATAGTGTTAGTTCAGTATTATGTGGGTAAATTCAGGGAAGACGTAAGCAGAGTCTGCAACTGTCCTGGCTAATGGAAAAAGGATAGTCCTACTAAAATGTCTTAGACTTTTACCCTGAACACAGATGAAAACGGCTGTCAGTATCCTAAAGGAGTACAGAGGTGCACTGTTATTAACATCTCTTAGAGCTCAGGGCACTATATGTGCTCATTTTCTTAAGCAATTCTGGGAGTGAAAACTGTCATTTTGGAGAATTGTGTCTTTAACTTCCATTAATAATACAAATGGAGAAAATGTAGTTGGGAACAGTGTTGAATTTTTAGAGGTCCAAAGATATCTTTATGGAGAGTGCATTTGCTCTATTAAATCTCCATCAGGTAAACTCATATTTCAGAGGAGTGGTAAGAGAAAATTTCTGCAAGTGTTTAAGCCTGGGAGGATGAGAGGGAGAGATACAAAATGGGGCTCTATGAACTAGGGTTGTAAATGAGAGGAGAAGTGAGAACCAAAGAAAATCTCTTAGTGAGTGGAAAAGGTAGGAACTAAAAGGGAAATATCCTAAAGAAATGCAGATCAGCCAGAATAAAACTGCCAAAAAAAATTAGTTTCAAGGAAAAGGAAGACATTAGTGGGGTCAGATATTGATTAAAATTGACTGAGATGAAGATGGAGAAAAGGGTACTGGACTCAAGAATTTGGTTATTAGTAACAGAAGGCAATGGCACCCCACTCCAGTACTCTTACCTGGAAAATCCCATGTACAGAGGAGCCTGGTAGGCTGCAGTCCATGGGGTTGCTAAAAGTCGGACACAACTGAGCAACTTCACTTTTACTTTTCACTTTCCTGCATTGGAGAAGGAAATGGCAACCCATTCCAGTGTTCTTGCCTGGAGAATCCCAGGGACGGTAGAGCTTGGTGGGCTGCCGTCTATGGGGTCGCACAGAGTCGGACACGACTGAAGTGCTTAGCAGCAATAGCAGCAACAGTCTTCATGAGAAAATTTCAAAAGAGTTGTAGGAATGGAAACCAGGGGTTAAAGGAACTATGGAAATTGAGGAAAGACATGAAGAGTCAGTATCTTTGCAAATATAGAATTGGATGAGTAACCTGGGCCAGTCCAGGTTTTTATCAGAGAAAGCTTAGGTTCTAACAGTAATAATGGGGGACTCTTTTAAAGGGGAAGTTTCAACCTTTATTATTTTTCTCACAACAGAAATTGTGATCCAGTGGTGATATCCAATCATGATTATCTTACCTCAAGGTAATACTTATTAGGACTCTGAGGAGCACATTTTTCTGTTTGATGAAAACGTCAGAAAGCAAGCAGTCATGATGTCTAATCTTAGAAGGGTTTTGTATCTTCTGTGAAGACACTCAAGGACCTGTAGTAACTTGCTTAAGACTGACTCTGGTGCATCTATGAGACAGTCAGACTGTACATGGTGCCACTGGATAATCTTTGACTATAGTGAGATTTCCTGAGACACTATTTTAATACTGGGATTAACAACTGCTTATAGAAATTCACAGAATAAATAATTTATAGAGGGATAAATAAAAGTGAAATGTAATTTTAAATTATATTTTGCAGCTTATTACTGTGATGTACATGTAATTAATAAATAGCACTTGGCTCTGTGGCATACAGGAGATAGCTTCCTACTTTGCTGTGTGTGTGTTAGTCACTCAGTCATGTCCAACTCTTTGTGACCCCATGGACAGTAGTCTGCCAGGCTCCTCTGTCCATGGAATGTTCCAGGCAAGAATACTGGAGTGGATTGCCATTCTCTTCTCCAGGGGATCTTCCTGACCCAGAGATTGAACCCGTGTCTGCTACATCTCCTGAATTGGCAGGCTGGTTCTTTAGCATCTTAGCCACCAGGGAAGCATCCACCCCACCCTGCCATAACCTATGCTCCTGTTGCCATCTAAAAGCTCAAAGTTCTGTCTTTTATTTTGAGGACTTTCTGTTCTAGAATGGTTTAGCAGCTTACAATCCATCACATTGTAACTAGCTTTATCTACCAATCTCCTTCAGATAGATTTCTTTGTTTCAAGCTCCTCCAGTCAGATTTCTCTGTCTCAACATCCTATTTGCTCATCAAGTAGGAGAGGTACCTTCTTCTCTGCATATGGAATCCTTGGGTTTTACTGAGCTGAGATTTAATACAGGAGAAATAGGAAAGCTAGTTTGCCACTCAGAGGGAGGGTGGTGTGTTCAGTTTGCAGATAGGAAGGTTTAGATGGCCTATAGGCAACTGTGGAGGGATTGGAATTGAGGCTTAGGTGGAGATTACTGTGGAGGGATTGGAATTGAGGCTTAGATGAGAGGTTAGGTTTGGGAAGTCAATTGTGTAGTCATAGTAGGAAATGATCATTGGCTTTAGAAGTCAGGATCAGTAGCCCAAGGGAACATATATGAACTGATATTGGAACTGAAGACGGAATCTGGTAGCAAAAGTAAGGAAGAAGAGTTATTGAAGGAAACACAGAAGCCAGATAGAAAAGCAGGACACGCCTGTCACATACCTCTCACAGTAGGCCTTGTAACTTCAAATTTACATTTATGAAGTGATTTCTGAGTGAGATCATGCCACTGTATTTTGTATGTATTCACACTTAATTTACTAATAGTAGACACTTAAAACACACCAAATTGTTTGGAATATTAAAAAAGGAAGTGGCTTGGACTTCTACTAACCAATGGTTACATTGGGAGGAAAATCAGGAAGCTCTTCTGGGAATGGGTAATCAAAGATATCAGAGGTGTCAGATGTTGAAGAGACATCAAAGAGATGAAGACGGAGAAAGGATCATGGTATTCACCAAGACCACTGGAGTGCCTTAAGTGAGGGGTCCAAGTATTGTGGTGAAAGGAGGTTAAAGAATTAGTAGCTGGTAAGAAAATGGTAATAGTCTCAACATGTTTCATAAGAGAGTGAAATTAGAATTCTACAGTGTGTGTGTGAATGTGTGTTGCTTGTTTTGTATATGGTGTGGGGGGGGGCCACTTTCCCTTAGTGTGTTCGTTTTGCCTCTTATGTCCTATCTCTGCCAACACTTCCTATTCTTTAGGAAAATGGAATCCCAGCTGGAAGGCAAGCCTGTCATTCAGTTGTCATAGTGCCTGAGCACAGCATAACACAGGTTTTTTATTCACACTGTGGTGCTGAAAGTCAGAGGTAGATTCTAAAAATTACCCTGGCGTCTACTGTATTAAGTTATCTATAAAAGAGCTTTTCAGAAAATGGGAGTGCTTTCAGACAACCCACTGTGGAGAGGACAAGTGGGGTCTTGTGTGGAGAATCCTGGAGCCAAATGTAAATACCTGCTGTCTACTCTTTCCCAGCTGCCTCCTTTGATGGCAAGCAGGGGCCATTTAAACAGTGAACTGGGCAGGATTTTAATACTATTGTTGTTTAGTTGCTGTCATGTCTGACTCTTTGCGACCCCATAGACTATGTCCCTCTAGGCTCCTCTGTCCACTGGGATTTCCCAGGCAAGAATATTGCAATGGATCGCCATTTCCTTCATCAGGGCATCTTCCCGACCCACAGCTACATGTTGTTATATCACAACCATCAATATCAATGACTGCTCACATATCATCACCTGCGCCAGAACCAGGAACTCGGGGATTGACTTGCCTAGGTGGTCAGGTAAGAAGTACAGGAGCCATTGTTTATGACACATCTACAAAGCTCCCAGGAAGCGTTTATTTGATATGTACATTTAATTCTACAGTCCACTGAAGAGCAGTCCATGAGGGTAGAAGGAACCTGCTCTAATCTTCTCAAGTTTTCTTCTCCTCTGCTTTTGTGCTCAAGCACCTGCATAATCCTTGTAGATCCTACAGAAGGAATAGGCAGAGCCAGTGTCCATTCCTGGTGTCAACAGACAGAGTGCAAGTAGCTTAATTTGGATTTGTTTTTACCTTTCTGATTTTTAAAAAATACCTGTGCTGTGTAACCTCTGAGCCAATGCAGTGAGCCTTGGAGGCATTGGTATTTGCACCATGAATAGTATTTTTTTCTCCTCATAAACACGGGTGATTGTTCTACTCTTGATGACATATCCATCTGTCCATCTCTATTCAATTCTCATTCATTCATTCATTTGAACATTTATTAGGCCCACCCCAAGTGCCATGCCCATCCAAGGGAAGACAAAAAGACTGGGAATATTCCTTGCCAACAGGACACAAGACCTGTACAAATGTTGAATCAAATCTGACTGGAATTTAGATCAGGGAAAGAACACATATAGCTGGGAACAAGAAGAGATAGGTTCTGATAAATTTTCTATTGAACAGTTAGTCTAAATAGGTCTCTATATGGTAAGGATTGGACCAGAAATTAAGATAAGTTGGATTTTAAGTCAAATTTTGAACTCCTTGCAGGAAAAATGTGCATATATGCAGGGTCATGGTAATTAGAGTGCTGGGTCCTATTTTAAAACACTTTAATCCTGTCTGATTCAGAATTTCATTTCTTGAAGGGTTTACTTGTATCCTATCAAGGTGCTCTGGTCCTTTAAGTTTCTGCTGCTGCTGCTGCTAAGTCACTTCAGTCGTGTCCGACCCTGTGCGACCCCATAGACAGCAGCCCACCCTTTTAAAATCTGGATACTGCTCTGTGCCTAGGCCTTGGCCCCTGTTGAATAATGAGTGCAGAACAATGAAAGTTTTCATCAGTTTTGTACATTGACCACTAGAGGGTAGCATTTTACTTCTTTTAAGATTTGCTCCTAGAAAATGCTGAGCTGTATCTGGAGGGCTTTGAGGTGTGGAAGATCTTCAGATGTTTGCAGTGAAACCCACCACTCCCCGACAGATGTGTAAAAATCAGAAGAAACAATTCTATGTGACTCTTAGGCAGAAAACCAAATCATTTGACCAAGTTGTTAGTCTTTATGGTTGAGAAGTTATCATGACAGTTAAAATTGAAATTCATAATTTTACAGAGCCTCATCAGGATGATTTGTTTTCAAAGTACATTTGTCATGTATTTTTTCCTGGTTTATATTATCAACCTCTGTGAAACTTACAGTGCTTTCAAAATATTTCATTTCTTATTAAAGTGCCCCATCATACCATAGTTGAACACATACACAGCCTTTTGCTAAGAAGATGGAATAGCATACAGGATCCAGTGGTTAGATTCAATAAGTAAATGTATACTGAGCATCAGTGGAGTACCAATTAGGCATTGTGATTTATTAAAAAAAAAAAAAGTCAGTCTTATAAATAAAAAGCAGAACACTTGCCTTGGCAAGAGCCAAGTGCCTTTTGCAAGGCTGGCTTCTTCTTAATCCTAATGGATGAAATGTCATTTTCCAGACAGGCCATTCCTGACCAGCTAATCTACATAATGAACCCCTTCCCTCATTACTCTGTTTTACAGCACCCTGTTCATATTTGTAATTGTATACTTACCTCTTTGTTTACTTGATCGATGTCTGTGTTACTCACAGATAATGAACCCCATGAGGTCAGCAATCAGATCTATTCTGGAGCATGTCCAGCATCTAGGGGACATCCTGGGAAATGGGATGCATTCAGTAAATATTTGTGGAGTGGATGTTTACATTTCTTGTTCTATGCACGAAAACCTTGTTAGGTGAATCAGTTAAATTCTGTTAGTATTATTTATGTCAAGTAACTTTATGAAGCCATATCCATTAGCAGCTGTTCTTAGTGACAACCAAAATGTTTGTCAAAAATGGTTCTTTAGTAGGAAATTGGATTTAGCCTGGTATGGGATTTTCAAATAAAATATTCTAATCCTTTTAAAGATGTAATGTGTCAGCATATTTAAGATTTATCAGGTCTGAGGTCCAAGAGGGAGGGTACATATGCATACATACAGCTGATCCACTTCCTTGTACAGCAGAAACTAACATGACATTGTAAAACAATTATATTCCAATTAAAAACAATTAAGTAGGTCTGATATTTCTGTTTCTGACAAATGTTCCCACCTGGACTGCTGGCATCTATTCTGCCTGGGCTGGTGTCTGAGGGCTGACTGATCAAGGCTGTGTTATACCTACTGATAAATATTTTGAATATCACCTTTGTCTTTTATCTTTTGACAGCACAGATAACTTTACTTTTCTAGAGGAGTATTGATATTTAAATTAACTTATTGGAATTTTAACATAGTATACACTAGAGAAAATGTGTGTGTGTCATGTAGAAATCACACAGGCAGATCAAAAAATAAGCAATTAGAAGTATTATGCAATGGGCTCATAAAAGAGTTTGCTGTAGAGTTAGCTGAAACTTAACTTCAGAATTTGAGTTTTTAAAAATATTTATTTATTTGGGTGCGCCAGGTCTTAGCTGCTGCATGCAAGATCTTTACTTGTGGTATGTGGGATCTAGTTCCCTGACCAGGGATTGAACCCAGGCCCCCTGCATTCGGAGCATGGAGTCTTAGCCACTGGACCACTAGGAAAGTCCCTGGTTTTATATTCTGAGTTGGGGGAGTGCAGGTCTGAGAGTCAAAAATCTCATTTTGAGCCACAACTGCATAACTTCTGGCTCCTCAACATTGGGCTTTACTTACCCATTTGTAAAATGAGGTAAATGGACAAGATATCTTTGAAGTCTATTCTGGCCATAAATTTTTATGATTCTTTAGCATGTGTTCTTTTAGCAAGTAGAAGACTTTCAAGATAAATAAAGGGGAAACAGTAGTATCCCCCTATTCCAGTGTCTCCAATCTTACCCACTCCTCAAGGTAATACAATTAATATAGCTGTATATTCTTCCAGCATTGTTCTTGGCACCCATAAATATATATAAATATATGTAAGTTTCTTTATCCAAAAAAAAGGGTAGATAAACACTTCACTTAGATGTGTTTCCTAACTATAGACATATAAATATCTTCAGTGTTAATTTTTTGTCACAATGCTGCTGCTGCTGCTGCTAAGTCGCTTCAGTCATGTCCGACTCTGAGCGACCCCATAGATGGCAGCCCACCAGGCTCCCCCGTCCCTGGGATTCTCCAGGCAAGATCACTGGAATGGGTTGCCATTTCCTTTTCCAGTGCATGAAAGTGGAAGGTGAAAGTAGGAATTCACTTGGTCGTGTCTGACTCTCAGCGACCCCCTAGACTGCAGCCCTCCAGGCTCCCCCGTCCATGGGATTTTCCAGGCAAGAGTACCGGAGTGGGGTGCCATTGCCTTCTCTGTTTGTCACAATAAATAATACTTTAAGTCATTATAGAAATATGACTGCCTACTGAAGTTTTATTTTTTCTATAGGATACATTTACAATCCTACATTTTTTGGTAGGGTACATATGAAATCCTGCATTTTTCTGTAGGATTTGAGGGTCAAAAGTATGTGAAGTTTTCGTTTTAACAGAAAATTCTTGATTTCTTTCTAAAATGTTGGTGATAACTTCAACTCCCAGCACTGATGTAAAAGACTGTTGATTTACCTGCATCCTTGCTGACACTGGGGTTACCTTTTTAAAAAAATTGAGTCTGAAGACTGAAAAATGATGCCATTTTTGTTGAGTTTGAATTTTTAAAAATTTTATTGATGTTATAATTATTATTTTTTTAATTTACAATATTGGTTTTGCCATACATCAACATGCATCTGCCACGGGTGTACCCGTGTCCCCCATCCTGAACCCCCGTCCCACCTCCCTCCCCATACTATCCCTCTGGGTCATCCCAGTGCACCAGATCCAAGCTTCCTTATCCTGCATCAAACCTGGGCTGGCGATTTGTTTCTTATATGATATTATACATGTTTTAATGCCATTCTCCCAAATCATTCCGCCCTCTCTCTCCCACAGAGTCCAAAAGACTGTTCCATACATCTGTGTCTCTTTTTGCTGTCTCGCATACAGGGTTGTTGTTACCATCTTTCTAAATTCTATATATATGCATTAGTATACTGTATTGGTGTTTTTCTTTCTGGCTTACTTGACTCTGTATAATAGGCTCCAGTTTCATCCACCTCATTAGAACTGATTCAAATGTATTATTTTTAATGGCTGAGTAGTACTCCATTGTGTATATATACCACGGCTTTCTTATCTATTCATCTGCTGATGGACATCTAGGTTGCTTCCATGTCCTGGCTATTGTACACAGTGCTGTGATGAACATTGGAGTACACGTGTCTCTTTCAATTCTGGTTTCCTCAGTGTGTATGCCCAACAGTGGGATTGCTGGGTCATAAGGCAGTTCTATTTCCAGTTTTTTAAGGAATCTCCACACTGTTCTCCATAGTGGCTGTACTAGTTTGCATTCCCACCAACAGTGTAAGAGGGTTCCCTTTTCTCCACACCCTCTCCAGCATTTATTGCTTGTAGACTTTTGGATCACAGCCATTCTGACTGGCGTGAAATGGTACCCCATTGTGATTTTGATTTGCATTTCTTTGATAATGAGTGATGTTGAGCATCTTTTCATGTGTTTGTTAGCCATCTGTATGTCTTCTTTGGAGAAATGTCTAGTTCTTTGGCCCATTTTTTGATTGGGTCATTTGTTTTTCTGGAATTGAGCTGCAGGAGTTGCTTGTATATTTTTGAGATTAGTTGTTTGTCAGTTGCTTCATTTGCTATTATTTTCTCCCATTCTGAAGGCTGTCTTTTCACCTTGCTTATAGTTTCTTTTGTTGTGCAGAAGCTTTTGATTTTAATTAGATCCCATTTGTTTATTTTTGCTTTTATTTCCAATATTCTGGGAGGTGGGTCATAGAGGATCCTGCTGTGATATATGTCAGAGAGTGTTTTGCCTATGTTCTCCTCTAGGAGTTTTATAGTTTCTGGTCTTATGTTTAGATCTTTAATCCATTTTGAGCTTATTTTTGTGTATGGTGTTAGAAAGTGTTCTAGTTTCATTCTTTTACAAGTGGTTGACCAGTTTTCCCAGTACCACTTGTTAAAGAGACTGTCTTTTCTCCATTGTATATTCTTGCCTCCTTTGTCAAAGATAAGGTGTCCATAGGTGCATGGGTTTATCTCTGGGCTTTCTATTTTGTTCCATTGATCTATATTTCTGTCTTTGTGCCAGTACCATACTGTCTTGATGACTGTGGCTTTGTAGTAGAGCCTGAAGTCAGGCAGGTTGATTCCTCCAGTTCCATTCTTCTTTCTCAAGACTGCTTTGGCTATTTGAGGTTTTTTGTATTTGCATACAAATTGTGAAATTATTTGTTCTAGCTCTATGAAAAATACCGTTGGTAGCTTGATAGGGATTGCATTAAATCTATAGATTGCTTTGGGTAGTATACTCATTTTCACTATATTGATTCTTCTGATCCATGAACATGGTATATTTCTCCATCTATTAGTGTCCTCTTTGATTTCTTTCATCAATGTTTTATAGTTTTCTATATATAGGTCTTTAGTTTCTTTAGGTAGATATATTCCTAAGTATTTTATTCTTTTCGTTGCAATGGTGAATGGAATTGTTTCCTTAATTTCTCTTTCTATTTTCTCATTATTAGTGTGGGAGACTTCTCATTATTAGTGGGAGACTTCAATACCCCATTCACACCTATGGATAGATCAACTAAACAGAAAATTAACAAAGAAACACAAACTTTAAATGAAACAGTAGATCAGTTAGACCTAATTGGTATCTATAGGACATTTCACCTCAAAACAATGAATTTCACCTTTTTCTCAAGCGCACATGGAACCTTCTCCAGGATAGATCATATCCTGGGCCATAAATCTAGCCTTGGTAAATTCAAAAAAATTGAAATCATTCCAAGCATCTTTTCTGACCACAATGCAGTAAGATTAGATCTCAATTACAGGAGAAAAAATATTAAAAATTCCAACATATGGAGGCTGAACAACACACTGCTGAATAACCAACAAATCACAGAAAAAATCAAAAGAGAAATCAAAATATGCATAGAAACGAATGAAAATGAAAACACAACAACCCAAAACCTATAAAAGCACTGTAAAAGCAATGCTATTCAAATTATGAACAATAGTTTTATTTCTCATAGAAATTCTACTCTATCATCATATCAATCTTTTAACATATTGTTGCATTGACTTGTTATTACTTCATTTATAATTTTGCACCCAAATTTGTTAGAGACATTGATCTACCCACTTAAGAACTATATTACCAGGATTGAAAATTTTTGGTCATCATATTTTCATAAAATAAATAGGAAGAACTTTCTTTTTCTGTACTATGGAATAGTTTATATAGAAAGCAGATTATCTGCTTTTATCTGCTTATTATATGATCTTTTAAGATTTTAAAATGTGATTTATTTGAATCAAATTGTTTTAACATGCTAAAAAGAATATAGATGGATGCTACATTTGCTAGAATTTTTTTCAAATTTTACTTCTCTCTCAAGAAGCATATAGGGGAGAATAAAAAGGAGCTTGCTTATTTATTCCAAGGAAGCTCTAAGCATCAGACAATTCTCACAAAGCAATTTTGTGGGGAAAATGAATAATAATAACCCAAAGGAAGTAAATTCATACCACCATAATTCTCTTTACTGAAAAAAAAAAATCTTAAAAATGGGGAGCTAAGGAAATTAAGCCTATAGGGAAAGTTTTAGGTTGTTTAATTATGAGGATAAACCCAAGCATATGTTATTATAAGCACAAAGTTGTAGATACTAATACTTCCTTTGGGATAAGAGTAGACAGTGAAAATGATTTCTAGCTAGGTCCATTCCACAGAGATGGATAAAAAGTTATTTATTTATGAAATATCCAAATCACTGACTATACAGAATGACCCACTCATAACTGGCCCATTTTCTAAGACCATGTGTGTGTCTGTATAAATGTACATTTTGTTTCCCTTTCCTTATTTACCCAGTTTGATTCCAGTAGCACTTCTTTTGCCTGTTGTTTAGTTGAAAATTATAAGTCCCAGAGCTCATATCCAGGAAATGCTGTTTCATTTAGTTTTTCCTTTGCCTTGACCAATGAAAACTTCTGGATTCCACTGAAATTTTTACATGATGAATAATTATTTTGCATAATCGGGAGCAAAGTGTATTCTGGTACCAATTTTTTTTTCCCTGAATAGTCTGTCATTGCGTAAGAATGAGGCAATTATAATAACAAATGTTTGAATTGATCCACCTCTTTAATATTATGAAGCAAAAAACTTTGTAAAGATGTTATCATACTCCAACAAGCCAAAGTCTGAACAGTCAGCATAAGGAAAATGGAGACATTTCATAACAGGCCTCATAATTTCTCTGAAGCAGTATATACTGAAGGAATGTACATGTATATGCTTTTGGGAAAAATCATATACAAGGGATGTGAGCAAGGGATGAATAAAGAGTTTGTGCATGTCAACTACTCAGGGAGAAAAGATTGTGTACCTATATTGTTTGGATATGTAATAAAACTAATTATGTAGAATTATGGAGACCAGCAAAATCCCTGAACACTCCCTGTGTACCAGTTTTTGCATTTTTGAAACTGGAAATATTGGCAATAAATTTTTTATTCAGAAAGATTACATGAAAGTGTATTTGTTGTAGATCATGACTGTAGAAAGAGAAAAGAACAGATGCAGACTTGGGAGGCTTAAGATGAGTGTGGAAGTAATGGGTGAGTCTCAGAGAAGAATAGAAATTTTAAAAGATTAAGAGGTCAAAGGAAGGGAATAGGTAATTATGGAAAATTAATTTAAAAAGTATTAGTTTGTAAGACATATCTTTTTCTGTCTTCTGAGGGGCATTAAAAAAAAACAGAGATAGTTCTAAAGTTGTTTATTTCTCTTACTATTCAGTTTTAAGTGTAATCACATTTTATTGCTCTATGTGTCTGTAGATAAGTTTTCTGTTGTGTTTGACAGTGAACCACGATGTTGCTGAGATCAACTAAATTTTCTTAATTTTAACTTTATCTTGAAGGTGAAACATCTTAAGAGTGGTATTGATATACTTGTATTACACAGATGGGTTCACTTTCCTATTTCTATGGTTTTTTATATCATATTAACCACACTGACAACACTCTAGATCAGTGATTGGCTTTTTCAACATTTGACTAAGATACTTCCACATTTCTATATTTCTATCATGATATTTATAACACTTCAAGTCAGTTTGGTAAGACATTAGATGAACTATATAAATCAGCTTCCTTAATTGCACACTAATAAGCTTAGCTTCTTTTGAAGGTTTTTGTTTTGAACAGGACTGTGGAGGTGCTTATGTTTAAAAAAAAAAAAAACAAAAAAACCTCTACAAATAGGGAAAGATTGAGGCTTGCTAATATGGAACCCAGATCTAGTTGCTTAAAAAAGAAAAGTATGTAGGAAGAGCCTATAATTTTCATTACTATCTTTGGGCTTGGAGAAATGCCCAGGTTAGTGACAAAGGGAATTTGGGGGAAGACTCTAAATCTACCACATTGTAAGAGAGAAAATGGAAAATCTGATGGATAGCTTCATTTAAAACATAAGCCATGCAAAATCTTTGAGAGTTAAAGTAGTAATAGCAGGATCTCCATTGATTGTTTTTTCAAATTGAAATATATTAATACTATGATTTAAGAACTTAAATTCTTTTAAAAATAAGCAGCAATGCAGTTGAAAGCCATTAACTACAGTCAAACTGATTATGAATTTGCTTCTTGGGCTGGTTTTCACATGTTTCCAGCAATCCCATCTTGAAACCTTATTGTCTTCTCTGATTTTTATCATTTCTTTTAAGCACCATTTCTCTTGCATCCATTCCTTCCTTTTTCAGGTTCTGTTTTATGATGACTAAGGCATTGCTTCTCATACTGTAATGTACACATAAATTCCCTGCGGATTTTATTAAAATTCAGATTCTGACTCTCTAGGTCTGGGGTGGGGCTGGGGAGTTGCATTTTAATGAATTCCCAGTGATGCCTGTGCTTGTGGGTCCTACTTTGAGAAGCAGGACTCTCCAGGATATTACAAAGGCCTCCTATGCGATGATCATGAGATTGCTCTTTCTGTAGCACTTTCTAAAAAACTCTCTCATTGTTGGAAAACATTTCATTGCTGGATCTACCAAATCTAGTTTAAAACCAAAATGAAGTCATTTGCCACCCTTCAGAATTCTGCTCCAACTTTCTAACTTTATCTTCCACCACTCCCTTTCGAGAATGTTGATGAACCCGTTTGCAGGGGAACAATGGAAATGCAGACAGAACAGACTTGTGGACACAGTCGGGGAAGGAGAGGGTGGGACGAATTGAGAGAGCAGCATGGAAACATATATATTACCATATGTAAAAGAGTTAGCCAGTGGGGACTTGCCATATGACTCAGGAAACTCAAACCCAGTGCTGTTTGACAACCTAGAAGGGTGAGATTCTGGGGGAAGGTGGGAGGGAGGTTCAAGAGGGAGAGGACATATGTATACCTGTGACTGATTCATGTTGATGTATGGCAGAAACCAACACAACATCGTAAAGCAATTATCTTCCAATTAAAAATAAATAAATTTTTAAAAAGAATGTTGCATTTTGATTAAATGAGTAAAATTTTCTGTCTCTGCAAAAGTTTTAGTTCTACCTAAGGGGTGGATCTAGCATGATTACTGACTCTTTGACCCCCACCTCCCAAATCCACCCCAGAAGAACAGGGGGAGAAAAATAGAGGAAATCGTGGAGAACCCCCTGATTTGAGGGATGTGGTAAAGGGAGATGTTTTGAACTCATGTGTGATGGTAGCTTTGCACAGGGACAGAGGCAGCCCAGCTAGTCTGTGCATGTATGCATGCTAAGTCACTTCTTATGTCCAACTCTGTGACCCTATGAACTGTAGCCTTCCAGGCCCTTCTGTCCATGAAATTGTCCAGGCAAGAATACTGGAGTGGGTTGCCATGCCATCCTCCAGGGGATCTTCCTGACCCAGGGTTTGAACCCACATCTCTTAATGTCTCCTGCATTGGCAGGTGGGTTGTTCTTTAATTTTTTTTTTTTTTTTTTTTTTACCACTAGTGCCACCTGGGAAGCCCCAGCCTATCTGTAAGAGGCTCAATTAAAACCTTCTCCCTCCATTTCTTTGTTATGATGCAATACCAAGCTGTGTACCTGCAAACTCAATCCAGGTGTTCCCAGCAGGGCAAATAAGGCAGTCTAGACACCTAGTGCTTTTGAGAAGCAGACCTCAGGACTTACCATACTCATTCCTTCCTAAGCCTTGGGGTTGGGGAAGTACAGTCTCTTACATTTGTGAGATGAGCAGTAATTTGCTGTGGTTTTCTGTATCATCTTAGATTTAATTAGCAATGTTCTACCTGCTCTATGAAAAAATCTTGGAGGTATTACTTCTATGTTCTGGAATAATTTAAGCATAATTAGAATTATCTGGTCTTTGAGTGCTTAGTAGAATTCTCTTATGAAGCCATCTGGGCCTATTGTGTTTTCAATTGGGTAATTAAAAAAAATTTTTTTCTACTTTTTAATATGTAAATTAGTCTACTTAAGCTATCTATATTTAACAGAGTCAATTTGGATCAGTTAAACTTACTAGGAAATGTCTGTTTCATCTCTGTATTTTTGGCATTGAGTTCCTTCTCTTTCAGTGGTTATTTCTTATTACAGTATTTATGCCCCTATCCTTTTTATTCCTAATTAAGTTAGCAATGAAATGTCAAGCTGGATAAATCACAAGCTGGAGTCAAGATTCCTGGGAGAAATATCAATAACCTCAGATATGCAGATGATACCACTTTAATAGAAGAAAGTGAAGAGGAACTAAAAAACTCCTGAAGAGGGTGAAAAGGAGAGTGAAAAAGTTGGCTTGAAACTCAACATTTAAAAAACTAAGATCATGGCTTCCAGTCTCATCACTTCATGGCAAATAGATAGGGAAACAGTGGAAGCTGTTACAGATTTTATTTTCTTGGTCTCCAAAATCATTGTGGATGGTGATTGCAGCCCTGAAATTAAAAGATGCTTGCTCCTTGGAAGGAAAGTTTTGACAAACTGGACAGCGTATTAAAAAGCAGAGATATCACTTTGCTGACAAAGTTCTGTGTAGTCAAAGCTCTGGTTTTCCAGTAAGAGTTGGACCATAAAGAAGGCTGAGCATCAAAGAATTGATGCTTTTGAATTGTGGTGCTGGAGAAAACTCTGAGAGTCCCTTGGACTGCAAAGAGATCAAACCAGTAAAGGAAATCAACCTTGAACATTCACTGGAAGCACTGATGAAACTGAAGCTCCAATACTTTGGTCACCTGATGTGAGGCCAACTCATTGGAAAAGACCCTGATGCTGGGAAAGATTGAGGGCAGAAGGAGAAGGGGGCAACAGAGGATGAGATGGTTAGATAGCATCCTCAACTCATTGTACAGGAGTCTGAGCAAACTCAGGAGTTGGTGAAGGAAGGGAAGCCTGGAGTGCTGCAGTATATGGGGTCACAAAGAGTCAGACACGAATTAGCGACTGAACAACAGCAGAGTTATTAGAACAAATAGTTTTCCCCACAAAACCCAACATTTCATTTATTAATTCTAAGAATTTCTACTTTATTACTTTCTTGTGCTTTCTTATGGTTTACAATGATGGTTTGTAAACCTGATATCTCAAGATAAGATATCTTGTGCTTTTCTATATATGGAAAGATGCAAGAGTCTGGGCTCACTGAAATCATTCCTCTGATAGTCATCTCAGCTATCCGGGGCCAGTATTCTGTGTTTTCACATCCTGAGTTCCCTCAGAGTGCATTGTTGGGGCGTGAGTGGTAGCTGTAAATCTGATATCTTGATGGCTGCAACATCCTTTGTTTACTGATATGGCAGGCATCCCTTTTTTTTGTTGTTGTTGATACTCTCTGTCCTTTTGTTTGCCATTTATTTGAGATAGAAAGAATGACTACTTTTTATGGGCAAAAAAAAAAGGAATTCCTGTTTTTGACTCATGGATGAGCCCAGAACTACCTATGGCAAAGTGTCAAGAATCTTAAGCTATCACACTGCTATTTTATATAAGGCTATGTTATATGTCTTTATGCTCAACTCCATTATTCCCTGGTTATTATTTCATGTTAGTGAAGTCTATACATATACATTCACTTGGTAAGTTGAATATTTTGAATACTAAGCTAAGAAATACATGTACACACCCAACCTGTCCCCACATTTGTCCTGCTGTTAAGCCAAGAGCTACATAGACATTTGTTAACCAAATCTGGGGTATACTGGTTTGTTGGGTTACTTAAGGCTTAAGCTCTTGGATTCAGGGTCCAGGCTGCCTAGGTTTCAATCATGGACCCTCTGTTTGTTATGGTAACTCTTGGAGGTGTACTGAAACTCTTCCATAAGTTTCCGCATGGGGTTGTTAAAAAGGATTAAATTAACTCATGTTTGCAAAATGTGTAGAGTACTGCTTTTCACTGTTTAACAAACTAAAATTTAAATAAAAAATTAGATGCTTTTATCTAATTAATGATCTTTTGTATTAATGATCTTTTGTCACTTATCAGAGCTTGTTCAAATTTTTGCCACATGATGGATCTCAGAAATTCCCATCGGGTAGCTGGCCAGGTGGGTGCTAGTTTGGCAGGCTTCAAATCTGATGCTTGGCCTCTGTGCTCAAGGTCTCAAGATGGTAGCACAAACTCTGTTCTCTCTGGGGGTAGAGAACCGTTGAAGCTTTTAGTGAGATGAATTTGAAATAAATACACATAAGAAAAACATACTGTCTGACTTTGCCATGTTAGCAATTCCGAGACAGATCTGTTTGCAAAATGGGAATAGATACCCAGGTTAGGCTGATAGAGGACTCAATATTCTGTTGCTAAGGATCTTAGCCTATTCATGGTTTGCTATTTTTAGATTGTGCAAGAATGAATCAGAGACCTATGATTAATTATTAATGATTGTGAAATAACACTGTTGGATGACAGGAAGTAGAAAGTTTTAATAACACCTGCTTTGAGGATTACTTTTAACAAACACATAAAAGGGATTTTTGAAGTTATAGTTTGCCTCTTTGGAACATTGCTTGTTTTGAAATATTTTTTTTCCTAAGTGTCTGTGGTTTAGTCCTATCTTGAAAAGACCTTGGCAATGAGAAGCTCTGAAAAGATTAATTATAGCTCTTTACTTATTAGCATGCAAACTAAATTCTTAAAATTGGTGAATGTCTGACAGACTGTCAGATTAAAAGAAAACTGTTTTTTCACTTTGGCTTTCAGTGTCTATAGTAATTAGTGATATTGATCATTTAGTAAGCCAAGGCTCTGTGCTCTCTGGGTTAGCCTGATAAGAAAACTCAAGGGTAGAGAAGTTAATACTTGGTCAGAGTCATACTGGTAGTAAGGGACGGATTTGTTGTGAGCAGTCTGACTCGAAAGCCTACACTTTAATATAGATTTATTTTTTGTTTCATGTTGAAGACCCCTCATATATCTCTAATAAAGAACATGATCAGATTATATCTTGTATGAATTTTATTCTTTCATATCTTACTACAGCCATTCATTTGTTTAATAAATACTGAGCACACACTAGGCTAGTAATTGATATGCTTGAGTATTTATTCACTAATGGCTTAAATGTATCATTTTACTTAACCCTTGCAGCAACCTCAGGCCCTAGTTTGGAGATTTACTGGGTACCAGATGTTTCTGGCACCCCACTCCAGCACTCTTGCCTGGAAAATCCCATGGATGAAGGAGCCTGGTGGGCTGCAGTCCATGGGGTCGCTAAGAGTCGGACACGACTGAGCAACTTCACTTTCACTTTTCACTTTCATGCATTGGAGAAGGAAATGGCAACCCACTCCAGTGTTCTTGCCTGGAGAATCCCAGGGACGGAGGAGCCTGGTGGGCTGCTGTCTATGGGGTCGCACAGAGTCAGACACTACTGAAGTGACTCAGCAGCAGCAGCAGCAGATGTTGCTGACACAGGCATTGAGGACAAATGATGAGGAGACAAAATATTCTTGTTTTCTTGGATCTTATCCTAGTGAGTAGAGACTGACAATAAAAAAAAAAAAAATAAGCAAGTGATAATATGAAGCTCATCTAAAATGATCATCCTACGATCAAACTCCAATCAGGGAAGGGAGTTGGAGAGTCAGGGTCATGTGTTCTTACTTCAATAGGGTGATGAGAGAAAGTCTCACCAAAGAGATGACATTTGAGCAAGAACTTAAAGAGATGGAAGAGCAAATGAAGTCCACATCTTACTACATTTAACTTTAAGAATTTCATAGTTGAGGACATGTACCAGATAACTTTCTTTTACTCACTTGCCCAGGATCCACTCTCTGCCCTTCTATACCCTTCTTTTTGTCATGGGAGGACAGGCTGTGTGAACCACATCAGGAGGCAATTTTGCACTTTGGCTTACAGGTCAGTTCAGCTGATGGGAACTTCTAGCATGAGATCAGAGAGGAAAAGAGAGTGAGGTCAGGGTATTTATTCCCTATCTGTCTCCAAATGGAGACTTGTATAATATGGGGCATCAGAGAATCATTAGCCCTATTTTAGCAAGTGAAAATGTAATACTATAAGATGAAATAATTTGATCTAGGTATAACCCGGATGGTGCAATTAAGTTAAAAATGCAACTTGCTTCAAGTACCTAAACTTTTGCTTACTGAAATTAGCCTATGGAAGGGTATAGTTCTCTTTAGAGACCCCCTTTACACACTGATGGCATTTATTGACCCTGTAGCCAAAAGAACATATGTGCACATGCACACACACACAGTTGCTTGCAGTTTCAATGGGTTAACAAACTTGCTGAAGCTCTTCTGCTACTGAGTTGTGGGTTCCAGAATAGGACCCTTGGCTCTGTGGAAATGAGAGCTGCCTCCTGCCTTCAAGTGACTTGTTGCATGGAATCTCTCAGCAGCTACCATGTAACTGCTTAGTTTTGTGGTTTCAGTGAGAAAAGCATTAGTTGCTCAGTTATGTCCGATCCTTTTGCAACTCCACAGACTGTAGCCCACCAGGCTCCTCTGTCCATGGAATTCTCCAGGCAAGAATACTGGAGTGGGTTGCCATTCCCTTCTCCGGGGATCTTCCCAATACAGGGATCAAACCTGGGTCTTCTGCATTGCAGGCAGATTCTTTACCATCCGAGTCACCAGGGAAGCCCCTGTTTCAGTGAAAAAGGTAAAATAAATATTCTCCACTGTATTTGGAGACTAAACTAAGCTTTAATATGCTTTTCATGTCTAGTCATACAAGTAAGCCATGCACTGTCGGGAAGCATTTTCAAAATTAATACTTTCTATAGATTGCATATCTTTATTAGGAACTACAATATTTTATTCAAAGGTACAATGTGTCTGGAAATGATTTAAAATAACTTAAAGTATTATTCTGATATACTATCCTCATAAAAAATATAAAACAGTTGAAATCATCCTTTCCTCTAGGATGAGCTGAGTTCTTTGAGGGCATGGGCCCTTCTTTGTCTCTGAATTCCCCACAACATAGGAACCCATAAAATATTGATAGCTATAAAATATTTCCATTAAAAAAATCACATTTATATTAATTGGTGATAAATTGATATGAACAGTTCACTTTCCTATATTCAATAACATCTAAACGAGGTATTTAATTCAGGGTAAGGATAGTGAAAGAATTTGTGGAGATGGACTGAACTCACACTTTTAAGGCTTTGGGTATTTTCTATGCAAGTTAGCAGGCACATATGCACACACACACATGCGTGTACATGCACACTATAAAAAATAAAAAAACTATGACTCTTTGCATGAAAATCTTCAACAGTGTTTATAATTCAATAAGTTGGTGGTAATTTTTTGTAGCTTCTGTAGGAAACAAGTACATGTACCTAAAAATAAACCATGAAAAAACTTATCTGAACCATTTAGAGTAAGACCAATATAGTCACATAATTCTACATTTGCTTTTTCACTTTTCTAAAGCCGTGTGTAGAATAGACACAGAAGAAGGAAAATAAAAAGTTTGTGGTTGTCTCATGAGCCCACAATCCCTCTGACCTCTGGTTCCTTCATCACATCGCCTTCTTTGAGTCTGAACCTCCTGGCTCACTTTTATAAGGGCCCCTGTAGTTATAATGATCCACTAGGATAATCCAGGATAATCTCTTCACCTCAAAATATTTAGTTTAATCACACCTGCAAAGTCTCCTGTATCATGTAGGGTAACACAGTCACATATTCCAGGAATTAGGGCGTGGCCATCTTTGGGAAGCTGTTGCTATGCCAACCATACTATGATAATGAACTTCTTCCTTCAAGTGCTGCTGCACTTTGAGCTGGGAAGTAGCTACCTTGGCCCAGAGTTTTAATTTCTAACCACAGAATTACAAATCTCAGTCTTTGCTTCAATATTTATTAATGAATAGGGTTGAGTTCTTTTTATTTATTCATGAGTTCAAGCCTTCATTTAATCAATAAACTCTTAGCTATTTATTTTGTTGACAGTGCGCTTCTTTCCAAGAAATTCTGTAAAATGTTAACTGATTATTTTACACAGATACAAAATGCTGCAGGTTGCAGAGGTGAACTAATTGTTATTGTTACTAGAGTTGTTATTTGCTGTCTGATGATGAGGTGTTGGTTTTTTTTTTTTTTTTATGGAAAGAGTTTAATGCTTAGAGTCTGATATAAAAGCAGATTTCCCTTTTAGGTAGTACTGTGAAAATATCCATGAAACCATCAACAAACATTGCCTCTCAGCAAGCAATTCAGGAGTATTAATGATTCCACTGTTTTATGTCCAGTATTCTCAAGGTAGCAGTAGATTTCCCTAAGAAAGATGATGTGGCTTACAGAAAAAAATAATAGCATCAGCACCCTTCCAAGTGCAAAGGACTATAATTTTTAAGAACCATCCCACTGTAGTTGTTGTTTTTGTTCAGTCACTAAGTCATGTTTGACTCTTTGTGACTATATGGACTACAGCACACCAGGCTCCCCTGTCCTTCCCTATCTCCCAGAGTTTTCTCAGATTAATGTCCATTGAATCAGTGATGCTATCTAACCATATCATCCTCTGCTGTCCACTTCTCCTTTTGCCTTCAATCTTTCCCAGGACCAGGGTCTTTTCCAATGAGTCAGCTCTTTGCATCAGTTGGCCAAAGTATTGGAGCTTCAGCATCAGTCCCTCCAGTGAATATTCAGAGTTGATTTCTTTAGGATTGACTGATTTGATCTTGCTGTCCAAGGAACTCTCAAGAGTCTTCTACAGCACCACAGTTCGAAAGCATCAATTCTTTGGCATTCGGCCTTCTTTATTGTCCAACTCTCCCAGCCACAGATGACTACTGGAGAAACCATAGCTTTAACTTTACAAACTTTTATCGGCGAAGTGATGTCTCTGCTTTTTAATAGACCGTCTGCTGCTGCTGCTGCTAAGTCGCTTCAGTCGTGTCCAACTCTGCACGACCCCATAGACGGCAGCCCACCAGGCTCCCCCCGTCCCTGGGATTCTCCAGGCAAGAACACTGGAGTGGGTTGCCATTTCCTTCTCCAGTGCACGAAAGTGAAAAGTGAAAGTGAAGTTGCTCAGTCGTGTCCGACTCAGCGACCCCATGGACTGCAGCCTACCAGGCTCCTCTATCCATGGGATTTTTCAGGTAAGAGTACTGGAGTGGGTCGCCATTGCCTTCTCCAATACACTGTCTGGCGATCTCTAAATCATAAAATGCCTAATCACCCAGAATCAGCCTCTTTCTTAAAAAGAGGTTCATGGAATTTTGTAACTAGAAGAAAAACAAGAGATTATTTAGTCTAATTTTTTGTACAAATGAGAAGTCTGAGACCCAGAGGGGAAGTAATTTACCCAAAGTCAAACAATTAATTAGAGCTACACTAGTATTAGACTCAGTTTAATTTCTTTGACTTTTTTCTTGTGCATATTTCCATTAAGAAATATGTTTTGAATGTTCCCTAAAAATATGGCTGTGAGTTTTAGCACAATGCTGCAACAGAAGTGACTACTTGAAGACCCCTTGTCTTGTTCTTCTTTTTCTTTTTTTATGACTATTGCAAAATATTACTTACATCTGTGTGTGTGCATGTTATGCAAATCATACCTGCTGGTTTCTCTTAGTTGCAATGACTAATAGAAATATGGTGCCTGGCTTTAGAGTCACTGGGTAAAGTCTTGAGTTCAATTGAAATCTAAGTGAGTACATGGAAGAACCAAATGGGTGTTGCTGGGCTTCCTTATGAGTCATCAGTGTAAATTATGGAGGAAGTAAGAAATAAACCTTGACAGTTGATGATATGTCATGACTTAAGTAGCAGCAGCTCAGGGAAGCCAGGATGTGTAAAGAAAAGAGCCTGACTAGACAGGGACAGAGGAGTGAAGAGATTTGGTTAATGTACAGCTGAGAGAAAGGCAAAGTCCCCATTCTGACCTGATTCTAATTTCGAGTATCCTGCACCTCTTCCTCAGTATCCTTCTCTGTAGTCGCTGAAGATGTTTAAGTGGAGAAGTGATGTTATTGAAGCAGTTCTTTATGACATGTAATTTGCCAAACCGTGCTGAGTGTTGTGGAAAAGAGTGTGTCCAGATGCACGGGGACCAGTTTGGAGGGTAACAAAAGTGTCTAAACACTAAGTATGAAGGCCAGTGGGAACTCCAATCACAGAATCCATGAGGCGCCCAGGGTCCACCTCCCTCCTCTCCTACAATAGGGGACCTCTTCCTCCTCTCATCAAAGGCCAGTCTCTCCTGTATTGTCAATGCTATTCTTTCCCATTTCCTCAAGAACTTTTCCTTTTATATCTTTTTTCTATCCTACTTCCCCCCTCCTTATTGGTCTTTCATTTTAACATTGTCAAATCTCTTTCATCTTAAAAATGAAATTTCTTCTCAACTCTAGCCCTGCTAAAAGGCTAGAGATTTTTGTTTCCTAATGAACTTTTTTGATGTCTCAAAGAACTGTCAAGATGCGCTGCTTACATATGCTCAATTACATAAAATCACACAATGACTTTGCATTTGCTAGCTTTTTCATAAATTAACAAATAAGTCCCATCAGTTTTGATTCCCACTGCCTCCATACAACTCTTCTTGCTAAGGTCACCAGTACTCTCCTGAAGCTACAACCCAGGCACACTATTTTCTATCCTGACTTGCATGCCCTCTGAACAGCTTTTGCATGGTTGACTGCTCATCCCATCTGGAAATAATTTCTTCTTCTGGTTTCTGTAACACTGAATTCTCCTCATTTTCCTCATTCTTGAGTCCTAGTTCTTCTTTCCTTGGTACTCTACTCTGATTCCCCATGGAATCACATTCTTTCTAACCACTTCAATTATCATCCATACAGCAATAGGTCACTAATTTATACCTCCAGCCAGGATCCTTTCTTTGGACTCTGAGACATGTATATCCATTTGCTTAAGCAACAAATCCACTTCAGTGTCTCAGAGGACCTCAAACACCTGTTTCCCCAATAGAACTCACACTGCTGCTGCTGCTGCTGCTGCTAAGTCGCTTCAGTCGTGTCTGACTCTGTGCGACCCCATAGACGGCAGCCCACTAGGCTCTGCCATACCTGGGATTCTCCAGGCAAGAACACGGGAGTGGGTTGCCATTTCTTTCTCCAGTGCACGAAAGTGAAAAGTGAAAGTGAAGTCGCTCAGTCGTGTCCCAGTCTTAGCAACCCCATGGACTGCAGCCTACCAGGAGCCTCCATCCATGGGATTCACCAGGCAAGAGTACTGGAGTGGGGTGCCATTGCCTTCTCCCAGAACTCACACTATTTACCTGAAAATCTCTTTCTCCCAACGATTTCAGTCAACTGAGCCACCATATCTTGCCTGGAGAATCCCAGGGACGGGGGAGCCTGGTGGGCTGCCGTCTATGGGGTCACACAGAGTGGGACATGACTGAAGTGACTTAGCAGCAGCAGCAGAGCCACCATAACCCACTTTATCATGTTAGAAACCTGGGTAATCATAGATGTTTCTTGACACTTTCCCTCCTCTATTCTGTGGCATCTAATCAGTTACTCCATCTAGCTGATTCTGCTTCCTAAATATCTTAAATATTTCTTCCTAAATATCTTGCCCCCTTACTCCATTTCTGATGCTGCCACTTTAGTTTAATAAACTTTCATAAGTCACTTGAGCCATTGTAATCGCCTCCTTATGATTTGCTCACTAAAAAACCTCTCTTCCACCTCTGATTCATTTTCACATAATGGCTGGAATGTTACCATAAAAACCTGTGACAGCCACCGGTAATGATGAGAATTTTGATATAAGGTAATTTGTGATTGGTTACTATTCCCCATCCTTCCTCCCATTCTCAAACAGAGGTGAGGTAAAGTTCTCATTTTTTATTGGAAAGGTCCAAAGGAGCTGGCATCATCAACTCAATGGACATGACTGTGCGCAAATTCCGGAAGACCGTGAAGGACAGAGAAACCCGGCGTGCTGCAGTCCGTGCGGTCACAAAGAGCCAGACATGACTTAGGGACTGAGGAGCAACAGAAGGAGCTAGCGGGGCCCACGGAGGAAACTTCAGAAACGCCTATCTTGGGATGTGGATAAGGAACTTCCACTCCCCCAGTTTTCGCAAGTCCGGTTTCCCTACATGAAATCCTCAAAACAAAAGGTTTCTGATGTTGCTGCTATTGTCTTAGAAATCCTTTCCGTAGTACTCAGCATCATCCTGACCATCCTGACCAGCATTTCACCTTGAATGGACAACCGCCATTAGATGGTGCCAAACAGAGGCTGGGATGAGACCCCACCAGCTTGGGGGAGTTTGGACAGCTCTTCTGACTCCCACAACTGACAGCCTACTGTCCCAGTGGTTCCTCCAGGTGACTCCATTAACCTAACCTTAACAAATGTTATGTTGGTTTAATGTATGTTTTCCATGTTTAATGGCCATGGAAAATCCAGGACCACACTTAGTAGAAAAGCTTTAGTGAATTTTTAAAAACTGAAATCAGAATGTGTCACAATTCCCTTGTTAAAAATTTCCCACAGATTCCCCCTGGCCCCCGAGAATAAAATCTCTATAATCACATGGGTTCTAATGCTTGACTTCAATTGCCATTACTTTTGGGGAATGGGCAGTGGGCATGAATATGGAATCCACTTGCCTATAAGACTAGTGAATGATGGGGCCTGGGGCTTCTGAAACTGTATTTCCTGTCTAAAGGTATTCAGAGTCAGTTAAATATAAAACCTAGTAAATTAGAAATATGCCAAAGGAGGGGAAAAGCAATTTGACTACCACTCCACTATGGTCATGTCTGCACCACCCTGCCCATTTGCAGGTTCATGAAGATGTCAAGCTCCCTCCTACCTCAGAGTTTAAGAACAGACCATTCCCTCTGCCTGGAATGCTTTCCTCCTTCCTTCTACCTGATTAATGATTTCTTGCCTTATATATATTACTTAGAAATCACTTCATCGTGGGAATCTGTCCCAACTTAAATTAGATTTCATCTCCCTGTTCTAGCATACTTATCCTCTTAGAATTTTTTTTAAAATTATGATTATCTAATATCTATCTTTTCCTCCCCATCCAGCCACCCATCTATCCACTGAATCATCCTTTCTATAAATCCTTCCTAAACATCTCCTTTTCACCAGGAATCTTCAATTTGTTGTAAGCAAACCTATGGCAGGATTTCTAGCATTGAGTGGTTGGAAAATGAATACAGACTAAGTAGACAAGGGGATTGAAAAAAAAAAAAAGCCTGGAAAAATGACAAGAATGCCCTCAAGTAAAATATAGGACAATTAGGATAGAATCAGATTTTAAGGCAAGAGGAACTGTCCTTTTATTTCAAAACTGTGATGAAACCTTCAAAGATTAGTGTCTAGTATACAAGAGAATCTGCAGGACTAGTTGAGAATCATCTGCAGAAGTATCATATATGAATGAAGCTCTGAGAATACTGACAGTTTCTGAGGTATAGAATGGAAATAAAGAAGAAAGAATGGCATATTTGAAGGACATCCCAAGAAAGTTAGCTCAAGAAGAATTTTTCACATTTTCTACATAATACAAGGTAGTAAAAATCACTTTTTCCTAAAAAAGAGAATACCTCAAGTAAAATAAGAAGGTTAAAGTCCCTAATGTATACCATTCCACTAGCAAAGAATGATATAATACTTCTGAAGTGGGAAAAAAAAAAAAAAACCCAGTATGGTTTAATTCTTGTTTGGGCAATAATTGTTCTGTAGTTGTAAAAGTTGGAGCCTTAATTAGCCAATTAAATCTTGCTTTCCTTATCCTATTATCTAAACATATATTTTGAGATGTTGAAAAAACTCTCCTTTATTTGAAACAAGCTCTGAAAATATTATTCGATAGAAACCCATTTGCACAGTGATTGAGTCACAACAAATCCAGATTCCCGGAATCTGTGAGAAAGACATGCGCTTGTCATGTCATCCCTGCTTGAGGACTCGGCAGGTTTCTCGACCAGGTTTTCTGTGTTGCTATGCTACGGCTAGTCACATGAGGGCAGCAGAGAGGCAGGTAGACACCCGCCCTGAAGAGCAAATCTGAGAAACCTGAGGCTCTAATTTTGGGCGTAGTGTTTTCAGAAACATCCTTTCGAAAATTAAATCGCATATTTTATCTTTTTAAACAATCGTGGTCAATCGGTTTGCTTACTTTTATTTTTTAAAAGAAAAGGGGGACCTGCATCTAGGAATAGGTGAATGCTTGTGAATAGACATTTGCAATCACTGGACAGAATGTACTTCCTGATCTTTCTTGCGTAGTTAAATCTAGGACAAAATATTTACTTAGTAAGTACTCAATTATACCGTCTTATATCAGAATGAATAATTATTTTGATCTAGCACAGTCTAAACCCCATCTCCTGTTTGGAGATATATGGAGGAACATTTTAATGAAATGTAGTTTATATGAAAGATTGCTGAAATGTGCCAGGCTTTGTATTAGCTTTGTGAACTGTATCTGGCTGTATGCTAGGTTTCCACAGAAAGTTATTGGGTCAGTTTGACTCATAACTGAAACTTAATGAATGCTGAACTATAAAGATAGAGGTTAACCTATTCCACCTACCTCAGGATTTCTATGTCTTGAGAATCTCTCTGTTATCATAGCCAGATGCCTTTTCCCCACCTCCATCCCACCTCAGTTTCTAGCCCCTCCATTCTGTTACCTAATTGAATTCTCCAGGCTCCTCAAGTCACAGCAGAGGTGTTTTCTCCAGGCAGCCAGCTCCACTGCTTTCCAATCTCCTTGGCTATTGTGTGTCTCTCCCATTTCCTCCCATGGAGTCCTGTAAGCCCCTCTGGGAACTATGCCTTGTTCCTAATTTTATCTCCAGCACCTAGCATTGTGTACTTAGTAGGAGCCAACCTAAAAAAAAAAAAAAAAAAAAAAAAACTTAAGAATCTTTATCAAGTCTTTTCAAGGAAACATAAATGAAGGGTAAGAGTAGCAGAGGACTCTATACTGTGAAGAAATGGTTAAAAGACGTTTTGTTACCCTGCCTAAAATGGTTAAAAGACGTTTTGTTACCCTGCCTATTGTAGGGTGGGGATGGGGAATGTAACATTTGAGGCCAAAGCAAAGATGGTGGAGATCAATTTTTTTCAGCAAACATTTGACAGTTGGATATGATTGGCTAGACCCAAGGCCTACAACTAGTCCTGTATGAGTCATATGACCCAGTGCTGATGAGAGCTGGGGCTAAAAAGAAAGAAAAGCATGTTTGTGAAAATGCTTTGTGTCGTGCTAAGCACCTAGGAGAGCGAGCACTGTCATCTGTTTAAAACAAAAGCAGCAGCTTAGACCTTGTAGTGATCTTAGCAAAACACTTTTCCCTGCCCTTAGCTTTCTGGTTGTTAAGGTGGTTCTCTCAAGGGCATCAGCTTGTGCTAGAGGTCACTGCGGTGTGATGAGGAGAGAGAGAGAGAAAGAGAGCTCTTTCTGGAGCAGACTCAGCTTGCCTTCTTAGCATCTTGTTGCTAGGCAACGGCTCCGCCAGTGAAAGCTCATCTCCCTCTTCAAAGATGGAGTGAGGTCTTGTTGAGGGAAATGCAGTTTGTATAAATTGGACCATATGCAAACAGTATTTTGCTCTAATCCTCAAAATTGCCTTATTCTATAAGGAAGACAAATAATTCCTGCTTAAAATCCTGTTACTTAGCAACCAGATACTATAACTCTTCTCTCTTTGTTGCAAAGCAATATACTTCCTTTTTAATCTTATTGATTTATTTTTACCTTTCCACCCATATGCCTTTCCAAATTGATTTAATGAGATTCAGCAGGGCATTGTTTTGTGGTAGTATTTCCCTAGACTGCTGAATTAATTTCCATTTGAAAAATTACTTCAGATCTGCTGCTTCTAGCCAGCACCTAGCATATTGCTTTTAGTGCATATTACACTATGATAAGATATAATGGGTTGTCAATTCGAAGAGCCAATATTTAAAGAATTGGGTTTTTAAGAGGAAGTGTAAATAAGTTAGTGTTATTTGTAAATATCTAAAAAACCTACACGTGGCTTACTAGACTCTAAAATTTCAAAAATCAATATGGAATAATTGCTTGCTGAGAATTGTGAAATATCCATCAGACCCTAAGAGCCTTTTGTATTAAACTTTCAATATTTCAAATTGTAGGTCAATTTAGAGAGCAAAATTTGCAATTTGCTTTTATTTCCATCTCAAGATAATGTTACAAACTTTTGGAAGCTAGTGGCCAAACTGACAGAGCCACATAATTTTTTTTTTAATTCTGGAAGACTTTTGAGTTTATAAATAGAGATATTTTAACTTAAAAGCAAGGTGTTTTAAAGTTCTTTTCTAATAATTATTGTGTGAATTAAAAAGAAAGGGTTTATTGCAAGAAAGCCACGTGAGGAGGTTGAGAATATGTCTCAAATCCGCCTCCTGTAAGGTGCAGGGCTTGGGATATTTACACAAAGAACAGGGTGGCTTGGGGAGTGGGGAAAGATGACTAGAGATAAAAGGTGAGGTAGTGCTCGCTCTGTGCAGGTGCAGCTGGGCTACATGCTTCTCCATGGGAAGCGTGTTCAGAACATAGTTGCATTAGTATGTTATAAGGGTGGAGCTTTTGGCCCTCTCATATCAAAAGGCCACTTATCAGATACTTGTGCAAACCTAGTTGAAGGGTCAGTGGTCCCAACCAGTCTCAACTGGTTTGAGCTCAAACTGGACAACAACTGACTCCAAATTCCTAAAAAAAACTTGAGCAAACATCTTAAGACACTTGGGTCAGAGACACTACTTTAAGGGGCAGTAAAGGGGTCTTTTTAGGTTCTCTGGTGCTTGGGGAATATGCAAGTTTTCATCTAAACAATTAAAGTGAGCTGAACAGTGAAGGCAGGTTACAGTGTATTGTTTCTTGTTGTTGTTAGGTTGCTCAGTTGTGTCCTACTCTTTGCGACCCCATGGACTGCAGCACGCCAGGGTTCCCTGTCCTTCACCATCTCCCTGAGCTTGCTCAAACTCATGTCTATTGAGTCAGTAATGCCATCCAACCATCTCGTCCTCTCATCCTCCTCCTGCCTTCAATCTTTCCTAGCATCAGGGTCTTTTCTAATGAGTCAGCTCTTCATATCAGGTGGCCAAAGTATTGGAGCTTCAGCTTCAGCATCAGTCCTTCCAATATTCAGGACTTATTTCCTTTAGGGTTGACTGGTCTGATCTCCTTGCAGTCCAAGGGACTCACAAGTCTTTTGAACGCCACAGTTCGAAAGGATCAGTTCTTTGGTGTTCAGCCTTCTTTATGGTCCAACTCTCACATCCATACATGACTACTGGAAAAACCATAGCTTTGACTGGACGGACCTTTGTTGGCAAAGTAATGTCTCTGCCTTTTAATTATGTTGTCTGGGTTTGTCAGAGCCTTTCTTCCAAGGAGCAAGTGTCTTTTAACTTCACGGCTTCAGTCCCTGTCCACAGTGCTTTTGGAGCCCAGGAAAATAAAGTCTGTCACTCTTTCCATTGTTTCCCCATCTGTTTGCCATGAAGTGATGGGATTGGATGCCATAATTGTAGCTTTTTGAATGTTGAGCTTCAGACCAACTTTTTCACTCTCCTATTCATCCTCATCAAGAAGCTCTTTAGTTCTTCTTTGCTTTCTGCTATAAGGGTTGGTGTTATCTGCATATCTGAGGTTATTGATATTCCTCCCACCAATCTTGATTCTGGCTTGTGCTTCATCCAGCCCAGCGTTTCTCATGATGTACCCTGCATAGAAGTTAAATCAGCAGGGAGACAATATACAGCCTTAACATACTCCTTTCCCAATTTGGAACCAATTGGTTGTTCCATGTCCAGTTCTAACTTTTGCTTCTTGACCTGCATACAGGTATCTCAGGAGACAGGTAAGGTGGTCTGATATTCCCATCTCTTGAAGAATTTTCCACAGTTTGTTGTGATCCACAGAGTCATTGGCTTTGGCATGACTATAGTTAAATGCAATGAAGCAGAAGTAGATGTTCTTTTGGAATTCTCTTGCTTTTTCTATGATCCAGTGGTTGTTGGCAATTTGATGTCTGGTTCCTCTGCCTTTTCTAAATCCAACTTGAACCTCTGAAAGTTCTCAGTTCATGTACTGTTGAAGCCTCACTTGAATTTTGAGCATACTTTGCCAGCCTGTGTGATGAGTGTAATTGTGCGGTAGTTTGAAAATTCTTTGGCATTGCTTTTCTTTGGGATTGGAATGAAAATTGACCTTTTCCAGTCCTGTTGCTACTGCTGAGTTTTCCAAATCTGCTGCCATATTGAGTGCAGCACTTTAACATCATCGTTTTGGATCTGAAAGAGTTCAGCTGGAATTCCACCACCTTCCCTAGTTTTGTTCCTAGTGATGTTTCCTAAGGCGCACTCCAGGCTTGATACTCCAGGACTTCACACTCCAGGATGTCTGGCTCTAGGTGAGTGATCACGCCATCATGGTTATCTGGGTCATTAAGATCTTTTGTGTCTAGTTCTATCTATTCTTGCCACCTCTTCTTAATATCTTCTGCTTCTGTCAGGTCCATACCATTTCTGTCCTTTATTGTGCCCATCTTTGCATGAAATGTTTCCTTGGTAGCTCTAATTTTGTTGAAGAGATCTCTAGTCTTTCCTATTCTATTGTTTTCCTCTATTTATTTGCACTGATCACTAGGAAGGCTTTCTTCTCTCTACTTGCTATTCTTTGGAACTCTGCATTCAGATGGGTATATCCTTCCTTTTTTCCTTCGCTTTTTACTTCTCTTCATTTCTCAGCTACATGTAAGGCCTCGTCAGACAACCATTTTGCCTTTTTGCCTTTCTTTTTCTTGGGGTTGGTTTTGATCACCGCCTCCTGTACAATGTTATGAACCTCTGTCCATAGTTCATCAGGCACTCTGTCTGTCAGGTCTAATCCCTTGAATCTGTCACTTCCACTGTATAATCATAAGGGATTTGGTTTAGTCATACCTGACTGGTCTAGTGGTTTTCCCTACTTCAGTTTAAGTCTAAATTTTGCAATGAGTTTATGATCTGAACCACAGTCAGCTCCTGGTATTTTTACTGACTGTATAGAGCTTCTCCATCTTCACCTGCAAAGAATATATTTGGTATTGACAATCTGGTGATGTCCATGTGTATTGTTTATTAGACAAGTTATAGTTGAATGGATCTAACTGATGACTACCCTCAGTTTCAGTTTGACACTTGATTGCCACCCAATATGAAAAATTCTGATCAGAAGTTGGAAAACTTGAATCCTTGAGTGAGTTTAGTGAGGTTGAAAGGATTTTCTGTGCCATTTAACTTTTTCATTTTTTCCTCCCCTTACTGTACCCTCCTCCCTCTTTCCCTCCCTCCCTCTCCATTTCCTTCTTTCCTTCTCCCCTCCTTCCTTCCTGTCCTTTCTTCTCTTCCTATCCTTCTTGCTTCATGTGTCAGTCCACTTATCATTTGTGATATCATCTTCTTCTCTGTTAACATTTTTGGGTAATGATGGAACTCTGCCTTGAACCAGACTAAGAAGAAAAAGGGTTTGTTCACAACAGAGCTGAACATCCCCATGTCACGGTCTGCAGTGCCATCAGAATGCTTTTCCTCCCTCTCTCAGTTCTGCTTCTCTCATCATGCTCTTAAACTAAGTTTATCTGTGTATCTGTTCCCATGACTTTTGTTAGCTTCCTGGACCATATGTTCCTAGTTTAAACAGAAAGGGAAGACCTCCAATTTACCAATATTTTTATCCTAGGAAAGGACCAAAGAAGGTAATCTTGAGTCACATACTTACTCGAAAACCAAATCGTGTGGCCATAAAAGTAGAAAAATGAAATAAAATAACAGCTCCAAATGTTTGAAAAGGAGGGGTGTTTGGGGGGAATATGATGGTGCTGTTGATTTCAAGGAGAGGAATGTTAAGCAAAGAAAACTAAAAATAATCACTACCCCATCATTTGCCATGTACTTCAGGAAAAAAGATTGGTTAGATGTACTCTTGGATTATTAAAAGTTCAACAGCTAATGGGACAGCAGGTTTATAAGCTGATACCTTAACAGCAGTGTTACTAATACAATTAAAGCTTTCATAGGGTTCTCTAGGATCTTATAGAAGGTGAACCGGCTTGCCTAGGAATACTGAGCTGCAAAGTAAGAAGAAATATGCTTGGTGAGCTGTGGAGATGGTTGTTACCAAGGACACTACACTTTTGCAATGATACTTATATTTATATTTTCAATCTTGAATAGTGTGTAAGAATATGCCAGGGTAACAAAGGAAGCAGACATTAAGGCAAATGAAACAGCATAGACAAGAAGAACATGGTACGTTTATGAAATGTTAGCCATTCAGTATGAATCAAACAATGAGTAAATACTGGGACTTGCTGGGAGATGTTGGCACGAAGAAGCAGGAACATTATCACAAAGACCCTTAGGGACCATGATAAAGTGTTCAGTTTATCTTGTATGTGAAAAAGAACCCTGAGAGATTTTAGAGACAGGGAGAGTTAGTCACTCAGTCATGTCTGACTTTGGACCCTGTGGACTGTAGCCCACCAGGCTCCTCTGTCCATGGAATTCTCCAGGCAAGAATACTCCTCCAGGGAATCTTTCCAACCAAGGGATCGAACCAGGTCTCCCTCATTGCAGGTGGATTCTTTACCATCTGAGCCACCAGGGAAGCCTATAAATACTGGAGTGGGTAGCTTATCCCTTCTCCAGGAAATCTTCAGGTAAGTAAACATTATTGTGGAACAATATTTAAAATGAAAATGGAAAAGACATTGGAGTCCTCATTTTAAACCTGCCTCGGAGTATGTATGTGGAAATGGACCCTACCGTACAGACACCTTCATAATTATTGGTTTAAGTTACTGCCTCCAATCTTTTCAAGATGCCACAAACATAGACACTATTAATATTTATACAGCAAACAGTTGGCTTTAGGAAGGTGTTTCTAGCCAGGGTTACCAGCCAGGAGTCCTGGGTGCTCTAGGCCTTCAACTATCAGCGGTGAGGGGTGACGATATAGAGCCATCTCCACAGATAGTAACCTACTTGCTGCACACTATGGTAGCTGAGAAGCTCTAGTGCAGAGATCTGCCTTAGAGTGGGGACATGGTATATCTAGAGCAGCAGTCACTTGTTTGACAGGAAGTAGAAATAATGATAAAGTCATGGATGACAGCAAATTGAGATGGGAAATGTTCAACCGCTTAAAACCTTTCAAGATGTCTTATTCGGTGTTATTTTTTCTTTTTAATTAAAAAATTTATTTTTCATTCAGTTCCCTACATATGAACCTTCAAGTTGTAAACTTTCAAAGGTGTGAACTTGCATTCCATTAACATCAGGCATGAGTATAACTGCAGCTTGCCCTCCACTTCCTATTACGGATGATCCTTCAGCTCTACAATCTCCCACCTCCTCTCCCTCCTCCAGTCAGTGACTCTTCTTGCCTGTTCACTTGATGCCAGCCCATGTGTGCCAGCTGTTGTCATGCACTACAGTATTTTTCAAGGTACGTTAAGTAAGATTAAAAACGTTTTCTTTATTTTTTTGTCTTTTTTTCAGGAATGTATTATTTGTGTGAAAAGTAAACCTATTACAGTACAATACTATATAGCCAATTCTAAAGTCACTTTGGTTGAATACCTATGCTAACTTTGTTGGACTTATGAACAAATTGGACTTACAAATGTGCTCTCAGAAAGGAACTCTTTTGTATGTAGGGAACTTACTGTATTTTTTTTGGAGGGGGGGCACTTTACTTAATCAACAGGGAATTTTATAAAGACAAAGTTCTTTAGGAAAAACAGATTATTGTGTCTCCCTTACCAGAGCACATGCTCGCTGGTGTTTCCTTCTCAAGCAGAAGAGCAGCACCCTCCTCCGTCACCACAGCAGAAACTGGATGGGGTAGAGAGGGCCTTAGAGAAGGTACGGGCTGGACTCTGACCCTGAAGCTAGGTGAAGGCACCCTATGCTAGGACAAAGCTCTGCATGGGGCCCTACCCTGCTGTGGGTAGGAGTGGAATCGGGGATCTGGTGTAGGGGTATCAGGAGAAGCCAGTGACCTGTAAGGACATTCAGCTGAAAAAAATATGTGGAAGTAAAATGTGTGAATAATACAAATGCATCGTTGTAATGGGCACTTTTTATATAATTTTACCTGTTACCATTTCTAGTTTAAGTATGTACTGTCATTACCTCCCTACTGCAATTTTATTTTTCATTGTGCCATTATTTTTCAGATATTCTCAATAGTACACCCATCTTACACATCAAACAGGGATATAGTCAGAGAAATGTTCCACACAAATAGGTCTTTGAACTAAACTCAGATGTTTGCATTGACTATGCTGTTTAAAATTCATTTATTCAGTTTCTAAGCCTGTTTGGTGTAGTGGTACAGATATGAAATTTGTGAGTTTTCTAAAGCAGACCCGAGAAGTTCTGAATTTATGATGTTTATAATATTTTTACAGGCAATAGATATACATCTGTAAGCATATTACAAAAACCACTTGAATTTTTTTGTTCCTTTTACCTATTAGAAAGATTTTATCTCTTGACCACACTTAACCTATGAGCTTTTCTCTGCTCTTTTTCTTTTTTTAAAAAACAGTTTACTTATATACCACTCCATTTAATTAAAAGAAAAGAGAATTAAACATTTATCATAAGATTATTATCACAATTTATGTCATATTTGGTTGAGGTACTAGGAACTCAATTAGTGGAAGCTTCATGTTAGTGAAATGAAAAGTTGGAGAAAATGCTTCCACCTTCCCAGTGTCATACCACCTACAAATAGTATTAGGAAATAGGGATCTTTACATAATGCATCATGATACTCAAAGTTTCTCTTGATTCCTAAAAGGAGATTTCATCAGAGGATCATTAGAATGGCAGTGCTATAAATGCAGGTGAATTAGAAAAAATACAGTTATTTGAGGGAGCTTCTGCAGTGATTCAGTGGTAAAGAGTCTGCCTGCAATGCAGGAGCTGCAGAGACATGGGTTTGATCTCTGGGTCGGGAAGATGCCCTGGAGGAAGGCATGGCAGTCCACTCCAGTATTCTTGGCTGGAGAACCCTGTGGGCAGAGGAGCCTGGCAGGCTACAATCCATGGGGTTGTGAAGAGCCAGAAATGACTGAAGCAACAGCATGCGTGCACAGTTATTTGAGAAGTAGCATATAGACTGAATTATAGGGAACCTGGAAAGGAAATGACAGTAGTTGATAGCACAGTGCCTCTGATTATGATGAACCTTTAAATTAAATTTGTTTTGGAATCTGCCTGCTTTATGTTGCTAATGCAAATGTTTTACTTGTAATGGCAGAGATGAAAATATCCGGTTAGATCATCTCCTGCCAATGCAAAATAGGCTTCTGAGTTATGAGGGCTTTGTCCCTACTGCTATAACACTGTTGAATCAAACTCAATAGTGTTGGAAAAATATATCCTAATGTTAAAGGTAGTTATTCTGATTTGACTGTCCTGTTAAAAAGCAGCAGTAGAGTCAAATATCACCATTATGATTTTCAGATAACCCAGTTGCATAGGAGGTGATTCAGCAGAAGTGTCAAAACCGAAAGCAGCCTGTTATGTGTGATGAACTGCCTGTCCAATGCGCAGAGAGCTTCACTGATCTTTGATGCTATTTAGGTTGATATGTAAATTTTCTAGCCCAGCATTTTCAAAGAGTCACTATGCAGCAACAGTAAAGATCAAAAGCAGTGCTAGTTGTTATTCTATTGAACTTCAAAGACTCATTGAAAATCATGAAGCAAGTTAAGGGAAGTGTATTTTATATTTAATACCAGAAACTCATGAAAAATGTAAGGCATAATGTCTTGGCTGAAGTAGGGATATTCTAGTAGCTTTGTGTTTAAAATTTCTCCAGCTACTTCTCACCACAGCCTCTCATGACTTCTCAAAACCTATGGAGATGCAGATAAATGGGAATTCTCACAATGCAACTGCAGTCTGAAGCTGAAACTTAACCTGTTTGTCAAAATCTGAGACGAGTTTTAAATAACTTCAACAATCATAGATGAGATTTTTAAGTGCAGATAATATACTTTTGGAGAAGGAAATGGCAACCCACTTCAGTATTCTTGCCTGGGGAGTTCCATGGGCAGAGGAGCCTGGTGGGCTACAGTCCATGGGGTCGCACAGAGTTGGACACGACTGAGCGACTGAACAACAGAGCGGACAACGTGTTTCTCTGGTGGCTCAGACGGTAAAGAATCCACCTAATGCAGAAGATGCGGATTCCACTCCTGGGTTGGGAAGATCCCCTGGAGAAGGAAATGGCAACCCACTCCAGTATTCTTGCCTGGAGAATTCCATGGACAGAGGAGCTGGTGGACTACAGTCTATGGGGCCCCACAGAGTTGGACACGACTGACTGACTAACTCACACACACTAATGTGAACAACAATGAGTAGCTCTCTCAGAATGTAAAAGAAAGAGGCAAAATAAGGAGAAAAATCAAATCAAATGTTTATGAAGAGTCAAAAATGGAAAGTCAATCTTAAAATTACACATGTTCTGAGGAGGAGACTTGAATAATCAGAAGTACCAAAGATAATTGTTGAAAAATGTCATCAGATGATGATGGTTGAACGAGTTCTCTCTATTTATTCCAGACAAAATCAGTATGAAGAAATGTATAGGTAGCCACATCTTGGTAATTAAAAGTATTCAAGTAGAGTTATAAAATATTCAAAACCATTGAGGTCATAAAAAGTAACTTCTTTGTAACAAGATAAAAATCTTGATGGCATCAGATGACTCCTCTGCTTTATAGGAAGACTCCTCTGCTATGTAGGAAGATAATGAAATCAGCAATTGGTACTAATTTTCCATAAAATTTATAAGGAAAAGTGTTACAATTCAAGGATTTTATATAGAACCAATTCTTTTATGAAAAAAGACAGGAGAAGTAATTCTTACATTAGCAAATTCTCAGAAACCTCCTTATCTGTATATTTTTAAAGTAACATGAAAATATACATTAGTGAACCAAAAGACAAAAATTACAAATTCAAAAACAAAATGTCATATAAAAAGATTTAGGGTCCTGCCCTTACTTTCTATGAACCTCGAATTTAGTAATCTCATGGAATTAAGTGTTTACAGGTGGATTTGGAGTCCAGGCTACCACCTTAGCTTTTCCATATTTGTCCCAGCTCTTTACAGCCCCTTTGTAGCACCAAGAAGTCTGACATTCTTGCAACATTCGTTGACAAGTGGTTCAGAAAATCTGTTTTAACAACACAGTTCAACCACACTGAAAGCAAACTGTCTTGGTTAAGGCCAGTTGCTGGAAATTTGTTTACATGAGAAAGTTACCCACCCTATCTGTGCCTTAGTTTTCTAATCTGTAAAATGGGAGCAAAAATAGTACCTATGTTATAGAGTTATAAGAATCAATATATATTGATGTTCATTATTGTTATTTCATATTTTGGAGTAATACTTTCTATTATGTATTTTACATGTGTATGTTGGAGAAATGAATAAAAAGCAACAATCTTCTCTGATGGAAATAGAATATAGTATAAATATACTGCTTATACTGTGTAATACAAATAGATATAACATAAATTCTTCTCAGCCACTTTTTAGTAGTGTGAATTTTCACAAGTTGCTGAGTCTCCCTGAGCCTTGAATGTTTTCGTCTATATAATGGGGTAAATGATATTTAATGTAGGGGTAGGGTGTCCAGCACATCCTGGTTTGCTCTGAATGTTTCCAGGTTCTAGACCTGAAGTTCCACCTTCAGAAAACCACTCAGTCCAGACAAACTGGGACCAGTGATTACTTTATTATAGGGTTGTTAAGATCTCACATATGCTTAGAATAGGATCTTAAAACATAAGGTTCAATAAATATTTTCCATGATTTATATACTTTTGGTAGTAAGTCTTCGAAATCTAGTGTGTATCTTACACTTACAGCACATAATTTACATCCACCATATTTTAAGTGCTCAGGAGCCACAGATGGCTAGTGGCTACCATGTTGAACAAACAACTTCACACTAATGCTAGAATGAGTTGAAGAAGATAGGTACTTCCTCCAGACTGCGTTCTTTTCTTTCTACCAAGAGGAGGATGATAGTTTCTCATCTAACTTATTTCACATACTCAGAATTTCCAAATCTATAAATTCTTTTGTGAATTCAGATATTGTAGTTACATGAAATAAAAGGATATTAGTTTATCTCTGATTTGGGATTATCCACAGCATTGATAAATAGCATGATACATTTGAAAGATTTTATTCAACTACATTCTGAGAGGAACCAGGCCAAAATGCCTTAAGCTAGGAAAATCTGTGGCTTATTATATTTTACCATTCACTTATTTCTACATGGTTTAAACTTAGCCACATTATTCTGGGCTAGAGAGCAGCTTGAATATTTGGGGCTTTTTTGGTCTGAAAATAATTTTTTTCTAAGAAATTATTAATCAAATAAGAAATACAAAACAGTGGTAGCTAAAGTTTAATGTTTCCAAATTTTTGTATCAGTTGTCTACACCCCAGACAACTATGAACGGGTCGTAAGAGATATTTGTTTTGTTATCCTAATGGATTTCAGAAACTTTTAAGGCTTTTCTCAGCCACTGCTAAATTTTAGATGGTCTGTCTTAGTCTTATGGACCCCACATAGATTATACAGTCAATAATATCATAATTAAAAAATGAAATGAAGGCAATTAGATTTTATCTTCCTCTGATACTGAGTCCTGGTTAAAAATGAAAGTAAAATAGCAATAGCCTTTAAAAAGATTTCTTATTGCTACTGCTACTGCTAAGTCACTTCAGTCATGTCCAACTCTGTGCGACCCCATAGACGGCAGTCCACCAGGCTCCCCCATCCCTGGGATTCTCCAGGCAAGAACACTGGAGTGGGTTGCCATTTCCTTCTCCAATGCATGAAAGTGAAGAGTGAAAGTGAAGTCGCTCAGTCGTGTCCGACTCTTAGCAACCCCATGGACTGCAGCCTACCAGGCTCCTCCATCCATGGGATTTTCCAGGCAAGAGTACTGGAGTGGGGTGCCATTGCCTTCTCTGAAAAAGATTTCTTAATGTCCTCTAATTACACCCATTAAAAAAAACTAGGAAAAGTAGCTCAAACTAGACTCAACTTTTTCTACATATTTCTGGACTTGAGTAGTAAAAACCAATCCAAAATCTATTCTCTGGTTATTGCAGAAAAAATCTAGAAGGGAGATGTTGAGACTATCTGGCCCAGGGTGGCAAGCTCCATCTCAGATGCCAACCCTAATTGATTATTAGTGGCTGTATGTAAGGCTGTGCTAAGAACCGTGAGATCTGCTACAGCTCTCTGTAAAAGATGACTAAAGTGAGGGGACATATGGGCATCCTTACCTTTCATTAACAGCAATCCTCACAGAAAGGGAGCTTCTTGCCCAGTAGGGGAAAGGTGAGAGAGGTGCGATCATTATCTCAGCAGACTGTCTGGAGCTGCAGGCAGTATTGTGTGAAAAACTGGGTCAGCCGGCTGCTACGTCTAAAGGAGAATTTTGCTATTGGAATTCTACAAAAAGGGGTAGAATCCTGGTGCAAATGCCATTATTAAGGGTAGCTGCTTGCCCGAGCTGACTGTATGTGCCAACATGTTTGTTTAGTGGTCACCAGTGGGCATTAGCAGAGTGTGGAGGGATATTAACAAAATATAAATTTTAAAAAGTGGAAATCTCTTAAAATATGCATGGAAAAGGCAAAGCAAAATATTCTAAAAATCATTTTTACCTGCATTTTACTGGAGAGTAGTTTATATTTGGATCTTCTTACAAAGAGATATTTTTTAATGTGTAATTATAGACTGTAAGAACTAGAAGTAATTTTGCTAAATTCAACCTCATCGTTTAACAAATACATAAATGGTCCAAGGAAGATGAGCGAGCTCTGAGGTCCAAGAGTTAATGTGTATTAGAACTGTGTCCAGAAGGGATATTTGATTTTAGTAAGGGCTCAGGATCTGAGCATCAGAGACCTGCTGTGCTGTGCTCAGTTGCTCAGTTGTATCTGACTCTTTGTGACCCCATGGACTATAGCCCACCAGGGTGCTCTGTCCATGGGGATTCTCCAGGCAAGAATACTGGAGTGGGTAGCCATGCCTTCCTCCAGGGGATCTTCCCAATCCAGGATTGAACCAGAGTCTCTTGCATTGCAGGCAGACTCTTTATTAGCCGAGCTACCCAGGAAGCTTAGGGACCTACTAGGATCCCTTAACGATTATTTATTTCATTTTACTTCTCATGGATAGAGGTTTCCTAAAATTGTTTTGAACAGGTAGCTTTTTATTGTCTTTAAAGAGCCCTTTTATATTTTTTTATTTTCAACACCTAGATATAAAAGGGAAATCATTTTTTAATCTTCCCTATCTTTCACTTCACTCCTTTCCTTGAACCACTTTTTTAAGAGAAGATAATCTAGTAATATCTTTCTCATCTATTACCTCATCTTTTTAAACCTATAAACAATTTCAGTAAAGTCATATTATAGGTAAAGAAAATCCATAGCTAATAAAAATTATCTGTAATATATAGTTTAGAGCTCTCTTTAGTCTATCGCACTTAATGTCTAGTGACTGGATGACTCAGTGAGGGAAAAAAACCAACATTAGCTATAATTATATGTAAAATTTAGTTTGGGGAGTGTTATAAAATGTCTTGCTGTTAGTGAAAAGATAATATGTTTACTTATTCACTAAATATTTTGTTCTAGGTACTGGGTATAGTGAAAAGTTGAACACCAAATGCCCATAAGATCCTCCTATGAAATGCGCAATTAAAATGTAAAAATGGTATAATTTTATAAACAATGTAGATAAAATGCTACTGAATACAGAAAATGTGGTCCAGGAAGACCTCATGGACGAAATGACATTTGAAGTTTTTGAGAATTTCCAGGGCGGACACGACTGAGCGACTTCACTTTCACTTTTTACTTTCATGCATTGGAGAAGGAAATGGCAACCCACTTCAGTGTTCTTGCCTGGAGAATCCCAGGGACGGCGGAGCCTGGTGGGCTGCCGTCTATGGGGTCGCACAGAGTCGGACACGACTGAAGTGACTCAGCAGCAGGGCAGACAAGACAGGGCATCAGTAAAAGCAGAGACATAATGCTATGTTCCACTTTTAAGGAACCGTGAGTAGCCCAGAATGACTAAAGTTCAGGGTGTATGGGATGAGGTGACAGAAGATGATTCTAGAAAATTGTGTTGTATACTGGAAATATATCCTTAAGACATGGAGAGTGGTCAGTTTTTTAAACTTGGGAAGTGGTATAATGAGATCTGTATTTACAAAGACAGCACTCATGGCTGCATGCAGGGTAGATTGGAAAGGAGAGACTGCAGGGAACGGAAGGGCACTGACGCCGGGAGATTTAAGGAAGAAGGTGTTACTCAGGAGAGCGGCCTCATGGTCTCTCATATAAGCTTCCTTCTCTCTTGCTCTCTTTCTACTGATTCACTTTACATATGTATCATTTTGATCCCTTGAGACAGACTATAAGACTTGTCATGATCTGGCCCCTGTCTGCCTTTCAAGTCTTGACGCACCTTGCTCTTCCCATTTCTCATAAACTCCAGTGAGCTGTGTGTCCTTCCATTTCACTCATGTTACAAACTCCTTCCAGTCTCAAAGCTCTTACACACCTAGTGACTCCTGCCTAAACCAGGCCAACTAATGTTTTTAATTGAGTATATAATTGCATTACAATGTTGTGTTAGTTTCTGCTATACAATGAAGTGAATGAGTTAGATGTATACATGTCCTCTTGGGGCTCCCACCCCCATCTCCCATCCCATCTATGTCACCACAGAGCGCCAGACTGAGCTTCCTGTTAGGCTAACTATTTTTTATGTTGCAGCTTGGAGTTACTTCCTTGAAGGATTCCTCTCCTATATTCTTTTCTCTCAAAATACACAAGCACTTATGCACAAACATATATACCCTAGTCCTGCTATGTTCCTCCTGTCCTCTCCTTCAGAGTGAGGTTGTATAAAAAGAAAGCCTAGCCTAGATTTGGAAAATAATCACTCATGCAATTGTGTGCTCATTGTCCATCTCCTTCACCCCAAAAGGTTTTAGATTGTGCTTATGTTTTTAATGCCTATGTGCTCAGTAAATATTTTTGAATAATTGAACATGGTTATTCATCTATGGACTACACAACATTATTGCTCAGCACCAAAGTCTTTGTATCTGTGAGACAGAGTAAGAGGGAGAGAGAAGAGAAAGGTTCTGATTGATTTAATCATCCTTCCATCAGCTTTTTTTACCTGAGGTTGAAGGTGGCAAGATTGTTCAGTGTGTGCTGCTTACTGAGCAGGGGCTGTGGGCATTGGCCGATTTCATAACACTGGGCATGACATGGCAGATACCCCAAAGTATATTTAATATGTTAGTAGCCAGATAAGAGGAGGTGAGAAATTTATATATGGATATGCAGAGGACATCTCAGAACAGAAAGCAAACTATACAGATGGAGAATGACTGACCAGGCAAAAATGTAGGCTCAAAATTATTTGGATTCTATTCAGTGACTAGCTGTGAGTCAATAGTATAATGCTGTCATTTGAAATATGTTAATAAGAGGATATTATGTAACTACCTCCCATACTGGTCATTTATCATAATGCATCTGTTCTAAGCTTCTCTCCTTTACCTACAAATGGTAGAAGAGAAGAAGACTAGTGTGACAGTGAATAACAGAAATTAATACTGTGAAAACTGGACTTATTAGAATAACCCAGAGAGAAGAATATTGGGGAAATATTGTTTTGATTTAAAAAATGTTCTTGGCCATAAAATATCAATCTAACTTTCAATTACTACTTAGGAACAAGAAGGAATAAGGTTGTTGTTCAGTCGCTAAGTTGTGTCTGACTCTTTGTGACCCCATGAATTGCAGCACACCAGACTTCTCTGTCCATCACTATCTCCCTGAGTTTATTCAAACTGATATCCATTGAGTCAGTGATACCATCCAACCATCTCATCCTCTTTTGCCCCCTTTTCCTCTTGCCTTCAATTTTTCCTAGCATCAGGGTCTTTTACAATAAGTCAGTTCTTTGCATCAGGTGGCCAAAGTATTGGAGCTAAAGCTACAGTATCAGTCCTTCCAATGAGTATTCAGGGTTGATTTCCCTTAGGATTGACTGGTTTGATCTCTTTGCATTCCAAGGGACTCTCAAGAGTCTTCTCCAACACCACAGTTCAAAAGCATCAATTCTTCAGTGCTCAGCCTTCTTTATGGTCCAACTCTCATATCCATGCATGACTACTGAAAAAACCATAGCTTTGACTATGTGGACCTTTGTCAGGAAAGTGATATCTCTGCCTTTTAAAACACTGTCTAGGTTTGACATAGCTATTCTTTCAAGGAGCAAGTGTCTTTCAATTTCGTGGCTGCAGTCACTGTCTGCATTGATTTTGGAACCCAAGAAAATGAAATTTGACACTTTCTACATTTTCGCCATCTGTTTGCCTTGAAGTGATGGGCCTGGATGCCCTGATCTTAGTTTTTTGATTGTTGAGTTTTAAGCCAGTTTTCTTACTGTCCTCTTTCACCTTCATCAAGAGGCACTTTGGTTCTTCTTCACTTTCTGCCATTAAAGTGGTATCATGTATCTGAGGTTGTTGATATTTCTCCCAGCAATCTTGATTCTGGCTTGTGATTCATCTAGCCAGGCATTTTGCTAATAAGGTTAAATCAGTACAATTATTAACAAGGTCATAATCATTTGGAGGGCCTTCCTTAATGGCTCAGTGGGTAAAGAAACCTACAATGCAGGAGACATAGGAGATGTGGGTGCGATCCCTGGGTCAGGAAGATACCCTGGAGGAGGAAATGACAACCTACTCCATAATTCTTGCCTGAAAAATCCCATGAACAAAGGAGCCTGATGGGCTATACAGTCCATGGGGTCAGAAAGAGTCAGACAGGACTGAGCAACTAAGCCCATAGCACAAAGTCCCTATTGTGCTTTCACTGTTATTGCCTCAATGCCTAACCTGTGCGTGCACGCATGCTCAGTCACTTCACTCATGTCTGACTCTTTCCAAGAATCATTGCAGTTATTGATTGTCTCTTACCTCTTCTTCATTGGCAAGTAGGCACCTGGGAAGCCCAATGCCTAACATAGTTTTTGGCAAATAGGGAATTCTGAATTATAAGTTGAGTGAATGAGTGAAGGTGTTAGTTATTTAGTGCTCATATGTATACCCTTCTACGGAAATAATACCAAACAAATTTGTTGATATCTGAATATTTATAATATAAGGAACTGTCCTAGGATATTTATATGTATAAACACATGCATATGTATAAAATTTATTTGAAATGTAGGTTTTAGAATTATTTGGGTATGGTGTGGCCAGCAGATCAGGGGTGACTATCATTGACAAGATAGATTGTTACTCACAGTTCCCAAGAGGAGGGCATTCATCATACCACTCAAAACCATAGGGACAGCGCCAGGGTCAGTCAGGGGGCAAACAGGTTAAGGAGAAAGGAAGTGCAAAAGGCTTTATTGTGATTTTCACCAGAAGGAATGAATGAGGCGGGATAAACAAACTAAGAAGGTTTAGGATTGGATAGTTTGAATAATTTCAGCAAGCTTGGGGCTATAGGGGTGATTTCTAGTTGTTCAGCACTCAATCCTTCAGTGATTTAGGGCAGACAGTGTCCTCAACTATGCGTGTGTGTTCAGTCATGTCCAACTCATTGCAACCCCATAGAGCCCACCAGGCTTCTCCGTCCTTGGGATTTCCCAGGCAAGAATACTGGAGTGGATTGCCATTTCCTACTCTAGGGGATCTTCCTGGCCCAGGGATCAAACCCATGTCTCCTACATTGGCAGGCAAATTCTTTACCACTGAGCCACCTGGAAGCCTCCTTGCCTATGGGAGCCTGATGAAGGAAACTGGGTGCAAGTATGTACTCTGGGCGGGTATGGACTATGATATGCATATCAGAGTTGTGCTCATGGGTAAGTTGTTTGCTATCTTTAAAAATTAGCTAACCCTGGGAGACTCAGTCCCAACTGGGGTCCACAAAGTCCCCAGATGTCAAACCATCATAAAATAACAGGAAAAGAAAACCCCATGATTAAGTCACAACCTCCTGAGATAAAAATTGTTATGCAAAATTTCAGATGAACATGGAGGCATGGAGAGGTTAAATAACTTTCTCAAGGGAACACAACTAGTAAATGGTCAAGCTGCATTCAAACCAGATAGTATAGCTTCAGAGATTCAGTTTTTTAATATCATATCAATACTATACCTCACATGTACATAGTCAGCAATTATCAAGTGAGACAAAATAGAAAGTGTAATAAAAGTACACACAGAACCAAACAAAAAAAAGCTGAGCTAATAAAATCATGAGTATAAATGTGTTTAATCAGTGATTAAAATTTTGCTGAGAGGTGGATAGGTCATTAGATCAGGGAGAACTTTTATTCATACTTTTTTCTTACAAGAAAGACTTCACAGATGATAGGGTTTTTGTTTGCTTTTAAAATGAGAAAAAAAGGGACACAATTTAAAGGCTACATTTCCATATTCTATATTATTTACTCTATTGAATCATGATTTTTTTTAAATGAGTTTCTTTGTTAGACATTGGCCATGTACGGCAGAGACTTATCAGTATCTTCCCAATACCTGCCATTCTCATTGTACCAGAATGTGTTAAATATGGAAACTCTCATGGTAGAATAGTCGCATGAATAGATAGATGATGACATAATGATAAATGCATATGATAGACAGATACAAAGTACAGGACTTTTGAAGACAATGGCCTGCCCTGGGTTGCTCTGAACCCTATGTTCCAAACTTAAATTTCTTCCTTATTATAGCTCAAAGTACTATCAACATGAAATAGCCACTTTAGAGAGGTTGAGACTGGCTCCTGATTGCACTTGGGTTTTTCAGCAACCCAGCATACTCCCCAGATCATTGTTCCCATGGTCTTCATTCATTAGTTATACAACTGGGATCTAAAGGTTAGAGTGGCCCAGCTGTGCTGAAGCCATACTGGAGGAACTCAGAGAGATCATGATGGGAGACAGTTAAATATTTAAAGGGATGAGGATTAGTGTTGCAATAAAATGCCATTAAACTTTTTTAAAAAAATCCAATCAGCATATTTCTCTGTAGGGTTGGTGGTTCATTTTACATCCCTTGATCTGTAGAATGAGATTTGTTTCTCCTGGGAGAACACTTCACCAAACATACCAGAGTTAATTGCATCTAGCTATTTTAGATTGTGAAATGAATGCACATTGAATATTAGACTGTTCATATCACAGTCTTTTGCAGAAAGTGAAAAGCAAAAGGGCATATTCCCACATGTTTGTTTAAATTTTAATTGCACTTTGAAAAAACCCAGAAGCTTGTAGCCAAGATTTGCAGATATGAGAATCTAGGTTGTCATAGTAGTGCACAAACTCTATCTCTGAGATTATACAACAGTGTTTACAAAAAAAAAAAAGATTTAAATAGTTTTTTCAGCAAGTCAATAAAATATTTCAGAGAATTATTATACTAGACTGAATGATTAATCCTGTTCATCACATTCCATGGATGATTTCTTTTTGGTGCTTGTTTTGGTTCAGGAGGTTTTAAAAGCAGGTTTCATGAATAATTGCTAGAGCTATTAATTTACAATGTAGACTCTGGACTCATTTCCCTTATTTTGTGGAAGACAACAGCTTCCTGCTTTATATCAAGCAATCCCAATTTGACTGATCATCATTTTTCTTTTATAAATATCTACAGTGCAAGAAGAGAACAAAATCAAAGAAAGTTTTTTCCATTTGTGATCCATATTAGAACAAACTAGACATGGCCTATTATTTTTATTATTTACTAGTTTTAAATATTTCTCTGTTTGCTTTTATTTATTAGCAGTGGCTTGAGGGTGTGAATTTATGTGAGTCCTCTGTTTACTGAAAAAACCTTTTTAGAAAGTTGCACTGTTGTTTATATTATTTGAACTTTCATACTTTAGAGAGAGTTTCAGTAAGATGTAGGGCATAATAAATTAGCTAGCTAAGTGTATTTTAAAGGGATTTTTGAAAAATCATTTAAATTGGTACAAGTAACTCAATTCAGAAATAATTTATTGAACACCTACTATGTGACAGCCATGTGCCAAACTAGGATTACTAATATTAATAACACATATTCCAAGGAAAGAGTAACTGAATTCTTATTTTTATTTTCTGTTACTGAATTTTATAAATGTGAAATATGAGCTCAATAAAAACTAATGATTATCAAAGTTTGAAAATTTCACTTGAGCCACATTCCTTAGATCTTATATTGGGATGTTTCAGATCAGATCAGATTAGATCAGTCGCTCAGTCGTGTCCGACTCTTTGCAACCCCATGAATCGCAGCACGCCAGGCCTCCCTGTTCATCACCAACTCCCGGAGTTCACTCAGACTCACGTCCATCAAGTCAGTGATGCCATCCAGCCATCTCATCCTCTGTCGTCCCCTTCTCCTCCTGCCCCCAATCCCTCCCAGCATCAGAGTCTTTTCCAATGAGTCAACTCTTTGCATGAGGTGGCCAAAGTACTGGAGTTTCAGCTTTAGCATCATTCCTTCCAAAGAAATCCCAGGGCTGATCTCCTTCAGAATGGACTTGTTGGATCTCTTTGCAGTCCAAGGGACTCTCAAGAGTCTTCTCCAACACCACAGTTCAAAAGCATCAGTTCTTCGGCGCTCAGCCTTCTTCACAGTCCAACTCTCACATCCATACATGACCACAGGAGAAACCATAGCCTTGACTATGTTTAGCTAATCCTCTTGTTTCTAGAAAATTATAGAATCCCTAAACAAATTGATATTAATGTATTCTTACTATTCTATTTTTTTAATTGCTTCTGTTTTATGTTTTGGTGTTTTGGATGAGAGTCATATGGGATCTTAGCTTCTGACCAGAGAAAGAACCCACGGTCCCTGCATTGGAAGGCAAAGTCTTAACCACCAGACAGCCAAGGAGGTCTCTATTCTGGATACACAAGAACCAAAATCATCAATGAATTAAAATGTAACTTACCTGTAACTAGAGAGCAGTCAACCAATGCCATATTAGCACTTCAGTAGCTTCTGCTCTTTGCCAGTGTTCTTTCTGAGGAAGCCTCGGACTAACTGCCTGATGAAGGCAAAGGAGAGTTTGTGTTGCTATAGATACAAACACTGCAAAGTCCTGGTGGAGGGCTTAGGCTCTTGAGAAAGGGTTAGAGAAAGAGGATTTACCTGAGACTAAAGTGGGACCCATGAAGAAAAAACCCAAAAAACCCCCAAACCAACAGCTTACAAGTGAAAAATATTGACAGAATATTCTTGACAGATAGTAAACTTTTGGCCATTTTTTGAAGTCGTTTATGTGATACTGAGTGTTCTTAAACTACATGTTATTTTTACTTTGTGGTGTGATATTTAAAGAGCTGCAAAAGCATTCTGAAATGTCATATGTCATATTAACCAAATATATTTACATTAAATCTATCTTTCTTTTCCTCTGGTCTATTCTTACATATACCATCTTATTCCACCTCTCTCAAAGTCATTACCCCAGTGAATCAAAAGCTATGTTATTTTTAAATTTTTTATAAAGTTTAATTTAAAAGTTTGCCAATTTACAGTAAAATTAATATTTTTTAATGAAGAAAGTTACTCTTTGGGGTTTTATTATTTCAGATTTTCCTTTCTTAGGTAATCTAAGCCATGCCATTGTGGAGTTATTTAACATTGTGTGTGCTCAGTTCATCACAACAAACTATGGAAACTGTGGAAACTTTTTAAACTGTGGAAAATTTTTAAAGAGATGGGAATACTAGACCACCTGACCTGCCTCCTGAGAAATCTGTATGCAAGTCAAGAAGCAACAGTTAGAACTGGACATGGAACAACAGACTGGTTCCAAATCAGGAAAGGAGTACATCAAGGCTGTATATTGTCACCGTACTTATTTAACTTATATGCAGAGTACATCATGAGAAATGCTGGACTGGATGAAGCACAAGCTGGAATCCAGATTGCCCGGAGAAATATCAATAACCTCAGATATGCAGATGACACCACCCTTAAGGCAGAAAAAGAAGAACTAAAGAGTCTCTTGATGAAAGTGAAAGAGGAGAGTGAAAAAGTTGGCTTAAAGCTCAACATTCAGAAAACTAAGATCATGGCATCTGGTCTCATCACTTCATGGCAAATAGATGGGGAAACAGTGGAAACAATGACAGACTATTTTTGGGGGCTCCAAAATCACTGCAGATGGTGATTGCAGCCATGAAATTAAAAGACACTTACTCCTTGGAAGGAAATTTATGACCAACCTAGACAGCATATTAAAAAGCAGAGACATTACTTTGCCAACAAAGGTCCATTTAGTCAAAGCTATAGTTTTCCAATCGTCATGTAGGGATGTGAGAGATGGATTATAAAGAAAGCTGAGTGCCAAAGAATTGATGTTTTTGAATTGTGGTGTTAGAGAAGACTCTTGAGAGTCCCTCGGACTGCAAGGAGATACAACCAGTCCATCCTAAAGGAAATTAGTCCTGAATATTCATTGGAATGACTGATGCTGAAGCTGAAGCTCCAATACTTTGGCCACCTGATGCGAAGAACTGACTCATCTGAAAAGACCCTGATGCTGAGAAAGATTGAAGGCGGGAGAAGAAGGGGGCGACAGAGGATGAGGTGGTTGGATGGCATCACCAACTCAATGGCCATGAGTTTGAGTAAACTCTGGGAGTTGTTGATGGACAGGGAAGCCTGGCATGCTGCAGTCCATGGAGTCGCAAGGAGTCGGACATGACTGAACCACTGGACTGAACTGAACTGTGCTCAGTTCAACTCTTTGTGACCCCATGGTCTGTAGCCCATCAGGCTCCTCTGTTTGTGAACATTTCCAGGCAAGAATAGGAGTGGGTTGCCCTTCCCTTCTCCAGGGGATCTTCCCAACCCAGAGATCAAAACTTCACCTCCTGTGTCTCCTGCCCTTGCAGGTGGATTTATCACTGCACCACTGGGAATCCCATTTAGAACCAAATTCAGTTTCCAGTGTCTGTGTATATATGTGAATGAGTAGATGTGAGGGAAGGAGGGGCTTATACTTACAGTGAGCTCAGAGAAACGTTAAGGTTATAATAATAATGTTTTTGTAATTAATATACAATTCTTTTTGAGCACAAATCTAGTCAGTACTTTCTCATAAATATCATTCTCATATTTATGGGCAAAAAGGGAATTCAGTTTTTAAATTATTATACCCTTTGGCCTAACGCCATGGATTCTTTAAGTAAGTACACATTTGAAACAGAATTGGTGATATAGTCATGAGAATTTTTTACATAAATTATTTAATGGTATGTCATCTCCCATATCTGTGAAAGTGCCATTTGTGAGATAGTTGCCAGAAGGAGTTAGGAAAACATATATTTAAAACATTGTTATTTTATCTTTTTTGGAAGCCAGTTTACACTCTTCAGCCAGCCAGAAAGAAAAAAACTAAAAGATTTGACAGCATTTCCTGTAAGGCCCTCAGAGAAGGAACACATCACTCCAGTAGCATTGAATTAGCATGCATGTATGCATTTATACTCGTATAACTGAGTATACACTTGAAGTGTTAATTCTATTCCCCCTGATTCACACAGAACCAGAGACTGTATCTGTTTGCCATGGCAACGCTATCTTGATGAAACGCTTTGGGCCCTTTATCAAAATGAGTCATGCTCTGGTAGTGACAACATGAGTCTCTTTCCCGAGCACTGCAGCAACTGATTCTTGTGTAAGGAGAAGAGGGAATGTTTCATGTTTCATGGGTGTGTGGGCTGTAAACAGAACAAAGGGGTTATCTGTAATTCAGACTATAAATAAATTTCAGAGTTAGCAACAGTATTCTCACCAAGGGCCCTGTTCCAGAAAAGCCTTAAATGAAAAATTTTTGTTTGAAAATTTTCCTAAAGAGAATCCAGGCATAATGCAGAATTGCACATTTTTAAATATCTTTCTCTAATTACCTTGTTTTTTTTTTTTTTTCATACAGCCTATTCCTGGTAGACTTATTCCTGCCACTCATATAATAATACGATTGCAAAAATGTCCTCAAGATGGTCCAGAGCACTAAGTGTCTGAACCCAGAGAATAGTAAAACAACTTCCATCCACAGTGCTAACAGTGACATTTTTTTTTTTTTTCAGAAGACGTGCTGTTAACCCAAGAATGATTCAGCTATAAATGGGATGCAGGGGTTTATTATCCAACTTTCTTGCTTTAGTGATAATAAAACTGCAAGAGATAAAATGTCTATGTTAACATCTGGTAACAACTCTATGACATAATACTATATGTTTCTGTGTATGAATTGTGAGGTCTTTTATATAATTAGCATAAAGAGCTTGTCACCCTTAAATAGCATTGTTAAATGCAATAAATAAAAAGCACTACTATAGATGTGTTTCTAATATGTGACATCAGACCATTCGACATTGACTACACTTCTAATTTCACTTTTGATGCGTACGTGGTTAATTTTTGAGAGACATATTCTGATTCTGGCCTACTTCTTCTCTGCCTGAACCATATAGTCTCTAACTTCATGATAAATGTATAATCAGATCAATGCTTTTGTGTGTGGTATGTGTAGCAATGTTTTATTTTAGAGAAGTGACTTTCAAATTTTTGATCTCAGGATTCCCTTAAACGAAAAACTATTGAGGAAGGACTCCAATGAGTTTTTGGTTATGTGAGTCATATGTATTACTATTTACCTTATTAGAAATTAAAACTAAGTAATTTAAAAATGTATACTAATTTATTTTAAAATAAAAAAATTATTACTGGTAACATAAATAACATATTTGTGTGTGTATGTGAAAAACAACTCTATTTTCCAAAACAAAAGACATTTAGTGAGAAGAGTGTTTTAAAGTGTTTTAAACTCATACAAATCTCTTTAATGCCTGATTTAATAGAAGATAGCCAGATTCCTACACCTGTTTCCATGTTTAATCTATGATAGTACATTGTTCTGGATGAAGTGTATAAACATAATGTGGCCTCAGCTAGGTATATAACTGGAAAACAAAGATGCATTTTAATAACTTTTCGAATATGTTTGGATATGTTGTTGAAATTGTTCTTTGATAACTACAGTAAAACTTAACAAGTGGGTATTTCTTAAAAATTAGTTGCAACATGCCATCTAAAATCAAATCAGTAAACATTGGATACTCTGTGACATTTAAAATCTATTGCTCTGTCTTGCACATGGAATGGATATTCACTCCTATGTGATTTTTTTTTTTTTTTAACCATCATAGATTGGTCAGTTGGAAAATAAGGCTTCACTGAGTTATGCTGATCTTCCCACCATTAACACATTTTATTATACAGCACACACACAAAAAAATACATTTGTTAATACCATTACTGAACTCACCAGAAAAGTTTTAAGTATTTGGATGCTGTCAGGTTTGCCGCAACAGATACAGTTTTTCAAATTCTTATTTTTGCTTGAAAGTTCAAATTTCACCACTGGCAAAATAGTGTCAGTTGTTTTCCTTGAAGTGACAGGATTATTTCATTCACTTCCAAAAAAGTGCCTGTCAAATACTGAAGTCTGAATAACCATAGCTTGTCTGTCAGTTGTTCTTTCAAGTAAAAGTGCTGTTCCATGAAAAGTGCAGTTAGTTTATCTCCAAACTCAAACACCTATTTCTTTTCCTCAAAATGGCAGATATAAAGCAGAAGGAATTTTTTGTGTGTAGATCCATTTTGTTACACAATACTCAAAATGCATGTACACAGTGGTCATGGTTTTATAAAATTAATATTTTTTACTGCTTCATCTAGCACATTTTTAAGTAAAATTGGATTTTTAAAAAATATAATGCCTACTCATGCCATTTGGTGTCCTTGCCTTGACTCAGACTAAGACATCTCCAGTTTTATCTACCTATGTCTTTGCACCATCAATGCAAATGTCAACATAGTGAAAAAGGCAGATACCATCTTGTATTATGGGTGTCTTGGTTTTAAATTAAAACAGTAGACCCTCGAAGAGGTTTTGTATACTACTGTCTAGACCCCGGTTCTACCACTTAATACCACATTCTCCTTACCTATTGCCAGGCAACAAACCACCTAAAAAATTATTGGCTTGAAACAACAATGTATTTCCTCTCATAATTCTGTAAATTAGTTTACTTCATAAGGGTGACTTTTACTTAAGGTTTCTAATGCAGCTGAGCTCAATGGCCAGGGCAGAATCATCCAAAGCCTTCCTCCCTGTATTCATCAGGGTTCATCAGAGAAATCATTATAATATGTACAGTTAAATATAAATATATAAAGGAGAAAATTAGTGGCTGCCATGGTTATGGAGGCTGAAAATTTCCATAATTTATCATCTGCAAACTGGAGAACTAGGAAAATCAATGTAACTCAGTCAAAATCTGTGAAAATCAGAGGGAAGGGATATGTGTGTAGGGTGGTGGGAATGATGGTCTATATCCTAGTCCTAGCAAAAAGGCTGAGAATTAGAAGCACCAAAGCCTGAGAGCAGGAGAAGATGCTTGTCTGAGCTCAAACGGACAGAGCAAATTCATCTTACCTTCACCTTTTCACTCTATTCAAGCCCTGAATGGATTGGACGATGCCAACCTGAATGGGTGAGGGAATCTTCACTATTCAGTCTACTAATTCCAGTGTTATTTTCTTCCAGATACACTCTCACAAATAGATTGAGAAATAATGTTTACCCACTACTTGGTCATTCCTCAACCCAATCAAGTTGATACATAAAATTAGCCATCACACTCCCTCACATGTTTGCTTGTGAAGATAGGGCTGGAATAGCTGAGGGATGACTGAGCATCTCACTCTCAAAGTGGCCTTTCGACTTGGCCAGCTTGGGCTTCATAGCATGATGGTCCTGGGGTAGTTGGTTTTCTCACATGCTGGCTGGTTTCTCCCAGAAAGAGTTTTCTAAGAGATAGGAATGAGACAGCCAGTTCAGAAATTGGCATTGTGTCATTTCTGCTAAAATCTAGTGGTCAAAGGAGTCACAGAACCCATCCAAATCTAAAGGTGGGGAGCATAGACCCAATTGTCTATGAGAAAAATGAAAGGAATTTGTCACTATCTTTTAAAAAATCACTTAATTTATTTATGGCCGTGCTGGGTCTTTGTTGCTGCACAGGCTTTTCTTTAGCTGTGGCGAGCGGAGGCTACTCTCTGGTTACTGTGCGTGGACTTCTCACTGTGCTGGCTTCTCTTGTTGTGAGGCATGGGCTCTAGAGCATGGGAGCTTCATGTGGCTCCTGAGCTCTAGAGCACAGGCACTGGGGCTTAGTTGTTCCGCAGCATGTGAGATCTTCCTGGATCAGGATCAAACCTACATCTCCTGTATTGACAAACCAGGGAAGCCCCTGTCACCATATTTAATCTGCCACAAACAGTGTGGCATAGAGAAGTCATATTCTTAGACTTCTCCAAATCTCTTTTCTTATCTATTAAAAGGAAATCACAATAGAGCCTATGTTACATCATCTTACAATGGTTGACCTAATTGTGCAGCCCTTAAAATGGTGCCTCTCAAATAGTGGAGTTCACTATTAGTATACTCATTTTGACTTTTATTTTATACTCTTATTTCATAGTTAGGCAAAAATTAACCAGTATTCCCTATGGTTTCAATTCAGCTTATCCTTTTAGAATTTCACCAGTTTGAACTTCTGGGAAATAACCCTTTTCTTCCTTTGCTTGCTTATCATCAGCATTCTATAGGAGTTATTTCAGTGAAGACAGAGAGTGCTGCAGTGTTAGAGAACAAGCTTCGCTCCAGGCTGTATTTCACTGTTGATGAGCTTGCATTAACATTTAATAGCAAGTGGGTCTCCATCCAAAAACTTCTCAGAGTTGGATGTAATGTCCAGGTCAGATCTCAAATCATAAACTCTGTAATATATTGGTAGACTAGATGGCTGGAGCTTGTAAGTGTTGCCTCTTACTCTCCTGGGATAACCCTCTGAAAAATGCTCTTGTGGTTTCATCCTAAATTTTACTTTACTCATTAGCATGCCATTTTACCATGTGATGCTAACAAGCCACAGATCAGCAGTCCCTTTCTGCTTTTTAACCTTAACAGAATTCCAAAATCAAATGGGAAAAAAAATCTTGTACCACCTGTGAATAAGTCAAATGTGCTAAAATGGATTTCCCAAACTGACAGAACATAGGAAATAACCCATTTAAATGTTCTCTGCTAGATAAGTCACTTGTTACTTTACTTGGTAAACTTGAGTACTTCATCTCTAAATATAGTAAGTTTGTAACTTTTCTTTCATTAAGAGACAAAAGAGAGATATAAAGGCTGAAATTTATAAAATCCAATTAAGATTTTATAAATTTACAAAATAGCAATTAAGAACCTATGTTGAATAAAAGTATATTTCCACCTTTAAAAAAATATGCTTCAGTGTATCATCATCAACCTTGGTCTAAATGGTAGAGATGAGTGTGGTTTAGCAAGCATCATCCTCTCTAGATCTTGTTTAATACTTACTTCTGGTAAGTATTAAATATTTTATTAAGTAAGTATTTTCATAGTTACTTCTGAGGCTAAAATTTTAACTTTTTGCCAATTGGCAAGGAAGTACTCAGCTTCTACTGCAAAATTTTCTTTCCCAGAATAGAATTTTAATGAGAATGTCATTTGTATGTATTAGTATTAATAGTAGTTCTAATTTTTAAATGTGCGTATGAGTAGTGAAAGATAATGGAAATTGTTAAAAAAAAAAAAAAAAAGAAAAACAAAACCCAAAACAACCCTTCCCATCAGTTAAAGTGCCTTTAAAAAAATATTTTTCCAGACTATATAATCTTAGATTCCTTTTTAAGTCTTACCTTCTTAAATCTAAGTTATAATACTGTCTCCTACTATTTGAAAAGTAGCTAATAAATCTTTTCCTATTTAGATGCCAACCTTTTGACATTCACAATTAGCCAGAAACCATCTGTAGGCATGTATCCCATTTCTGTTGCCATCTCACACTCTGGGGGCATTTAAGTATTACCAGGAGATCCCTCCTACTTGGCAAGTTGTTAATTAGGATAATGGGGATAATGAACTTGAGGAAATGAAAGCATTCTTTTAGAAGATTGGTTCTAGTTCTTAATCAACTATCTTCTCAACTATCTTCTAAGAATATGGTTTGTTCTCTATTTATGTATGAAGTCACCTTAGATGACTTCATATTTCTAAGACTTGGTACTTGAAAACAACCAAGGAAAACAGTCTTGTTTTGTTGGCATAGTAACCTCATATACATACTGAACAGACAGGGCAACTTTGATTGAATCAAGTTGATGTAATCAGAATTTTAGTCTTTGTTTTAAAATACTAAATTATATCTTATTTTCCCTTTAAAATCACATATTTAATTAGCATCTGTTTTGCTGTGCAGCACGGCATGTGGGGTCTTAGGTCCCCATCCAAGGATTGAATCTGTGACCCCTGCAGTGGAAGCTAGGAGTCCTAACCACTGGATAACTAGGGAATTCCCTAATTAGCATCATTTTAATGTACATTCATTAAGATGCAGAGAGAAAAGCAGAGGTTATCTTAGATGGCATAAACTATGTACTTCCAAGCATAGTTTTTTATACTTTATATATGTGAAATAATTTTATAGCATTGTGGGAAGGTCAAAAGATAAAGTTTAGCCTGGTGGTTAAAACCATGGCTCAGCATTATGGTGAACAGTGTGGAGATTCCTTAAAAAATTGGAAATAGAGCTGCCATATGACCCAGCAGTCCCACTGCTGGCCATACACACTGAGGAAACCAAAATGGAAAGACACATGTACCCTAATGTTCATTGCAGCACTGTTTACAATAGCTAGAACATGGAAGCAACCTAGATGTCTATCGGCAGACAAATGGATAAGGAAGTTGTGGTACATATACACAATGGAATATTACTCAGCCACTAAAAAAATGTATTTGAGTCAGTTCTAATGAGATGGATGAAACTGGTGTACATTATACAGAGTGAAGTAAGCCAGAAAGAGAAACACCGATACAGTATATTAATGCATATATATGGAATTTAGAAAGATGGTAACAATGACCCTATACAAAAGACAGCAAAAGAGATACAGATGTAAAGAATAGACTTTTGGACTATGTGGGAGAAGGCAAGGGTGGGACAATATGAGAGAATAGCACTGAAACATGTATTTTCCCATATGTAAAATAGATGATCAGCGCAAATTTGATGCATGAAGCAGGGCACCCAAAGCTGATGCTCTGGGACAACCCATAGGGATGGGGAGGGGAGGAAGGTGGGAGAGGGGCTCAGATTGGTCACCTGTACACCCATGACTGATTCATGTTGATGTATGGCAAAAAACCACCACAATATTATAAAGTTTTTTTTGAAATATTGTAAAATTAGCCTCCAATTAAAACAAATAAATTTAAAAAAGGAAACAAAAAAAACCATGGCTCAGGAGTCACCTTGGTTTAAATACCTACCTTCTAGTGGCTGTGTGACCTTGGTTCCATTTCTAAACCTAAGCCTCAGTCTCCATATCAGTGGACTGGGGCTAAAAATGGTGGCCTCTTTCACAGGGTTGTTGGGAAAATTACCTGACATGATTCTTTCAGAGTACCAAGTATATGAATGTAAGGCCTATAAATGTTACGTATTTATCTTACAAAAATTAGAACACTCAATTATTTTGAAGTTAAAGGTGGAAAACATCCAATTCTATACATTTATAAGGAATGATTTTTTTTCTTTCTTGTGTAACAATAAATTACAGTAATCATCATGAAAACAAGAGACATTTATATTACTTAACTTAATATAGCCATAAACTTAAGTGCTCTGAGTATGTTTATTCCTTAGCAAATTGTGCACAGTGATTTATCAAATTAAGGATGCATATTTGAATATATATTCTGTGTATATTTCTTGAGGAGTCTTATTACAGGCATTTAAAAAAAGTCAGAAACATGAAATAAACATGAATAAGTAAAGAAATAACCTGTTATCCTGTTGGTACTAATATTACCAATCTCTTTTAAACTTCTCCCCATAAAAAATTCACATGCTAGTGTGTTCATGCTTATGCATATGTTTTTATAATTCAAAGGCTTAAATTATTTGTGCACTTATTTTCTAGACACTGATCATACATTAATATTATTTTATGCCCTGCCTTTTCTTATTTAACAGTATCTACAGCCAAGAGTTTACCCTACAGATATCCTGCAAAAGAACAACATTACATATGCACAAAATTAAATCATTGTGTCATTGTTTATAATAGGGGAAAAGTAGCTAATCATTTTGAATTTAAAATATCAAAAGTAGAGTTAAAAAACAGCCTTTTTTTTTTTTATAGTCTCTCCTTATACATAAGCTCTTAACACTGGTTTATCCTTCCTTCCTGGACTTTCCAGGTAGTGCTACTGGAAAGGAACCTGCCTGCCAGTGCAGGAGACATAAGAGATATAGGTTCAATCCCTGGGTGGGAAAGATCCCCTGGAAGAGGGAATGGCAACCCACTGCAGTATTCTTGCCTGGAGAATTCCATGGACAGGAGAGCCTGGTAGGCTACAGTCTGTAGATTTACACAGTGTCAGACACAACTGAAGCATGCATGCATCCTTCCTTCCTTGGTTGAATTCAAGATTATCTTCCTCTTCATTCATTCATTTGGTCAGTTAGGTAAGTCACAAAATGTTTATTGTCTGCTCTTTGTTGGGAATCTGCCAGGCCCAGTGATATCACATGATTAGTTCCTTCAAGTGACATATAGCCTTGCCACTTGGTTAATAGTTTCCCACTGGCTCTGGCCAGGAGGCAGGCGCCAGTAGCTTTGTGACTCTAGATAACCTCAACATTGAAAAAATGAAGATCATAGCATCCGGTCCCATCACGTCATGGCAAACAGATTGGGGGAAACAATGGAAAGAGTGACAGACTTTACTTTCTTGGGCTCCAAAATCACTGTAGATGGTGACTGTAGCCATGAAATTAAAAGACACTTCCTCCTTGGAAGAAAAGCTATGACCAACCTAGACAGCATATTAAAAAACAGAGACATTATTTTGCCAACAAAGGTCCGTCTAGTCAAAACTATAGATTTTCCAGTAGTCATGTATGGATGTGAGAACTGCACCATAAAGAAAGCTGAGTGCCGAAGAACTGATGCTTTTGAACTGTTGTGTTGGAGAATACTCTTGAGAGTCCTTTGGACTGCAAAGAGATCAGACCAGTCCATCCTAAAGGAAATCAGTCCTGAATATTCAATGGAAGGACTGATGCTGAAGATGAAGCCCGAATATTTTGGCTACCTGATGCAAAGAACTGACTCATTTGAAAAGACCCTGACGCTGGGAAAGATTGAAGGCAGGAGGAGAAGGGGATGACAGAGGATGAGATGGTTGGATGGCATTGGATGGCATCACCGACTTGATGGCCATGAGTTTGAGCAAGCCCTGGGAGTTGGTGATGGACAGGGAAACCTGGCATGCTGCAATTCATGGGGTCGTAAGGAGTCGGACACGACTGAGGGACTGAACTGGAACTGAATTGAACTTAGTTAATTCCTTTTCATCCTTCAGATTCATTTAGGTATCCTTTTGTACAGGAAACTAGTGAAGACTGGTTTAAGTGCCCACATTTCTGTTCCTCTAGCAGCCTGCATATCCTCCTTTTCTTAGCCTTATCGCACAGCATTGCCATTGTTTGTATGCTTCTCTGTGCCCCATGCTAGTAGATTAACTCCATGGCTGCTGATACTAAGCTGCTTCAGTTGTGTCTGTGCGACCCCATAGACGGCAGCCTACCAGGCTCCTCTGTCCCTGGGATTTCTCCAGGCAAGAACACTGGAATGGGCTGCCATTTCCTTCTCCAATGCATGAAAGTGAAAAGTGAAAGTGAAGTCACTCAGTCGTGTCCGACTCTTCCTGACCCCATGGACTGCAGCCTACCAGGCTCCTCCGTCCATGGGATTTTCCAGGCAAGAGTACTGGAGTGGGTCGTCATTGCCTTCTCCATGGAGTAGAATGTATATTCTTAGCTGAGATTGTCTACTCAGCAGTTAGCATAGTGCCAGGGACAGTGGGTTATCAGCAAATATATCAGCTGAATCAATGATCATTTTGCCTGAATTTTGCTTTGACTTCTCCATTGTCCCTATTTATATGCTTTGTTTCAGTTTTTAGTTCTTGTGTTTAATTATTTCTTCCCTGTGTGTGCGTCAGAGCCGCCTGACCCTAATTGGGTAAGACATTGTCTATTTAATCAATCTTTTTCCATGTCCAGAACAGAACAGTTCATGTGATCAAGGCTTTAGACTCAGAACAACTTGTCCTGAAACTAAATTATTTTAAGCTTAAGGGCAGGAACCACAGAGTTTTCTATTTTCTCACACCTTCTGGTTCTCTACATCAAAGGATATTCAATAAATATTAAGTAATGTAAAAGTGATTTCAGAGAAAATATTGACTAAATATTGAAGTGGGATAACATGTCTGATAGTTTTAGAGAGGCAGATCCTAAATAGGACTTGAATTTGGCAGGTTTGGCACCAGCCAGATCTGGATTTGAGCATTGGTTCTGCCACTGACTTTGTGGTCTTGAGCCTCAGTTTCTCTATTTAAAAAATATTAGTAAAACTTATCTCATTGGAGTCTTATGAAGGATAAATAAATTAAAATTTTTGTAAATGCCAGGCAGATAGTACAGTGCTCTATAGAAGTTTTTTCTTTGATCCTTTGTAGACTTTATTAATATAAAATAGAAGATTCTTAATATATTATTATATATACATTATAAATATATACATTTATATATTATGTCTGCATTTTTATTGGCTATTTTCTTTTACAAAGAGACCATTTTTATTTATTTATTGCAAATTTATTTATTTATTTTTGGCTGTGCTAGATCTTTATTGCCACCCAGGTTTTTCTCTAGTTGCAGAGAACAGGGGCCACTCTCCAGTCGTGGAGCAAGGACTTCTCATTGCGGTGGCTTCTCTTGTTGCAGAGCACTTGCTCTAGGGCTGGTGGGCTCAGTAGCTGCAGCTCCCAGGTTCTAGAGCTCAATAGTTGTGGTGCAGGGGCTTAATTGCTCTGCAGCACGTGGGATCTATCCTGACCAGGGATCAAACCTGTGTCTCCTGCATTGGCAGGCAGATTCTTTACCACTGAGCCACCAGGGAAGCCCCAAAAGACATATTTTTAAATGAATGTAAAAGCCTCTGTGTCTTTATAATTCTGGGTATATAAGAGTGCATGCAGTAAACAAATGGATTTTATGTTGCTGCTTCCAGAAATGGAGAAATCTGGATACTGCACCAGAGTGTCAAGAGGATACAATTCTGCATATACCCTCCTTTTAATCAGGTGGTCACTAAAAATTTCCAGTTCCAAAATGAGTTGTAGAAAGTACTTATTTAAGTTAAGGAGAGTTGGCCACTTTAAAGTGGAATGCAGGATATACCATTTTTATTTTAAGGTAAATGATTGCTCCTATGATATGATATGCTTTTCAAAGCACAGTATTAAAGTTGAAAAGAAATCTTTTAATTATGCATTTTTATTTTTTTAAGCAGTATTGAAGAAATCATGATTTATTTAGAGTAGAGACCAGAATTGGGATTGAGTTGTCTTAAAATCTGGTTCTTGAACTCTGTCATGACATCAATATGCAAATGAGGGAATTATAACTAAAAATAATTTTATACATAGTACATGCAAAAATGTAGCCTAATTCTAGAGTTCAAATTTCTATGGCATCCTCTGTTTCAGAATTACTTAAAATAATTCTGGGAGAGTTGATTAAGTTCTGCTGTTTTGTCTTCTGTATGATAACACAAACTGAGAAATCATTATATATTTGAGTTAACATCTTGAAATAAAACTTGAAAAGGGAAAATTACACACATATATGTATATATTTAAGGTTTTGGGGAGGCCAAATTTATTCCCCTCGATCACAGATACAGCTGCACAGTCTGAGGTCTACAGTGGAGCACAGCCAGCCCACAAGGGTTACTGCCACTCACAGCAAATCTGAATGTCTCCCTGCAGGCAGGAGGATCCAGAAATAGAGCCCGGAAGGTGGAAGACAAGTTTTCATGTTCTTTCTACTAAAACCCTTAATAAGAGACTTTACTCCTTCCCTGGGAGGAGTAAGGAGGTGAACAGAGCCTGGAAATATTATTTTCTCACTTTTCCCTCTGGGAGAACGGGTTGAAAATTTCCCCTATGAAAACATGAGGAGCATGTGTTTGTGTGTGTATGTATATATGCATATGTGTGTGTGTGTGTGTTATATTGATACTAGTAACACATTTAAAATTTACTCTTTCTCTATATGTATCTCTAGCATTTATATAAATATGTATGTATACATAAATACATATACATACTCTCCTTATGAGAGAGAAAGAAGGGTGGGGGCAGAGAGGAAAAGGAAAAAATAGAAGGAAATTTTTCAATAGTTTCAAGTTTCAAAGTAAAAAGCCAGATTATTCATAAAAGTCCAGGAACATCAGCTAATTTAAGATAAATTGCCATCATTATTTCTACCTATCTTTGATCTTTTATTGTTATGATTAACATTATTGTCATAATATGTAATATCACCAGAATCATGAAGAGCTTAATTATGATCATGATATCATTTTTCAGAATGTAAGACAAGTGTGCTGCTGCTGCTGCTAAGTCGCTTCAGTTGTGTCCGACTCTGTGCGACCCCATAGACGGCAGCCCACCAGTCTCCCCCATCCTTGGGATTCTCCAGGCAAGCCACTGGAGTGGGTTGCCATTTCCTTCTCCAATGCATGAAAGTGAAACGTGAAAGTGAAGTCGCTCAGTTGTGTCCGACTCTTAGTGACCCCATGGACTGCAGCCTACCAGGTTCCTCCATCCATGGGATTTTCTAGGCAAGAGTACTGGAGTGGGGTGCCATCCTAATAAGTGCATTTTGCTTTATTATTTGTTTAAGATCCATTTTATTATAACATTTATGGTTTGTTTCCCATGTTTTTTTCTGGAAGGATTGTGGTGGCATTATGTTATAAATTCCTGTGTTTATATACTTGATTATACTTTCAGAATCTACAAGGATAAAGTCTTAACTACATAAATACCTATTTCCTTACTTAAAGATCAAAAATTCTACCTATATTATCCACCAACTGAAATTGTAAAAGAATGAAACTAGAACACTTTCTAACACCATATACAAAAATAAACTCAAAATGGATTAAAGATCTAAACGTAAGACCAGAAACTATAAAACTCCTAGAGGAGAACATAGGCAAAACACTCTCTGACATACATCACAGCAGGATCCTCTATGATCCACCTCCCAGAATATTGGAAATAAAAGCAAAAATAAACAAATGGGACCTAATTAAACTTAAAAGCTTCTGCATATCAAAGGAAACTATTAGCAAGGTGAAAAGACAGCCTTCAGAATGGGAGAAAATAATAGCAAATGAAGCAACTGACAAACAACTAATCTCAAAAATATACAAGCAACTCCTACAGCTCAACTCCAGAAAAATAAATGACCCAATCAAAAAATGGGCCAAAGATCTAAATAGACATTTCTCCAAAGAAGACATACAGATGGCTAACAAACACATGAAAAGATGCTCAACATCACTCATTATCAGAGAAATGCAAATCAAAACCACTATGAGGTACCATTTCACACCAGTCAGAATGGCTGCGATCCAAAAGTCTACAAATAATAAACGCTGGAGAGGGTGTGGAGAAAAGGGAACCCTCTTACACTGTTGGTGGGAATGCAAACTAGTACAGCCACTATGGAGAACAGTGTGGAGATGCCTTAAAAAACTGGAAATAGAACTGCCTTATGATCCAGCAATCCCACTGCTGGGCATACACACTGAGGAAACCAGAAGGGAAAGAGACACGTGTACCCCAATGTTCATCGCAGCACTGTTTATAATAGCCAGGACATGGAAGCAACCTAGATGTCCATCAGCAGATGAATGGATAAGAAAGCTGTGGTACATATACACAATGGAGTATTACTCAGCCATTAAAAAGAATACATTTGAATCAGTTCTAATGAGGTGGATGAAACTGGAGCCTATTATACAGAGTGAAGTAAGCCAGAAGGACAAACACCAATACAGTATACTAACGCATATATATGGAATTTAGAAAGATGGTAACGATAACCCTGTATACGAGACAGCAAAAGAGACACTGATGTATAGAACAGTCTTATGGACTCTGTGGGAGCGGGAGAGGGTGGGAAGATTTGGGAGAATGGCATTGAAACATGTGAAACGTCATGTATGAAACGAGATGCCAGTCCAGGTTCAATGCACGATGCTGGATGCTTGGGGCTGGTGCACTGGGACGACCCAGAGGGATGGTGTGGGGAGGGAGGAGGGAGGAGGGTTCAGGATGGGGAACACATGTATACTAATTAAATAATTTTCTATTAAAGAAAAAAAAAAAGAAAAAAAAATTGGTAACTTTAGTATTATATATTGTTCTTGAATCATATACGACAAAAGAAATTCACAACATTTTTATATAAGGACTCAAAATCCAAGAATATGATTGAGTCAATTTTCATTTAGAGGTTTTTTCAAGAAAAGAGCTTACAGTAATTAAATAGTAAAATTGTTTATATGTAAATTTATTGTTCATTTTATTATTTACTTTTTTCATTTACATACTGCTTTTTCAGGTTTGCATTCTCTGCCAAAGGATACAGGATGTCAACATAAACTGAAGATATGACCATAGATTTTCTAGACAAAGAAGCTGTGCTTAGAATTTAATAAGACTACAGAATAAATGAAGAAGGTTATTTATGTTCGTGCAGACAGTTGAAGTATAAAGAATGCTATTAAATTTCACTGACTCCCATTTTCACTTTTAATTATGTTTTAATTCTAGTTGAATTATTGTTTTATAATATAAATATTTTATAAAATAGCAGAAGTTCTCTATAAGTAGTAAATAGATTTCATATTCTATTCCTGTTTTAGTCATTTTTAATTTAAAAGTATTTATTTGTTCTTATCTTTCTATACACATTAGTGGTATTTAATGAACTATTCCAGTAACTTAGTTGGTATATAACTTTCTTGGAGAAACTGTATACTCTGGTTATAATATTATTTGTTTATGTTTATTAGGGATTCCCTGGTAGCTCAGCTGGTAAAGAATCCGCCTGCAATGCAGAAGACCCTGGCTGGATTCCCCGGTTGGGAAGATCCCCTGGAGAAGGGATAGGCTGCTCACTCCAGTATTCTTGGGCTTTCCTGATGCCTCAGCTGGTAAAGAATCTACAATGCGGGAGACTTGGGTTCAATCCCTGGATTGGGAAGATCCCATGCAGAAGCCAATGAACTTCTTTGTGAGGGCTTCCCTGTTGGCTCAGATGGTAGAGAATATGCCAACAGTGCTGGAGACCTGGGTTTGATTGTTGGGCTGGGAAGATCCCCTGGAGGAGGGCATGGCAACCCATTCCAGTATTCTCGTCTGGAGAATCCCCATGGACAGAATAGCCTAGCAGGCTACAGTCCACGGAGTCGCAAACAGTCGGACGCAACTGAGTGAGAACAGCAAACACACAGCATTGTTAATTTATAGGAAATTAAAGTTCACTGGAATAGTAGTAGCTTTGCCTTTATTCAATCTTAGAAGAAATAAATGGCTTTTCTAAAAATAGCTCTTTGATCTTTTTAAATTTTATTGAAGTAGATAGGTGATCAAAGAGTATTTTTATTGTCCCTAATATCGCAGTCCATGGGGTCGCACAAGAGTAGGACACGACTGAAGCGACTTCGCAGCAGCAGCAGCAGCAGCAGCAGCAAGCAGCAGCAATATCATTGTATTGGTTCCCCCCCCTCCCCACCCTTCTCTTTCAAAGTACTTGGTCATTGCTTGATGTCCACTGCAAGCAGCAAAAGTGTTCACCACTGTTTTCCCAAGCTTGTACCAACTAGGTCTGCTCTTTCTTCTCAGAGGACAGAGGAGGAGGCCTCTCCTGTCTCCATGACAACCGTGTGTCCTTGGGGAAGCTGCTGTTAGTGAAAGACCTTCTGAGAGCTGAGGGGGAGGGGCCGTTTCTAACGAAAATCTCACCTCATTTCCCCTCTTTCCAGCGCAATTTTCTAATTGTGTCTTTCTTTTTTTATGTCTCTACCTAATGCTGTACCCCAAAGCCACACACTCCAAACCTGATTTCATAAACAAAGAGCCATATCAGCAGGATCTTTCTGGCATCTGGCACATAGTTTCACCTCCTCCTCCCATGTTTTGCGTTAACTTTAACTTTGTCTCTAGTTTTCCAATTCCCTGAGATGATTTAAATATTAATGATCATTGGAAAGTCAAACAACTGTCTTAGCCTGGGAATATTGTTGCTATACATTATGAATATTTGAAAGGAAAAAATGTTTCTTTCTTTGCTTTTTGTTTAGACAGACTTACTAGTATAATTTTAAAATGTCGCTCACAGGAAAAAAAAAATCATGGTTAGACAACAAAGATGTGTGCTATATAATATATATTATTCAAACCTAAATTTACCAGATTAATTCATTAGGGGATTTGATTTAATTTGCCACAAATTCTCAGCAATATTTAACATATATACTTTTTCCTTTAAATAAGCTCTGTTCCAAGAAGATAAGTTTAAATTTTTGCTCTGTGGCTCTATCTAGTAATGGTACTGGGCTGCAACAATAACCTTCTCTCTCTCACTTTTCTATATTTTCTTTCAAGTCAGTCTCTTCCAGTTTTATGGCTTAAACCAGATCCTGAATCAGATAAATTATCAATACTCTTGTGTTAGGAGTGTCTTGGGTCCTGCAGACTTAGCCTGGTGTGGGAACTTCAAATGGAACGAATTCAGATAAGGGGAACTACGTTTCCCAGAATTCCCTTTGCGGCCGGCTTCAGCTTAGCGAGGTCCACGCGCAGAACCTGAGCAGCCACCCTGTTTGCGCCCTGAGATGGAGCGTGGCTTCAAGCAATGGGGCCAGATTGTGCCTGTGGTTGCTTGCGTTGTAGGCCTCGGATAGCACTTAGACCTGCGACTCCTCTGGATCCCGCCTAGCCTCCTTCTTCACCTTCTCTGGGTCCTAGACCAGGCTGGTGTTCGGCTTTGCGCGTCAGGGGCAAGCCTCACCGGCAGGCCACTCATCCTTTGGATCTTCTCTTTTGTCTTTGAATCTTGGACCTGGTGCGTGCACAATGAAATATGACCAGATTTAAGCGTGACAGATCCACAATTATATGGGCGACCTTAGCCTTCTTTTCTCCGTAACTAATAGAATAAGCAGACAAGAGGTCAATATAGAGATGCGTAAACACTATAAATCTCTGTACCTCACCATAGGAGAATAGACATTGTTTTCAAAAATGTGTGGAATATTTACTGAAAAAGACTATATGCCATCTCTTAAGTAAATCAGCAATATTTTATCTTTTAAAATTTTATTTTATTGTACACACACTTAAGAGCTACCCTCAACACATTTTTAAAGTGTAAAAAATATTGTTAACTGTAGCTACTGTGTTGTACAGAAGATATCTAGAGCACATTCATCTTGCTTAATTGAAACTTTATGCCTGTTTTAACTTCCCATTTCCCCTTCCTCCAACCCCTGGCCCAATCACCATTCCAGTCTCTGCATCTATGAATTTGCCTACTTTAGCTACCTTGTATAAGTGGAATTATACAGTATTTGTTTTTCTGTGAATGTTTTATTTCACTTCCTATCATGTTCTCAGGGTTCATCCATGTTGTCTCATATTGCAGAACTTCTTTCCTAAATAGTATTCCATTGTATGTGCATACCACACTTTCTTTATCCACTCATCTGTCAATGCACATTTATTCATAGATTGTTTCCATACTGTGACTACTGTGAATAGAGCTGCAGTGAAAATGGGAGTGTTGATATTTCTTTGAGATTGTGATTTCAGTTCTTTTGGATAAATAGAAGTGGAATTGATGGATCGTTCGGCAGTTTTATTTTTTAATTTTTTGAGGACTCTTCATACTGCTTTCCCGTTGTAGCTGCACCATTTTGCATTCCCACCAGCATTGTGAAAGAGTTCCAAATTTTCCAAGTGCTTGCCAATGTTTATTATTTTCTTGTGTGCTGCTGCTGCTAAGTCGCTTCAGTCGTGTCTGACTCTGTCCGACCCCACAGACGGCAGCCCACCAGGCTCCGCCATCCCTGGGATTCTCCAGGCAAGAACACTGGAGTGGGTTGCCATTTCCTTCTCCAATGCATGAAAGTGAAAAGTGAAAGTGAAGTCGCTCAGTTGTGTCCGACTCTTAAAGACCCCATGGACTGCAGCCTACCAGGCTCCTCCATCCATGGGATTTTCCAAGCAAGAGTACTGGAGTGGGGTGCCATTGCCTTCTCCAATTTTCTTGTGTAGATTAATGCTTTTCTTTAAATTCGGAAAGTTTTCAGCCATTATTTCTTCAAATGTTTTCTCTCTTTCTCTCTCCTCTCCTTTAGATATGACCATTGCACATATGTTCATGTGCTTAATGGTGTCTCACATTTCTCTGAGGCTGTTTATTTTTCATTTTTTTCCTCCCTCTCTTTTTCAAGTGGTGTAATCTCTATTGATCTATCCTTGATCTATTGACTTTTTTGTTCTGCCAGATCCAATTCACTGTTGAACCCCTGTAATGAAATTTTCACTGAGTTATTGTTTTTAATTCTTTGGTTTGCTATGGTATGATTTGATTGTTTTTTTTTTTTTTAATTTTAAATTTTTATTTGCTTAATGATTTGGCTGACCTAATTTTGTAAAGTCTATTTCCTTAGTGTGGCCTCTAATTTCCCTGCTTAGGTGGTTTTCCCTTATTTTTCTCTTTTAGCCTGGATAACTTGATATTACCCTGGGGTCAGCATCAGCACTAGCTACTTAATTGGTCAAAGGTTCTGCTTGAGCCTCCTTGGACAGTTAATTTTTTCCACTCCACCACTAGATGTGTGTTTGGCTTGGAGGCTTGTTTTCCCAGGCCAGGGACTTTGGCCCCACGTTTAGTCAGGAACTAGTAGTTAGGAGTTTTTCTAACTGATTGCTGCTGAGGAAGTATAACCTTGAACATGCACACAGTCTTTCAGACGGCCAGGGATGCGTCTGAATTTTTTTAATCCTGGCCTCCTAGGAGTCACTTTTGGGTGAAAATAAACTTCTAGGAGTTTATTTTTCAGTCAGTATTTGGTTGAAGGTTGCCCTTAAACCCTTCATGCAAGTGAGCCTTCCATCCTATTTTGATGGGTTTGCCTGCAGTTCAGAGAGTACTTACATGTCTGCCCCATGTCCTGTTCTGATTTCTCCTGACTGGGTAAGGCCTACTGCACAGATATAGCCTTCTTGACCCATTGACTTGGCTGTGGTCTCAGTATGGCTCTTTGGCTTTCTCATTCCTTGGTTCACTCTATAAAACTAATGGCTGATCACTGTTCTGCTTGTATCATGGAGATGCTGCTGCTGCTGCTAAGTCGCTTCAGTCGTGTCCGACTCTGTGCAACCCCATAGACCGCAGCCCACCAGGCCCCTCTGTCCATGGGATTCTCCAGGCAAGACTACTGGAGTGGGTTGCCATTGCCTCCTCCTTCATGGAGCTACTAGCTTCCTCTTAACTAAATGTTCCTCCTAGATAGCTCTTGTTTTTCCATAACACCCTCAGACATGGAGTTCAGTTCCAAGCAATGTTAATCTTCTCAGGAACTGTTATAGAGCTTTTTCTCCTGTTGGCCTATCTGTCTGGACAGAACCCCCATACCACTGCTGCTGAATTGAAGGTTGGGCCCTGCTTCTCTCTAGATGGCTTCCTTCTTTAGGAGTGGGCACTCGATGGTGAGTGGTAGCCCCTGGTCCAGACATGCCACTCCTGGAGTGGAAACTCTAACCTCTGAGTGAGCTATAGTGAGTGTAGTTGGGGCCCCAGGTACTAGCTGTTGTGAGTGTAGTTGGGATTCCAGGTATTCCTCAAGTCTGTCATACCTGGGACAGCATTTGTGCTATGCAGATGGGGACTAGGTGAGAGAAGAGACACCTGGTCCTCTCAGGGAAGCCTCTCTGGAGTAGAATTCCTGTAGTACTTGGCTGGGGATGGGGACTGGGTTGAGGATGAGAAATGAAGGCAGCCTGTTTCTCCTGGGACTGAGCACTAGGGGCAGAGGGAGTCCTGTTTCTTCAAGTGTTCCTGGAACATGGAACTGGGGACAGGGGAAGAGAGTGAGTTGTGGCTCAAATGCCACATCCCCACATATCTTTCTGATATTTAGTAGATTTTCTTGAAGGAATGTTTCTCTATTTGCTGTGTGCCATTAGGACAGTTTCCAGAGACCTTAAATAATTGGTTTAATAATTTTGACCATTTAAATAGTTGTTTAGCTGGTGAGTTTCTTACTCATTTATTCCAGAAGATTAACCTATTTTATATATATATTTCACTTATGTGAAGAGTAAAATTGGTCAGTAATTTTTCCTTGTGTTACTGTCCTTGTTTAGGTTTGGTATCAAGGTTTAGTTTAGCTTATAGGATGGTTTGGGAATGTTTCTTCTTTTTCTGATTTGTGGAAAAGTTTGTATATGCCTGTCTTTTCCTTGAAATTTGCTTGAAATTTGAAACCAAGTGTGTTTAGTCTCTCTTTGTATGGGGATGTGTAATTTTAACAATTGATTACATTTCTTTTTTTAAAAGCTACTGATTAAATTTCTTTTTTTTTAACTATTGATTAAATTTCTTAAAGGTTATAATTTTTCAAAAATTTTTATAATTCAAAAATTTTAACAATTTGTAAAAATTATTTTATTGTCAGTGTTGGTGTGCTGTTTTTCTCAGAATGTATTCATTCTATTTTTCAAAAAGTTTGAAAAAAAGCAGTTTGTTGTATCCTCTATTATTATTTCAATCTTGGCAGTACCTGTAATTTTTTTCCTTATATTGTTTACTTTTTTGATCAGTCTTGCAAGAGTCAGTAAGTTTAAGACACAAATTTGTCTTTCTTTATTCTATCACTTTAAAAATATTTCATTAAGTTTTCTTCTCTATCTTCCTACTATTTACCTGTCTTCTTACTTCTAGCTTCTCTTGTTTTTAAATTACTCCTGAACTCACTAAGTTTTAGCCATTTTATTTTCTAGTAAAAAGATTTCTGGTTGTAAATTTAAATTTATCTGCCTTTGACTACTACTTTAGCTTCATCTCACAGTGTCTACACTATGGTATTTTTATATTATCAAACTATTTATAATTTTTATTTTGTTTTTTAATCCTTAAGCTATAAATAAGTATATTTTTAGATTTGATGATTTTTATTGATCTCCAAGGTTCTTGACCTCTATAATTTCTAATGTGCTGGATTAGATTTTTATGTTAGATAATTGTATTTTCAATTATCAAGTTTTCTTTTGGTTTATTTTATTGCTTCTAATTTTCTTTCAATATTTCATATCTGTTCATTCATTATAAGTGTATATTCTTTTTTAAATCAATTAATTTATTTTAATTGGAGATAAGCATGTGTTCTTTTACAGACCCTAATACAACTATATGACTGCTTCAGAATTTTTACCTGTTAAGTCCAACACCTGGGCTTCCATTGTATGCCTTTTATGTTGAGTGTTGTGAAAGATATCTTGCAGATTCTCTGGCTTCTATTCTGTTCCTCTGAAGAGTATACGATGAGTTCAACTCCAGGCTCTTATCTTCCCTGCAGTGGGCAACAACTGAAAACCCTGAATGTTTAAGACTTAGTGTGGCTGCTTTAAGTCTGTCACACATGGGCAAATTTAAGGGATCAGCCAGATTTGTATGGTTCTGTCACTTTCCAGCTGCTGTGGTTGTTTCAAACTCTGTGCTCTCAACTTGTAAGACTGTAAATTTCTATCTGAAGTTCAGCTCCCTCTTTCACTCTGTAGCTTTGTTTTCTCATTGTTGTTATTTCTCTAATGTGAGTTCATGTTCCTGGGACTTTGTGGGAAATCACTGAGGCCTGACCTGGGGTGTGGCCTTTTAGAAAGGATTTCAGTTAGTTTCTACCAGAATCTTGGGACCACCAGCAACCTGTGTCTGCTTTAAATTGAATATTTGCCTTGCCTTTTGTAACCAGGCACTGGTATAAGTTTGGACCATAAATACAGGTGAATCCTGGGTCTATAACTATGCATTGGTAGAGAGACTTTTTTCTGTAAACCAGAGTTAAGACCAGACAGAAACATCTGCTGCCTAAGGTTTTAAGGTTTTCTTTTGATCTGTGTTTGCAAGCTTGATCTTTAAAAATGCTTTCATTAAGTGTGTAACTTTTTGTGGGTCTTGAATGTATTCAGGATCTCTAATCCACATTGGATCTAAGTCTTTGTTTTCTGTTCCCTGTACACAGGCAATTAAAACCACGCTATAGGTCACTGGGATCAATAGAACTCCACAGGATAGCCGCTGACTTAAGTGCTAGCTTACCTTTCACTATCACCTGTAAGGCATTTCCCTTGTTTTCTGGTAAAATTTTTATTACCTGTCTCTAGATGTTTTGTGACAGAGGGTTTTAGTGTAATTGTCCCATTGTGTGCTGGAAGTATACATTCACCAAGCAAAATTCTAGTTATCAGTGTATTATCAGAGTACTTATGAGTTATTCAAGTAAAGAATATGTGCATGATTAAGGTAGTGAAATAAAACCTGACTACAATTTTATTCATGCAACATATTTCTAGTTGAGAACCACTAAAGAAATCTATTCTTTCACTGGCAGAATTAATGGAAATGAAGTTTTTATTTGTTTGTTTGTTTCAATAGTTTTTGTTAGGCAATTGGCATTACTTGTAAATTATAGTTAAAAGGTATTTCTGAGATATTTGTGTATCTTGTAATTAATTGTGACTGGTTTATCTGAATTTAGATGATGATAAATTTGAGAGTCATTCTCAATAAGGTTGAAAGAAAATTTACTAGTGTTACTGTTTGGCACTTAAGTTTTTTGTATGTTCCTGTAAGAATCAATTCTAGTAATATATGTGAAAACTGATAGTCACATACCTTTTAGTTATTGGTGATAAAGGGTAAAACGGTGATAAAATTAATGAAGTGTGTCCCATACCTTGTAGGTACTGCAATCTATTAGAAAAGATACGTAAAAGGAGGTAATGTAGCACAGTATGGTTCATGCCATCCTAGATGTACTTAGGGAAGTCTGAGGAGAAAGGTTTTAGGGCAGTCTGAGGAAGCTTCATAAAAGATGATGATATTTGAGCCAGTTTTTGGAAGATGCAGATGACACTACCCTTATGGCAGAAAGCGAAGAGGAACTGCAGAGCCTCTTGATGAAAGTGAAAGAGGAGAGTGAAAAAGCTGGCTTAAAACTCAATATTCAGTGTGGAGATTCCTTAAAAAACTGGAAATAGAACTGCCTTACGACCCAGCAATCCCAATGCTGGACATACACACCGAGGAAACCAGAATTGAAAGAGACACATGTACCCCAATGTTCATCACAGCACTGTTTATAATAGCCAGGACATGGAGGCAACCTAGATGTCCAGCAGGTGAATGGATAAGAAAGCTGTGGTACATATACACAATGGAGTATTACTCAGCCATTAAAAAGAATACATTTGAATCAGTTCTAATGAGGTGGATGAAACTGGAGCCTATTATACAGAGTGAAGTAAGCCAGAAAGAAAAACACCAATACAGTATACTAACGCATATATATGGAATTTAGAAAGATGGTAACAATAACCCTGTATGTGAGACAGCAAAATAGAACAGTCTTTTGGACTCTGTGGGAGAGGGAGAGGGTGGGATGATTTGGGAGAATGGCATTGAAACATGTATAATATCATATATGAAACAAATTGCCAGTCCAGGTTCGATGCATGATACTGGATGCTTGGGGCTGGTGCACTGGGATGACCCAGAGGGATGGTACAGGGCGGGAGGAGGAAAGGGGGTTCAGGATGGGGAACACGTGTACACCTGTGGAGGATTCATGTTGATGTATGGCAAAACCAATACAATATTGTAAAGTAACCTCCAATTAAAATAAATAAATTAATTAAAAAAACAACATTCAAAAAATGATGATCATGGCATCCAGTCCCATCCTTTCATGGCAAATAGATGGGGAAACAATGGAAACAGTGACAGACTTTATTTTCTTGAGCTCCAGAATCACTGCAGATGGTGACTGCAGCTATGAATTTAAAAGATTCTTGCTCCTTGGAAGAAAAATTATGACCAATATAGACAGCATATTAAAAAGCAGAGACATTACTGTACAGACTAAGGTCCATCTAGTCAAAGTTATGGTTTTTATAGTAGTCATGTATGGATGTAAGAGTTGGACTATAAAGAAAGCTGAGCAATGAAGAATTGATGCTTTTGAACTGTGGTGTTGGAGAAGACTCTTGAGAGTCCCTTGGACTGCCAGGAGATCCAACCAGTCAATCCTAAAGGAAATCAACCCTGAATATTCATTGGAAGGACTGAGGCTGAAGCTGAGGTTCCAATACTTTGACCAATTGACGTGAAGAACTGACCCATAGGAAAAGACCCTGCTGCTGGGAAAGACTGAATGCAGGAGGAGAAGGGACGACAGAGAATGAGATGGTTGGACGGCATCACAGACTCAATGGACCTGAGTGTGAGCAAGCTCCAAGAGTTGGTAATGGACAGGGAGGCCTGGTGTGCTGCAGTCTATGGGATCACAAAGAGTCAGACATGACTGAGTAACTGAACTGAACTGAACTGAAGTAATAATTTTTCAGGGGGAAAAAATAGAAAGACATTTCAGGCAAAGACTGTAGGATGTGCCAAGACAGGAGAGATATCAAAAAGTTGTGTAATTGGAGATTATGGATTCTGTGGGGAGGAGGCATGAGTTGGGGAGTGTTGGCCAATGATAGATGATAGTCATGGGATATGCGAGGGGCACTTTATGCAGAGATTTTTTTTGACTCTGTAATAAGATATGGAAATGGATTCTCTGACTAATGGGGTGCTGTCAGTTTTAGAAGATTTCAGATATGTATTTCAGTGTGTCAGCTGGCAGAAAGACTGCAGAGAAGCAGAGAGAAGAAATATTGCAGATGGAAGGATGCATGATAAGAAGTCAGTTACAATAAAAGTTGGATGCATCAAATCATAAATGGCTTCTCTGTGAAAGAATAAATCATTTTAGGTGTTGTTATAAGAGAATGACGTGCATCTTTTATTCTTTTGCCATAAAAATTAGTGCTCTAGGGAATATAAGACATAAGCCCAACTTCTTGAAGTTTTGTGGCAAATATTAATCACAAAGAAGTAGTTGTCATTACTTGTAGTTCAAGACAATTTTATGTATAACTAATGATACTGTTGTTTTAATCTCTTCTGTTATATATCAGATGTTCTCTTTTAGAAATATGTAACACTATAGGAAAGAAATAATAACCATCCTTTCAACTATTTAAAACATTCTTCACCTTTGTCATATAAAATCTTTGAGGCCAAGGAGGCTTCTTCATTAATGGGGCTATAGTCAAGGTGAAATGTTGTGTTTTTATTTATTTTTAAAACATTTTTGGCCACACCCCACGACACTGGATCTTGCCCAGGGATCACACCCTTGCCTCTGCATTGGAAGATGAAGTCTTAACCACTGGACCACCAGGGAAGTCCCTCGTGTTTCTATTTAAAGTTGTCTGAGTAATCATTTACATGGTGTATTGACAATATGCATTTTTCATTAAATATTACTCATATAAAGGAAATTACTCATTTTGAGTAGGCAATTTGATTTTGAACGTAAAACCGTAGAATTAAAGTATCACTAGAGACAACATCCCTAATCCAGCACCCCCATTGAAATAGAGGGGTAATCTGAGGGGCCAGAATTGATTTTCCTAGATTACACTGCTAGTTTTGTACCAGAACTGGTACTAAAAGTCAAGTGTCAGAACTTTTGATCCATTTTTTTGTTTTACATTTTCCATGTCCACAAAAAATGGTCAGCAAGGACATTCTTTATGATTACTACTAGTAGTTTGAAATTTACAAGAATGATTTTTGATATTTTATTGTATTCTAGTTGTTTGAAAATTAGTAAAATGCATAAGTTTATATAGCCATTATCTTTCAACTACAGTATTTGAAATGCAGAATGCAGAATACTCATTTTTCTCTCCACAAAAATAGTTTTTCATTACTAAAGGATCACTTACTGGTGATTTAGAATCATGTATTTGTGCTTTAGTATCACTTATTGGTGAATTTAAATTTCTTTAATTTCTTGGTATTGTTATTTCTGTGTCCAACTTGATTAATTCTATTTTTAACAAAATTATATCATGAAGTTTAATATTAAGAGGATTTTTCTTGTGAAAGTAGTTATTTCAGAAATCTATCAGATTACATTAGCAACCCTAAATTCTGAATGTTTTCAGAATATCCTTTAGCTAGGTATATTTTTAAAAATATATATATTTTTTAACAGCTGAAGACTCTTCTGACCATAAGATCATTTAGATATAATACATATCAATAGATATATTTGGCCAATAATTATATAATTGGGTACATAAAAAGGTTAAGGACTTTGCATAGTAATACTTGACTTCTCTGTGCTGTTGGCAAAATCTGAAAATTGACTTGAACAGAAAGAAGCCAGTGAATTCCAACCAAGTCACCTTATGCCATCTGCATTGGTGAAACTGTAAAATGCATGTTTAGATCCAATTCATCAAAAATAGAAGCATTATAAATGGAGTTTTCCATTGAGAATAAATATTTTGTTTTGGCCTGACATAAATCCAAGGGACCCTGGAAAAAAAAAGATTAATTTCTCAGTCACTACATCATTAATATTTTATGTGTAAATAGAAATTCATAAAATGAATTTAAGTAACAAACTATGTACTACAACATTTATTTACTACCAAGAAATTTGGAGATTACATAGTGAGGAGTTGAGATTAAAATGTTTACAACCAAGAGAATTAATTGAAATTGATAACTGTTGTAAATGGCTACTATTACTGTTGTTAAACTTGCAAGTTGGAATACGTGGGCTTGATCTTTTGCACACAGAAAAGTTCATAAAAACTGCTTTTAATTGACTTTATAGTATTTCTTAATAAATCATTCAGTAGGTTGTAACAAAATTCATGTGAACTTTTATGTATACAAATGTCAGATCAAGTACAGGTTTCATTAATTATATATATTTTAAACTTCCAACAATAAAAACAGAAGCCAAGAAATTAAATACAATAAAAAATGAAATATTTATTCATTTGGCTCAATAATGACATAGCTCACCATTCTTTTTAATAATAGCAATTCCCTGCATGCAGTTCATCAATACACTACAAGTAAATAGTTGTGTAAAAGGAATTAACATTACTCTTTTGGTTTGTGCAAAAACAAAAATTTATATCATGTTAAGTAATTGCACAACTTTGCCACTATGTTCATGGCTAAAAGGGACAGAGCCCAAGTTATATCTCTGATAGCTTTAGTGCAGCAGGAATTAAAAAAATAAGACTAGTCTGCATAAGCAAATACTACAAAAGTTGAGTTAAAAAAAAAACCTTCCATGAATAAAGGGTTATATTGAGGCAACCATAGTTGGTAGAAAATGACCTAGGTTTGAATTTTTGACCAATGTATATCCTACTGGAATGATAGAAAAAATATTATAACAAAGAAATTCACAAAACCCTTGTCTAACTTTTATTTTAGGAAATTATCCATTGAAAAGTCTAATGGATTCAAAAGTTTGGAGTTGTGATTAAAAATAAAAAGCAAAAGCATAAAGTAAAATAAATTGCCATGTCATCAACTTGAAAATAATTATCTTATGTATAAAATGCAGCAAATAAAATTGATCATATTTTTACATTATTTATATTTAAACAAGTTTTGGACATATTTTTAGCAAAATACAAAGTATATGTTTTGACAGTAGGCAGTATGCAGTGTGTTTCCTTGAATCTAGAGAGACACCATATGACACTCAAATTGAATTAAAAATGGAAAAGGAAAAGTGCTTTTAAATAACTGTAAGCTATTCTGCTTGACATACTAGACATAGAGCAGGTTGAAATCACTGTACTACCAGCATGTGACTTCTAACCAAGACTTGTGAAGAATGGATTGTGTAAAATAGAGCAGCATAGGCAATTAACATGCATTAGTGATAATCTTCAAACTATTTATGTTTAATGAATGGTGCAGGATACATCCCTGTTGGAAGCTTGCAAAAGACACATATACTGTGGTACATATTTGATTTAATAGAGGTTGTTTATCAGGATATATATATATATATATATATGTGTGTGTGTGTGTATATATATATATATATATATATATATGCAAATATGCCCCCACAGGATAAAATAACTATTTACATAACAGAGGGTGTGTTTAATTGACATAAAATGTCAGCTTTGCTGAGAGCAGAAGATGGCAAAGCAATACTGCAGCAGAAAGTGGAACAACTATTCTAAAGTGATGCTTTAGATATTCTTTTCTAGAACAGATTTATTAGATTACTTTTTTTGGGAAAACATTTAACCAAAATTAAATATAGTGCTCTGGAACTTAGAATAAAATTTGCACTTGCTGAAACAGAATACTTTGCATAAAAATAATCCTTTAAAAATTAGAGGAGACTTTACAGGCACATAACTGTATAGATATAAACAAATGGAGACTAAAACACTTTCAAAATTAAAGCCATCTAGAAAATGGAAGTACCTGATATTGTTGTTAGAATTTTTTTCTGGTTTTGAGCAAGAATTTCATCTCTTGGGCAAAGCTCTTGTCTGATTTTCAAGAAACTTGTGAAATAGGAACACAGGGCTCTTATATTCTTTTTTTCTCAACCTAAAGCTCATTTACAAAAATAGTGACGTCGTATTATGAATAAACTATGAATTAGCGACCAGGGAAATCCACTAGAACAAATTTTGTAAAAATATGGCAGATATGGAAGTTAAAAATAGAATAGATGCAAGTACTGTACTAAAAGTGTTTGGTGTGGTTACAATGGATCACTTTGCACAACTATCCCTATGGTCTAGGTAGCCATTGAATTTCTCCTCAGCAGTGTCAGCTGGTAAAGAAAACAGTAACCTCTTGTCAGTGTTGATACCCTGATTCACAGAGTTGTAGTGACAGAGAGGTCACTGTCTTGTTATAGGCACTGACCATGAGTGTTTGTTAAAACAGTCAGTTTGGCATAGACCTCCTCTGGGAGTTCAGTTGACACATTAACTTTACCTTCTTAGGCTGTAAACAATTGATCACAAAGATAATTCTTTGTTTCTTTTTTTTACTTTTGATTTTCCCTGACCTCTTTCCCTTTGCTTTCTTTTTCTGGTTTGTCCTTCTCAAATTTTTCTTTGTCTGGCTTTGTTACACTATCATAGGAAGGAGGAGAGGTGGTAGAGGAACTTCCATCTGTTTTTTCTGGGGTGGAGTTCCCATTTAATTTGTCAATAATCATGTCATCTTTTATAGGTAAGTCAATCCTCCCTTTGATCGCCTCTTTGTTATACTCATTTACTACCTTCTTTAACCTTTGCTTTAAAAGATAACACCTGAAATTACGCTGAATGATAGCAGCAGACACCTCCTCTTGTTTGCGTTTCAGAGTGGTTGTAATGGGCTCATAGGAGACTTTGGAGGGATTTGACGCCATGAACCGATCTTCCATCTGAATTCGAAGGGCATCCATCTCTCCACTCTCACCCAAAACACGCTTTGTAAAGGCAAATAAAATGTCAAGGCAGTGGATCCTGTCCCCACTGACCATGGGCAGGTCCATGGCAATGAGCTGGACTTTGTTCGGTTTTGCTATGAGAAGAGGAGGATCCAGGGCAGCTGCAAAATCAGAGAGCTTGGAGAACTCTATGAACTGGGTGGCATCGGGATCAAACTTCTCCCAAACCTCGTAGAACATCTCAAAGTCGTCCTCACTCAGGGGCTCTGCACTTTCTTCAGTAGCAACACTGAAGTTCTCCAGGATGACAGCAATGTACATGTTCACCACAACCAGAAATGATATGATGATGTAACTGACGAAAAAGAAAATCCCAACAGACGGGTTTCCACAGTCTCCCTTAACTGAGCTGCCAGGGTGAATTGTGTCAGGGTCACAGTCTGGTGGTGCACTGTTGAGAATAGGTGCTAGCAATCCGTCCCAGCCAGCAGAGGTGGTAATCTGGAACAGGCAGATCATGCTGTTGCCAAAGGTCTCAAAGTTGAACATGTCGTCAATTCCAGCTTCTTTTTTAACATAGGCAAAATTGGACATTCCAAAGATGGCATAGATGAACATGACCAGGAAGAGCAGGAGGCCGATGTTAAACAGCGCAGGAAGGGACATCATCAAAGCAAAGAGCAGCGTGCGGATCCCCTTAGCCCCTTTGATCAGACGCAGGATTCGGCCAATCCTGGCAAGACGGATCACTCGGAACAAGGTAGGGGACACAAAATATTTCTCTATCAGCTCAGCCAGAAACATACCTATGGAAAAATACAGAAAACCGCTAAACAGTGAGTATTTTAGGCTTATATGGATGCTTTTTCTTTGCGAGGTTATTGAAAACAACAAATTTGTCATAAGTATAAATCTTTACTATTTGGATCCACTTTCTAATGTTACCAATGAAAGATTATAGAGTTTTATTTAATAATTCTATAATGTCATAAACCAATGTGGACTCTTGCAAAATCCTATAAATTAAATAATCTCACATACTCGTATGGCATTTTAAGATTACATACTCCCAATTACTATGAATAGTTATCCTCATATATGAAATGTTTCAACAGCAAACAAAGACTGTTTCTGAAATCTTCAAATATATTGCTTTCTTTTTGAATACTGTCATTTTTCAATTAGTGGAAAATGACCAAGAGTGTTGAACTTTAGATCTGTACACATGATGATTCTCAGATCTAATTTCCGTGTCACACAGGTGGTAGGCTGTGGGCGATTTTTTCAACAACTATACTTCTCTGTAAATAAACCATTCTTACCTACGATGGAAAGAATCACTACCACAAAATCAAAGATGTTCCAACCTATGGTGAAGTAGTAGTATCTGAGGGAGATCAATTTCAGCACAAATTCTCCAGTGAACAGGATAATGAACACAAGGTTGATTCGGGACAAAACTAGAGTCATGTATTTGCTCTGGTCATCAGTTTCTACCATCATAGTGACCATATTGAGACAGATGAGGATCATGATACTGATATCAAAAACTTGTCTGGTTACAAAATCAAAGACCATTCCTTGGAATTTGTTCTAGAAAGAGAGAGAAAATAAGAAGGTTAATAGGCATATTTCATAAATAATGAGCCACAAAATTGAAGATGAAGTCCTTCTGTATATGGCCCATGGGATGTGTACCTTTCTCACACTACCTGAAACAAATCTGTTTAAAAAAGAGAAGGAAATGAAAAATGTCATATGACAAAAGCAAAGCATAATTGTTTTATTTAAATTCTATGGGAAGACAAAGCTGAATGACATAAATTGGTGGCAACTGGCTGATAATGTGCATGGGCTTTGCTTGATTTTAATAACTGGTAATTTTTACAAAAAATGTAACAACTAACAATGAAGATTTACAAAGTAGGTTAATGTAGACAGACTTTTAGATGGATGAATATGCCAGTTGATTTATCAACACTTTAGGAATTTTGAATTATGTCTTATTTCTGTCTGTCCATGACTCAAAATATCAGTCATTTTTTATTTAATTCTGCTTCTTTAACAATAATACTTAAATGACATTCAGTAAAGTAGGTTTATGTCCTTTTGTGTATCCTGTCCTACTTTCTGCCTCCCCTCCCTTCCCTCCTGCCCCTGCCCCGCCACCCCTGCCCAGACTGTACCCTCTTAAAAATTATGCAAAGTGAAGTCATTTATAAGATTCATGAGATTTTGTCAAGTCCTAGTTCAGCAACTATAGGCTTTGTGACTTTGGGTACAATATATACCTTCCTTGGGTCTTAGTTTCCTTGTTCCTTACCCATCTAAGAGCATAGATAATTTAGAATACAACTCTGTGGACATAATACACCATCTTTATGTCTTTTCACTATAATGAAGCTCTACAGGGTATGCGTTCTAGATAAATCATTTGTGTGTGTGTGTGTGTGTGTGTGTGTGTGCTGAAACCAACTATTTTGATGACACCCTTTCCTTTCTAAGTAGGTGAAAAATCGTTTTCTGTTATAACAATGGAGAGAACAAATGGCACAGAGGGAGGTCATGGGTGTTGAAGGGGAGGTTTTAAGTTCATCTGCTTAAAAGGACAAGAGGGGGGCCATATCACAGATCAGAGAAGGAGAAACCAGGTGCGCCGTTGGCAGCAGTAGGTGGCAGCGGGAGCATGAGCTCGCTTTGGGAGCAGTTACCGGGAACTCTGACTTGGAACTTTTCAACTGACAAGTAAACAACATTGCTTCATTTTTAAGAGCTTAGTAATTCTTAGAGTGTAGTAATTGCAAATTGTGTTATACAATATGTACTTTACGACTAGATCATGGTATATATATTGGTGATATCACCTAATATGTTCTGAACCAGCACTGCCCAGTTTCATCATATGGAAATAGGGCTTTGGAATGTTCAAGGAGATGAGTAATTCTTACTGCAGGCCGAGGTATGGGTTTCTGAGGTTTCTTAGACCCAAGTTTCTTCATTGCATTGTAGTATTTTTTCTGTTCCTCTGTCATAAAGATGTCTTGACCTCCAAAGTAAAGACATAGTAGGAAACTGGTTACAACCCAGCCTGTATTACAGCAATACTTTTACAAAAATACTTCTGAGTCTTTCCTTTAATCCTTCTTTTCAATTGTTAAATGGATTTTACCCTACTTCATATAGATTTATTCTGCTTTTTCATTTTATCTGAAATTCTGAGTACCTTCACACTATGTAAAACCCATAATCACATAAAACTCTGATTAGTACAGGATTCTAATTTGATAATATTATGTTTAGAAGGAGGCTCAGGGGTCTCAAATATATTTTCATTAAAGAAAAAAATCTTAGTCCATTTCAGTGTTGACAGCTTTATTTTTTATTCAACACTTTTTGAGCACTTGCTGTAGGACAATGTATTCAGTATCAGAATTACGTAGATCTACATCTATATGTATCTATATGCATCTATATGTAAACAAATAAAACAACCCATCACTGCAGAGATAGCAATAAACTCCAGGATTCAGAAACAGGCTTTATATAGGGGAGCGGTTCAGATGTTAAAGAATCTGCCTGCAATGCAGGAGACCCAATCTTCCCTGGGTTGGGAAGATTCCCCTGGAGAAGAGAATGGCTGCCCACCCCAGCATTCTTGGCTGGGAGATCCCATGGACAGAGGAGCCTGGCGGACTCCAGTCCATAGCATTGCAAAGAATAGAACACAACTGAGCGACTAACACCCTTAAGCTAGACCTTAGAGGATGATTAAGGGTTTGCTAGACAAAGCATTTTAGGAGGAAAAAAAATATCCTGTGTAAAGTGACAGAGGGAAAAGAGCATACCTTGTTCAGAAAAGGGCAGAAAATCCATGTAGCTGTGTGTGTAGCAAGTGATGGTGTTAATGGTGGGTGGGTGGTTACTGAGGAGGAGGGAAGTGAATATAGAAAGTGTGTGGGCGAAGATGAAGCTGGAAGACTGGGTGGAGATAATTCCTGAAAGGCTCTGTAAGCAAGGGTAAAGCATTCAGGCCCACTGGATGGTTTGAGGCAATATGGTCATTTTTCTAAGTCAGAATGACACTATAGCAGATCTGCAGAGGATGAACCTGGAGAGGAGCCACCAGTTAGAGGCTGGAATCCTCTGCGGTTGAACTGACCACATAGTGAATGGAAAAGAATATAAAAATGACCTAAGTCGGTCCTGGTTATTGGGATGTAAAAAAAGAAAACCAGAATCTCAGAATGGGGAAAGGTGAGAGCTGAGGAATACTTATCTTCTTTTTCTGTTGGTTGAAGTTATCTATGATGACACCAATGAATAGATTCAGAGTGAAGAATGACCCAAAGATGATAAAGATGACAAAGTATAAGTACATATACAGATTTTCTTCATATACAGGCTGAAGTTTAACCTAAATAATATTGAAAATATTAAATAACATTTAAAAACACAATAAATACTTGGGCTAAATTAAAAATTTGGTGAGTGTTGTTACTTTCTATAGAGCTATTTTTTGCCTTGACCTGAGATATTGTTCTGCAAAAGCAGTTCTTTTTTTAAATTAGTATGACCTAGTATAATCTGCCTGCAATGCAGGAGACCCAGGTTCCATCTCTGTGTCAGGAAGATTTCCTGGAGAAGGGAATGGCTACCCACTCCCTTATTCTTGCCCGGAGAATTCCAAGGAATGAGGAGTCTGGTGGGCTCTAGTCCGTGGGGTTGCAAAGAGTCAGACATGACTGAGTGACAAACACTACTAGTATATTGAAAGTTTGTAATTTTTATGATTGTTCTTAAATCTGTTTTCCCATTGGGGCTTACCTGTACATATTCTTTAGAGTAAATAACAGTGGTATAAACAAGGTAAACATTTTGAACCTACTATTTGTCTTACTATAATTTTTTTGTTGTTGCAGTTTTTTCAACTTGGGTTTGGAGTTAAAACCCGAGATAACTCCTTATCTTGGAGATAAGGCTTTAATAACAGAACATCTACTTCTAAGAGGAAAATTCAGCATAAACAGATGTGTGCTGAGGAACTATTTTTATTCCTATTTTCTAAATTGAGTTTCCCTGAAACTTGCTTACTTTTATCATGATATTTTTGGAGGCCGCTTTACAGACTCTGATTTATCATACTCTTCAGGGATGGAGGAGACTAGTTCCTTCCTGCCTGAGCAGTTTACCCAACCTTAAGAGTCTCATTTACTGGACTGACCTAATCGACCTGTTATTAGATGTATAACAGACATATATGAACCAAAGTATCATTTACATGGAAGTGAATTGGCTTAAAAAGAGAATCTCTACATGCAGTTGTAAATGTTCTGATTCTGGGCCTTCCAGTTAAATTAACACAAATGTTCACTATGGAAAAATCTAGTAACTATAAATAGTTATTTGAGTGATACTTACATCTCGTGAATCAACAGCTGCATACATAATGTCCATCCAGCCTTTAAATGTTGCCTGTTAAACAACATATGTTTGAATTCTGCATAAAAACCTAATCCAACAGTATGCATTTTACCATATGAAAATATGATAGCTATTACAAATAATTTTTGTATAATATTTTGAAATACTCTACAAAGAGCCTTGAATTCTCTAACAGTTGAAATTTCAATGCAACTGAAATTGAATAGGATTTTATTTCAAACTGGAACTCGTTTTGTCTTGGAAAGTATTCTATTTTTTTCTACACTAACATTTAACTAGATGAATCTCAGGCTCAAATCACTTTCAGAAGCTAAGCTCTATCATTCAAACCTCTGGTGTGTTTAAGCACTCAATTGTTTTAGTTAGTTTCTTGATTAGTTAATATATTATCAATTATGTCAAAATAATTAAATATTACAAATTTTAAAATCCACACCAAAAGATTTGCATTTCCACACCTAATAGCTCTATACCCTGAAGATGTTGATACAATTAATTATCTGGCTAATAGTCTATACATTTAATTAATTACTACTATATATATTATTACTTTAATACACAAAATTGCTTCTTTGGCAATTATTGGTACAGAAAACTAAAAATGCTACTAGCGCAATAACAATAATAGAATAAGAAAAAACAGGAAGCAGAAATATAAAATCATATTAAAACATACTAACAACTGAACACTGGGGGACATACATTAAAATCACTGCAAAATATCTTCTTTGCAGTCAAGTCAAGCTAATAGTACAGCTGTTAGAGTACAGCTGTTATCATCAACTACTTTTGTGCTGTCAGATATTACTCACTCAAAGAACATCAGAGAAATGATTTACTTGAAATCTTTTTCAAAACTCATACAGTAGGTACTTACCACTTGAAGCAGTGCAAGATAGCCAGCGCCAACATTATCGAAATTTACTTTCACATTTTTCCACCGAGCTTTCTTGCCAAGAGCCTGACAGTCACTCAAATTGTTAACTTCACTAACATCAAACATGTTACCCGTTGTCGTGTTTACACAGTGGTAGAACTTGCCAGCAAACAAATTCACACCCATGATGCTAAAGATCAGCCAGAAGATGAGACAAACCAGCAGCACATTCATGATGGAGGGAATTGCTCCAACAAGAGCATTCACAACGACCTAGAAGAGGAGACAAGAATGAGGCAGCTTACAAGCTATTAAAATGGTAACCATTTCTTCCATTATATAGTTAACATAAAATGGGTGTTTAATGAGTTAAATAAAAATCTGGGTGGACAAGTTGTTTCTTCCGATATTTTCTAGAACATATTCAGTAAGGGAAAACAGACAGTGACACAACTAAAAAGCTAAAGGATTTAAGGAAAGCAAAATATTCCAAAGTATGAAAAGAAATAAACAAAAACCTGATAGAGTAAGATGGAGTCAGAAAATGTTTGTATGCTAGGGAAAAAAAGAAAAAAAAATGTATTAAATACCGACAGAAGAAGTAATCATCATTCAGCAATTGACTTTAATTTTCAAAGGTATTAATGAATAATTGGTGGTGTGAAAACATGGTTAAACAAACCCACTACAAAGAAACAAAGTAATGATAATGCCTTAAATCTGTGTCCCCAGATCAAGCTAACTTTTGATGATGATGAAGAATAGTATTGGGAATTTGCAAGGTCATTTTTTCCCCCTACTGATAATTCCCAATTTTTTAAAAAGTGAATTAAGATGGGAAATAAGATGGAATTTATCTCTGGACATAAAAGTACTGAACGTATTCCCATTATTATTGTTCCAAATCTCTTAAAGGTTTACTTCAGGGCACTCTTTACCAACCCAGGCCAACCTATTTGATGAAGGAGACGTTCCATCACCTTTCCTCTAATTGAATTCAGAAGAGATTAATATGTATTTTCAAATCTCTAGCAGTTTGTATGTTTTCTTATCTAATTAATCTGTTTTATCTAATTAATTAATATTGGGACTATTTTGTTAAGCACTTATAAGTGAAACTATTATTTTTAAATACTGAAACATTATTTTAGAAATCAACACCAAAGAATTTTAAATTAATATCAAAACTTGAAATCCAAAATTGTAAAAACTTCATATGCTAGTTGAATCTTATTTCTTATGGAAATTGTCATGTATATTATACCAAAACCTGTTTTTTGCTCTAAAATTGGTGTAATATGGCCTCCCATAAATTTTCTTATCAAGTAAATGCATGATATCTTTTACCATATTTTATACCTAGAATATTAATTCTGTCATATTATAAGAATTAAAAATGTTAATGTAGAATAGTTTTCAGATTAGAGCAAATTTGGAAATTTTTAATTTTGTTCAGTTGCTGTCTGCCCTCAAAAATGAATTATTGATATGAAGCCATGCAATCAGAAGAAGGCTTAAATAATATCAGTAATACTAAAAGATTGGTATGGAAAAAACTTGAAATTACATAATAATTTTTTTAAATTTCATCTTGTGTGTTTATTTATCAAGTAACAATGAAGTAAAATTATAGTGTAACACTAAGCATTTCCTTGCTTACAGCGCATCTGGAGAGCGGTTTCATTCTTCCTGGTGAGTGAATCTCAAAGTCAAAGCTGAAGTGTTTTTTAAAAGTGCTTCAACAAACCACCTCCTAACATAAAAGCCCTATGGCCTAGAAGGAATTCAATATCCATGTGCATTTGCAAGCTGGATTAAACAAAGCTGGCCTTAGTGCTAACTAGTATTTTGAGGGGTGTGGCAAGTAGATGTGAATATGGTGTACTTTATGTTTAGAAGCATAAAATGTACACTAAGGGATAGAGATGGAGGGTCAAATACAAGTGTTAATGGAAAAAGCGAACCTCATTCAGAATGCTCACTTAAAAGGGAGATCCGTAAAACAAACCCCAGGGGTTGCCGGCAATGCTTAGTTAATTATCCTAACCCCTACTTTGGTGGCTTAGGATGCAGATTTTGTCAGACGCTACAATTTAGTGTTGTTTTCTTGCACAACAACTTTTTTATTACCAATATTAATGGAGGAAGTAGAGCACACAAAACCTTCATTACTAGTTATTTTTAAGAAATCAAACTACCTATTCAAAGGAAGAATATCTCCTCCTAGGATGAGTGTCAGTAGTAAATAGTCATTATAAAATGTATAAGCAGTAAAAAAAAATAAATGGCAACACAGAGTTTGTAGTTGTGTGGAAACATCCCTGATCTGTTACCAGGAGACCTGGATTCTAGTTTTAGTACTGACACAAAAAAAATTTTTTGAGGGCCTGTTTTAGTTTCAGGAGGCTAGGCGTAGTGATCTTTAGGATTTCTGCTTTGAAATTGTATAATTCTATGAAATGTCAGAAGAGTGTGGCACCCCTCTGTATCTAAATCATTACCTACATTTAATTTTGATATGAATCGTGAGAGCTTTTATTCTTCTTACCCTCATGCCTTCAAACCGGGATAAAGCTCTCAGTGGTCTTAAAGCTCTTAATGTCCGTAGGGATTTGATGGCACCAAGTTCTGAGTAGCCAAGAGCATTGGCTACCAAGCTAACCAAAGAAACCTGAAGAAGAAACAAAAATCAGTCAGTTCACCAGGAAATAAACTATTGACTAAAGGCATGAGACGTAATATCTCTTTTTTAGTGCCAATCAAACAAAGCTTTAGACAGCCCTTGGCAGCCTTCATTTTCTACATAGTAGTGTGCTCATTTTACCTTCCCAGCCTCATTAATTAATTGCTTTTCTTACCAAACATCCATAAGGCTCTCCAGTTAGATATTTTACCCATGGAGCCCTTTTCAGCCCAGACATAGACCACTGATGATTCGAGATTTAATTCAAAAGTCATATCCTTCATAGATCTGTGTTTAACATCATTGATTAATAATCATACTTCATTTCCAAGTTTTGCAGTATCCTGGTTATGTGTATTGCAGGCACTGACCATAATCCAGGCCACATTAACTCTTTATGGACTGAAATGAAACATTCTTATTTCAATGTCTCTAATAATACCTGGTTGAATATCTTTAGTCAGTATATGTTGGATAAATAAACAAAGAAGAAAATATTACCTGCAAAAACATTTTATCAGACCACATAGTTTCATAACAATGAAGTTTTTTTTTTACCTAAACTATTGGATTTATGATTTAGAATACAATACCTCTCATTCAGAGTGATGATATATCTTTCTGATATTTACATAAATGTTGTTTTACTTAAATATATGAAAGGTTAAAGAAGACATGTCTTTTTCAGGAGGAAGAAGCACTATTTGCTTTGATTTTCTTTAATAGCCTGGCTTAGTCGCTTAGTCATGTCTGACTCTTTGTGACCCCATGGACTATAGCCTGCCAGACTCCTCTGTCCACGGGGATTCTGCAGGCAAGAATACTAGAGTGGGTTGCCATGCCCTCCTCCGGGGAAGCCAGCATTTTATTAAATGTTGAACATTTACTATATGCTAGGTTCTGTTCTGATTGTCTTACACCTATAAATCTCAAGAAGTGTGTAGTATTACGTTTGCCTTTTCACTGACAAAGAAGTTGAGTTTCTCCCACACCTTTGCTTTTTTTTTTTTTTTTAAAAAAGATGTACAGATAGAAAGAGATGAAGTTAGAACCCAAGTGATTGGACTTCAAAACTGTATCTTAACCTTTTCCCTCCATTACCAGAAATTCATTCTTAATCTGAACTGCAAAACTCAAGAAATGACTTGAATGATTATCTTCACTTCTTGTAAGGATTATATATAGCTTGATGGATAGGAGAGAGGATAATTTATGCATCCACTGGATGGCCTCAGGGCCATGGTGTGAAGGTGACACCAAAACCAGAACTGAGACTTTAAGGCAGACGGAGCCACTATCCCCTTATTGTTAGTGTTGAACAGAAAAATAAATGACTTGAATGTTAGACTTGACTAGTGGCTGCATAATTTATTGAGCTATTAATTTCTCTCTAGTGTTCACTGCTACAGAAGACTGGGAAGATGGGGAAGGTTATTATTAGAGAACACACAGGCCTTCTACATTCTGGACTCATTTGCCTCGGAAGCATTCACAACTTCTTTAAGTTTCTGCAGCTGCTTCTGAAGACTTATCTTCCCAACCAGGTCCTGAGATGGGGGCATTTAAAGGGAAAGTGAAACTGTCAGTCCCTCAGTCTTGTCTGACTCTTTACGACCCCATGGACTATATCCTGCTAGGCTCCTCTGTCCGTGGAATTCTCCAGGCAAGAATACTACCATTTCCTTCTCTAGGGGATCTTCCTGACCCAGGGATCGAACCCAGGTCTCTTGCATTGGAGGCAGATTCTTTACCATCTTAGCCACCAGGGAAGCTCCATTTAAAGGGAAGTGGCAGGAAATTTCTCATGACTGGGAAGTAAGGAAGCTCATGCTTTAAAAGGAAAAGAAATATAATGGCTAGAGCCAGGAGATTCTGGAAAGACAGCAAGTTGTGGCTTCAGAGCTGAGAGGCACTACTTGCATATAACTACCCCATCACACTGGGGTGGCTCTGTGGATTGCTAGAGAAGCTGGACACTAGTGAACCCCCCTTTTTATGCACCTGTCATTTTGTGTACAATAAAAACTCATTTTATTGTATTACTGTGAAAAACTAAATATGGTTTAAACTCAATTTTGAAGTTAAAGATTTGAAATATTCTTAAAATTGGAAGATGATGCCTAATATTGGTGCATGCGTGCATGCTCAGTCATGTCCAACTCTCTGAAGCTCCATGGACTGTAGCCCACTGGGCTCCTCAGTTATATTGGTAAGGTGCTGTAAAACTTAAAATGATCTTTTCCACTCATGAGCTGTGTCTCAGAGTAGTCAAATATTAGTCCAAGAAAAGGTAGCAAGGGGCAAGAACATAACTGGAATTTCTGTTTTCAGGTCCAGTGCGTTTCCCACCTCAGCAACTTCAGACTCGACCTTTCAATACAGTGTTTTAGTCTCTTATGCTCAACACAAAAGGCATTCTTACTAAGGTATCCTAAGTGTAACCGAACCTCTTTACCAAAAACTGAATTTTTAATACAAATTTACATGACTCTAGGTACCTTACTAAGGAGATCAGCCCTGGGATTTCTTTGGAGGAATGATGCTGAAGCTGAAACTCCAGTACTTTGGCCACCTGTTGCGAAGAGCTGACTCATTGGAAAAGACTCTGATGCTGGGAGGGATTGGGGGCAGGAGGATAAGGGGACGACAGAGGATGAGGTGGCTGGATGGCATCACTGACTCGATGGTGATGGACAGGGAGGCCTGGCGTCCTGCGATGCATGGGGTCGCAAAGAGTCGGAAATGACTGAGTGACTGAACTGAACTGAACTGAATGCTTCTAATGGAGAAGGCAATGGCACTCCACTCCAGTACTCTTGCCTGGAAAATCCCATGAATGGAGGAGCCTGGTAGGCTGCAGTCCATGGGGTCACTAAGAGTCAGACACAACTGAGCGACTTCACTTTCATTTTTCACTTTCATACATTGGAGAAGGAAATGGCAACCCACTCCAGTGTTCTTGCCTGGAGAATCCCAGGGACGGGGGAGCCTGGTGGGCTGCCGTCTATGGGGTCGCACAGAGTCAGACACGACTGAAGCGACTTAGCAGCAGCAGCAGCAGCAGGTACCTTACTATCCACAAAATATATGAAACTGTCTGTGCTAGACGCTTCAGGGTGGGGTTTGATTGTCAGTCACACCTTCCACATTCCAGTGGCCGTTGAGACTGAGAACGAAAGGAATAATGCAGGAAGGAGTTGATGGTTCTGAAGAAGACCTTGGAAGTCCTCTGATTGTTTAATGAACCAAGTGACATGACATTATTTCCCTTAAAAATGGCTAAAGATAATTTTTTAACTTCAGTATAAGCAGTTAAAAGATTAAAACCATAGGATCACCTCCATACACTGAAATGATACGTTTCAGTGCAAAAGCTTGCTTGATTTTTAATGGAAAAATTTAGAAGTGTTTCTATTAAAACCAGAAGTGAAAAAAAAATGCCAGCTACTAACATTATTTTTTCCACCAACATTATTATTTAACACTTTCTGTAAAAAGAAATGAGCAAAAACAATTAGAAAAGTAGAAGTCATTATTTACATATTTGTTAATGTTGACCTAAAAAAATCAGAATAAAATGAATAAAATGAAAATTACTATAAATGATAATATAATTATTTTAGGTTCTGACTAATATATTTTTCATATTAATTTTTTAAAGTTTATATGTGTCTTTTGAAACTGCACAAAACTTAAAATATTATAAAGAAAATACAGTATAAGAATAATCTAAAATATTATTGTTTTAAGAAGAGCAATCAGAAAGGACAAATTCCACATAATATTAAAGCTAACGATAGGATCTTCAATAATTAACGCTATCATATAAATAAACAAAGAAATGAATGAAACAAATCTAAACTGGACCCAAGGCATACTGGCATACCAAGTTTTAGCATATGGAAAATGGTAGTATTTTAAATAAGAGGTGAAATAAACAAGGGGGACATTTTGAAATGTTTTAAAATGTCAAAATCATTTTGAGGACAATAGAATTGGAGCCTTACCTCACACCTTACACCAAAATAAGTTCTAGATTGATCAAAAATTAAAACATAAAAGTGAATAAATAAAACTCAAAAAATTTGAGAAAAAAAGCATGAGAAAATGTTTTAATAATCTTAAAGCAAATGGTCTTTATAAGCATAAGAAAAGCCAAAAAGGGGAAAAAAAAGCTGATATATTTGACTAAATCAATATGAAAACCTTTTTACATGACAAAAAAAGCTCAAAGACAAAGCCCAAGTCGGCAAAACAGTCATACCACATGTGACAAAATAGTAAACTTCCTTAATGTAAAAAGAAGTCCTACTAATCAGTAACAAAAAGGTCATTAACCATAACATACAAATTCCCTCTAAACTTTCATTTTAATATATTTGAACAACACATTTATTTATACTCCTTATTGAAATTTAACCAGAAAGAAATCTAAAGAATACATAGAGAATGCACAAAGGGACAAGAAGGAAGAAGGTTTTAAAAAATTCTCGAGTTAAAAAAAAAAAATAAAGTGCACTGGAATGATCACTTTCTCCACAGAGCAAAAGCAGCAGCAGAAACCCAGGTGCTTGCAGAAGTAAGTCAACTTTTTCTAGTGGGCTCTGAAAAGGTTCTGGACCTGGAGGCACCATGTTCTCCTAAAACAGGGGGTAATGCATGGCACTGAGAACAGAATTGATTCAAAGTCTCTGCATAGGGAAGCTGGGCATTCTTGACTGCCTTCCCCCACTTCTCCCCAGCTCTGCTAGAGAGCATAATGAACTAATACTCCTTCGTGGCTTACAAAGTAAAATCTGTATTTGCTACAGAGGTCAGAACATAGCAGCAATAATCTGCATTGTGGTTGGGTTTCCCTGTTAGACCACAAAAGCCTCTTTAATACATCATATAATGGAGGGTTTTCCATTAATACTATCATAGGGTTTAAACAGCCTGTGGTCTAACTCAGTATTTCCGAGAGCAGGCACCTGAAGTTTCAGATTCCTGAGTGCATATCTCCTTCCTTTCAGCCCAGAACAGTTCTGTTTTTTGTCAGATACACAGCTTCTAAAAAGGGCTCAGGTGGTGGTGAGGGACAGGTACAAAGCGTCCATGGAAGTGATGGCAGAAGGCTCTTGGCAAAGATGGGAAACTGGGGATACTGGAGATGGCAGGATTCTTCAGCTGCAATGGGTAATTTTATAGTAGGAATGGAGTGAAGACCATCCAGTGTCTGAGAAATGAAGAGCAGTTCATATGCATCATCAGTCAGGAATGAGAGTCCTTACACTTTTATATAAGGGGTGTTTGTAACTCACCCCTTGCTTTTTACTTTTGACATTTTTCTACTTTTATAGTAGGTTTTTGCAGTTTATTTGTCTATAGCTTTTTACATGATTTGGAAATTCAGAGGAGGGCATGGCAACCCACTCAAGTATTCTTGCCTGGATAATCCCCATGGACAGAGGAGCCTGGTGGGCCACAGTCCATGGGATTGCAAAGAGTCAAACATGACTGAGCGACTAGGCACAGGAAATTCACAGTACTCACCAGACATGTAAAGGCATCTCAGTAATTATGGTTTTGTTTATGGCAGAGAGAAACTGGAGATAACCTTAGTGCTCATTCCTGGAGAACGGATGAGTAAATTCTGATGGTACATCACTGAACTGCACTGTGGAATATAGATACCATGGGTACCATAGGAATTTCATTTAAATATTCCAGACACCATTTATTTTAATAAAATGAGGGTTTTGAATCAGGTGATTTCTAGGTTTGCTTTCTTGCCTGGAATTCTATGATTCAGAAATTTCAAGATGATTAAAGCAATATAACACAATATGTTATTCACGCTGGAAAGATAAATCATAGTAACTTTACTAATGGATATATCATCTTTAGTCAAGTACTCACTCTACTGGGAAAATACTTGAGTGCCGGTCTGATTGATAGCATGATTACTTATGGGGTATGTATTAATAATTGGGAATTTATCCTTAGGTTTAATTATTGTTATTTCTAGGAAAATAAGAGTTGTTTTTGACATTCAATATAATGAACATATATCTATACAGAAAAATCAAATGAACTTTCTGATTGAACTTTTTGGCCAACCCAATATATAATAAATTAACAGCTAAGGAATTATTCCGTGTCTCAATTTCTTCATCTACAAAATCGAGATCGTAACAGTGGATGCCTCAGTGGTGGTTGTGATGATTAAATGAATTAAGGCAAAGATTAGTCATTATTAATATTATACACGAGAACCCTAATCTGCCTTCACTTTCATGCTCATAATCTTAGCAGTGATGAGCTGGTATAATCTTTCACGGGAATGCTTTTAGAAAAAAAAAAGAGCCATGTGGATCTTTCTAGGAAGCCATTGCTTGGTCCAGCTAGTCACTGTGGTGTTGATATGGTGTTGAAGAGAAGGGTTCAGACCTCCAATTCATTTTTCAGTTGGTAATCTGGAGTAGAATTTGCTGATTGACTGTGAGGTGTAAAAGAGGGAGAGGCTGAAGACAGGACCTTTAGCTTAGCTTCATAAAGACAGTACTACCAGAGTAAACAGGACATTCAGGAAGAAATGCATGATTGAAGCGTAAAAGTAATGAATGTACTCGGTCAGGAGGAGTGTCAGTAGTATTATCTGGGAGGCAATTAGAAATGTGAATGGGGTTTAAGGAAAGACCAGAATTGTGCTAAAACTCATAGTCTTTTAAAAAATGCAACACAGAATTTATGCTGTTAATAGGATTATTTCTTTAAACCTAGCCAGCGAAAATTTTTTCTTGTTAATACATTGATAATGGTAAAAGAATTAGACACTTCCCAAAAAGGAGAAAAGTGAGTCATTCCTACTAGGAGGCATTTGCAGAAAAAGCCAAAGTACATACGAGACTGTTTACATAGAACTATGTCTGAGAGACCAGAAATTGATATGAAAATGACAGTAATTTATAACTATCCAGTTCTTATCTCAAAGTTCTTTTACTTTAATCAAATCTTTCCACAAGAGTTGCAGGTAAAATTCACGGTGGGCGGAGAAGGCAATGGCACCCCACTCCAGTACTCTTGCCTGGAAAATCCCATGGATGGAGAAGTCTGGTGGGCTTCAGTCCATGGGGTCGCTAAGAGTCGGACACGACTGAGTGACTTCACTTTCACTTATCACTTTCCTGCATTGGAGAAGGAAATGGCAACCCACTCCAGTGTTCTTGCCTGGAGAATCCCAGGGACGGGAGAGCCTGGTGGGCTGCCGTCTATGGGGTCGCACAGAGTCAGACACGACTGAAATGACTTAGCAGCAGCAGCAGCAGCATGTATTGGTAAGACATCTTATTGTTTTCATTCACCGCTGCCAAAGGCAGCCATCTTCAGAGTGTAATGTGCGAACTTTTTGACTAGTGTCAACTTTTTGACCTTTAAATTTATCTGGGCTCTGTTGCAAATCACAGAACAAAGAAGGAGTACAGTGCTAGATAAAGGTATCTCTGTTACTTATAGCTGTGTGACATCTCTAAATTTCATTTTATAAACCTCATTTTATTAATAGCAAAGTAGAGGTAATATTAAGATTTACACCACAGGATTGTTGAGGATTAATAATATATTATTTAAAAGAGATACTGACAATGAGATTTGTGATGTAGGGGGTTCGGAAGCAGGGTCATTAGAGCCAGATTCCTTGGTTACAAAACCAGCTTAGCCTCTTTCTTAGTAGTGTTAGTCACTCAGTCGTGTCCAACTCTTGTAGCTGTAGCCACGTGGACATAGCCCGTGGACTGTAGCCCACCAGGCTGTTCTGTCCACTTCAGACAAGAATACTGGAGTGGGTAGCCATTCCCTTCTCCAGGGGATCTTCCTGACCCAGGAATCAAACCTGGGTCTCTTGTATTTCAGGCAGATTTTTTACCATCTGAGCCACCAAGCTTCTTTCTTATTTACTGTGTTTGCAACAACAACCTTTGTTTGCCTTAGTTTCCTCATCTGTAAAATGAGCCTAATTATGGTTTCTAACTTACAGAGTTTTGAAGATTAGGTGAATTAACATATATAAAGTGATTTTAGCCACAGTTGTACACAATAAGCACTAAATCAGAGTTACCAATTTTCTCTACTGTTAGGTAAGGCTCTTAATCAGTGCTATTCCCACAGGAAGGGCTAGGCATCTTATTGTGGCTACTAATAGCAATAACAATTCTGGCTTCATTATTGAGGATGCTGCTATGTCAAGAATAAATGTTAAGAACTAAGGTGGGGGTTACCAGATTCTAGATGTTGATAACAATTGAAAATACACATTAGAATCAGAAAATGTCCCTGTTCTGCTTTTGTTCACTTCATCAGAGCAGCTGATGAGGATTCTAAGGAGCACTTGAGCAAGCAGGATGTCTGAGTAGCAGATATCAAGCATCCATTTCAGCCACATCAGCAACCTGTGCTGTCTGTAAAGTGGAAATCACTTGCGGGCAATAAATATTTTATGATAGTCGAATCTTTACCTGGAGTGTGTTTTGGACACTTAGCAGCTTACAATAATTTAGAACCAAATTTGAAGTTGTCACAATAGATGCCCAGTGTATTTTCTTAGGGATGAAATTTATACAAAAATCTGTAAGGAGTATAAGAAATGTGATTCCCCCCCCCCTCCATAAACTATGATCAACTTAATACATGTTCAGTTCATTCTGTGGATAATAATAGCATCTAACATATTGCTTGTATAGTTATAATACAGGATAGTTTGGTTTTCATATGAAGATAGTATCTTTTGGTCTCTGGATAGGAGAAAAAAGTTATACAGAATCAGAAAAAGTGGTCCATCGAGTATGGCATTCTGGCGAAGAAAGACATGGTTCAAGTTGTCTGACTTGATTCCAACCAGAATTATCGTACTTGCTGTCTCTGTCTCCTCGCCTCCATTCTTTCCTCAATTTTCCCAATGTTTCTAGAACTCTCTTCCCATCACTCTACCATGGTATCTCTTAACCATGACACCAATGATGTCCATTCTGCCAAAACGAATGTAATTTCTCAGTACTCATGGCACTTGCCTTCCTTGCAGCCTTTGACTAAATTGATCCTCTGGACTTCTACGATACCATGTATATTCTGTTTTCCTTTTTCTTCTAATTGCTACTTCTCAGTCTAGTTTACTGGTTCCTAGTTTTTTGTAGGAACCAGTAAACTAGACTGAGAAGTATTGGAGAAGGAAATGGCAACCCACTCCAGTGTTCTTGCCTGGAGAATCCCAGGGACGGCGGAGCCTGGTGGGCTGCCGTCTATGGGGTCGCACAGAGTCGGACACGACTGAAGCGACTTAGCAGCAGCAGCAGTTTTTTGCGTAACTTCTAAAAGTTGAAGTGTCTTTAGAGTTTGGTCTGGGCTCTTGTGTTTGTCATGTTGCATTCTCTGCCTAGGTGAGCTAATCCAGTTGATTCATGACTTCAAAAACCATCTATTTCCTGATGAGTTCTCAATTCATAATCAGGTGTTAACTTCTCTTCAGAACCCAAGACTTGTGTAAACCTCACGATATACTCTTCAACGTCTAATTGGCATCTCAAACTTAGTACATCCCTCTTCCATCTACCATCTGCTTGCCCTGTCAAGCCTGTTTCTGATCTTCCTGATTCCAGTAAATGGTTTCATCCTCTACCCATTTGTTAAGACTGAAAAAAATCTTTTCTGAATCTCCTTTTTCTTCATTCTATACATCCAGTTACCAGTAAGTCTTAACCACATTAGTCTAAGACATAATCTTCTCTTTCCTAGACCATTAACACAGTTCCCTCGTTGGTCTCCCTGGTTTGACGTTTTTGCTGTTCCTTCTCCATAGCCAGATGTGATCATTTAAGAACAGTAGAACAGATCCATGCTCACCATCCCTCCCTTGAATTTCCCATTGTAACCGTAATCAGTATACATTAAATTACATTCTCGGCCTTTTGGCTATGATGTAGTATTGGAGCTTCGTGGGTGGCACAGTGGTAAAGAACCCACCTGCCAGTGCAGGAGACATAAAAGACACAGGTTCGATCCCTGGGTTGAGAAGATCCCCAGGAGTAGGAAAAGGAAACATGCTACAGTATTCTTGCCTGAAAAATTCCATGAACAGAGGAGCCAGGCGGGCTACAATCCATGGGGTTGCAAAGAGTTGGACACGACTGAGTGACCAAGCGCACATTAAATAACAGTAAAACATGAACTTCTTACCATGGCCCTTGGCTTTCTTTCTGAAGTCAGCATCTATTACTATTGCCCGTGTTTCATCACACACAAGCACAACAGTTTTCTTTCTGTCTCTTGAGTGTCCTTGGCTCATACTTCAGGATCTTGAGATTGCTTTTTTCTGTTCCCTCAGGTATTCAAATGACTGGCCCATTGTTATAGACAATGTCTATGTGCCCTTCAAATTCATATGTTGAAACCTAGTCCCTAGTGTGAAGGTATTCAGAGTCTTTGGGGGGATTAGGTCATGAAGGCAGAGCCCTCCTGGGTGGGATTAGTGCCTGTACTTATAAAAGACACCCCAGAGAGCTTGTTTGCCCCTTCCTCCGTGTGAAGACACACTGAGAAGACTGCTGCCTATGAATCACAAAGTGGGCTCTCACCAGACATCGAATCTGCTGCTTTTTTCTGGGACTTTGCAGCTTCCAGAACAATGAGAAATAAATTCTACTGTTTATAAGTCACTACATCTATGATATTCTGTTGAGTGTGTATGTGTGCTCAGTCATGTCCAACTCTTGTGACCCCATGAACTGTAGCCCGGCAGGCTTCTTTGTCCATGGAATTTTCCAAGCAAGAATCCTGGAGTGGGTTGCCATTTCCTACTTCAGGGGATCTTCCCAACCCAGGGATCAAAGCTATGTCTCCTGGATTGCAGGGAGATTCTTACTACTGCACCACCAGGGAAGCCATGATACTCTATTACAGCAGATCAAATGGACTGAGACACTCTTTCTTATTTATCTTCCAAAAAGACACCTTCCATAGACACTCTGGCTAATACTCTCCTCCGGCTCCCATTCTGTAGTCCTTCTCTATCTCATTACCCTGTTTTCTTTCATAGCAGTGATCATCAACTGCTTTTATCTTATTTTTGGATTTTATTTGTTTACATCTTTACCGTCTATTTCATTTTCTCCTAGAGTGTTAAATCCTGTAGATCTAATAGAGCTTGATTTGTCTTATTCATATCTCCTTTATTTAAAATAGCTTGTGGCCCAGTGTTTGGAATTTTTGTTAGATAAATGAATGAATGTTAATGGAATGTTAATGAATGCATAGTATCTTTACTTGGAGGTAGGGAATTGAAGAGATTACATTTGTACATAGATAAATTTCTCAAAGTTTAAAAGCCTGTTTCTTCTAGTTTGAAGTTACTTCATATATACTTCAGTTTGGGGAGTTTTGCTTTGTTTCCTATTGAGCCTTCTGTGACTGTTAAAGCATTATACCTGATGGACTGTAAACTGTTTTAAGCATGTTTTACTTGTACTTTCAAAAACTATTTTAACTCTACATTTACTTTAGCTTACTGGATCCACTGGTCTGAGATTAAGTTGTTAGTTAAGGTTACATTAATTCATGCATTTTAGTCCCTTCTTTGAGAAAAAGAAGAAAATAGATTCATTTACTATAACATAACTTGCCCAGAGGTACCCAGTTCCATTCTACTATTAATAATCTAAATGTACTGAAAGGGAAGTAACTTGGGGGGCACCATTCTTTGACATTATTCACTAGATAATTAAGTGTCTATATTAGGTTTCTAAGGATTCAAATATGATACAAGACTTTGATAGATTTTTGCATTATATTTATTCTTTCTATATGAGAGAAATGCATGGAAATAAAGTACAGTGTAATGAGTATTTCAGTGAATATAAATTTTTCAGTAAGTTAAAATACAGGAAATTTGAGAATTTTCTGGAGAAGTTATGTCACTTTTGTAAGTGATCATCATACCTGACAATTTTTTTTTTTTTTGGAACTGGAGAAGATTCTTATATATTTTGTGTTCCATCATTTCAGGGAAAAGCTAGAGATTATAAATGCTGAGTTCCAAAGCCAGTATGAAGATATAAATATAACATTTGTACCAGTTAGATGAGAAATCTACAGGGCAAAGGAGCACTGAATTGAGAATTAGGAAATTAGGACACTAATCTCAATTTTGTTACTAAGTAGTTGTGCTATTTGAGTAGAATTCTTTATACTGAGGCTTTAATTTACAATAAACTGTTCAGAAAACTGTGTATATAAAGTCTGCTGCTGCTGCTGCTGCTAAGTCACTTCAGTCATGTCCGACTCTGAGCGACCGCATAGACGGCAGTCCACAAGGCACCGCCGTCCCTGGGATTTTCCAGGCAAGAACACTGGAATGGGTTACCGTTTCCTTCTCCAATGCATGAAAGTGAAAAGTGAAAGTGAAGTCGCTCAGTCCTGACTCTTAGTGACCCCATGGACCACAGCCCATCAGGCTCCTCTCTGTCCGTGGGATTTTCCAGGCAAGAGTACTGGAGTGGGCTGCCTCTGCCTTCTCCGAAATAAAGTCTAGATACTCTTTAAGGTCCATTCCAGCTGCAGAATACAAAAATATTAAACTTCTCTGTTTGGAAACTTCAGGACAACACCGAGATTCTTCTCTATTATTCATTAAAGACCAGACATGAAAAATTGGAAGTCATTTCTGATTTATTAACAGTGACTTGACTGCAGATTTCTTCTCAACTCAAAGGGTTGAACGTGCATTTTGGTTATAGAACTGTGAGTGTATATGTGGGGAGAAAGAGGAGTAGCATTTAGATAGGCCCACACTTGTCAAAGATGATAAAAAGAATGAATAAACAGATACAGCAATCATTGATTCACAGTGACAAGTGTTAGAACTAAAAATAAGGTGCTTTATGATCATTGGGAAACAGCTAGAGATAGTGCTTAAAGCACCTTTTTGGGGGTCAGGAGGGAGACTGAGAAGCCTTGTGCAGTGGAATATTACAGACTACAAAAGATCAGCTGACTGTAATTTTGCCCCAGTGCCTCTCCATTGCTATAGTAAAAAAGTATGCTGCAAGTCAGACAGGTCTCATTATTGATACAATTCCCATGACTACTCACTTCATGGTAATCCGATTCAGAATAGGACTTCTACATCTAACTCTTTGCCTGGTAAATATTCCATTAGCTACTAGGATATCTAACTACCTATGTAAGAATGCAATGGAGATAGGCATTGGCCTATCTATGGAGATAGGCATTGGCCTCTCTATGGAGAAGGCAATGGCAAGCCACTCCAGTACTCTTGCCTAGAAAATCCCATGGATGGAGGAGCCTGGTAGGCTGCAGTCCATGGGGTCGCTACGAGTCGGACGCAACTGAGCAACTTCACTTTCACTTTTCACTTTCACACAATGGAGAAGGCAATGGCAATCCACTCCAGTGTTCTTGCCTGGAGAATCCCAGGGACGGGGGAGCCCGTGGGCTGCCGTCTATGGGGTCGCACAGAGTCGGACATGACTGAAGCGACTTAGCAGCATGTAAGAATGGAAATACATTTTATTGTCTCTGTGGACTTGTGGCTGAATGAATATAGTAAATAGGTTATTTTAACATTATTCAGCAACATGCATTCTAGTAAGGGATTAAAGTGCAATCCTGACAGTTTCCTGGCCCCAAAGCTGTCTTGATTTTACCTCCTAGGGAAACTTTTTTTTTTTCAATTGAGCTTTTAATGAGCTACGCCTGTCAATGAACAGACTGTTAGATATTCCTTACCTTGAGACCCTTAACTTTCACAAGAAGAAGAGCTGTCTGCTCGTGGCATAGAACAACTCTGTCTGTTTTCTTTTATCACTGTCCACATTGTTAGGACCTCTTCTACTGCTTTCCCATGACACTTTCCTCATTTTTGTATTTATTGTAGTTTTTAAAAGGTAGTTGCATAATTGTGGCAGAATTAGTGCAACTAGGTTCTAATTAAAGTCAAAGTTTTAATTATAGAAATAAATGAAATGTCACACTTGCCTTTTTAAAAATAATTTTATAAAAATCACGTGGGATACTTACATCGACGATCAAGAAATCTAGCCAGCACCAGGCATTAGTGAAATATGTCTGAAATCCATAAGCTACCCATTTGAGAAGCATTTCCAGGATGAATATGTAAGTGAAGACCTTATCGGCATATTCTAGCATGGTTTTAATAGTCTTTCGCTGTTCAATGTAAATGTCTTCAAAAGCCTGTGAATCAAGAATGCTTTTATTTTACTTGAATGGCTTGCCTGCACCAAACACTTGATAAAACTGCAAGTAGTATACTTGGCACAAAGCACTAATTTGAGAAATATTGGCTAATGTTAGATTGACATGGAACCAGACAAAATCTAAAGACTGAATCTAATGGAAAATATTGGCAAGGAAATGTCAACATCTTTACTGATTTAGTGTATGCTTTCTTCCCTGCCTCTCACCCCATAATCTCTATCTCAATTACTACTAAGACATGCTTTTAGAGAAGCAATGTAAACTCAGAAAATAACCAGAATTTCTGTTAATGAGGGATAGACTTGGCCTATTCTAACCTTCCTTTCATTGATGCTCTGAATAATCTGGCTCATATTGAAAGAATAAATTAATTAGACATAAAAAAAATCCACCATCAGTCCATAAATATTATTATGACTGTTAGGGAGAATTGGATGGGATTTGACATGGTAGGTAATGTAGTTACAGAATATCCCTATAAATGGTTGTCTCAGTAAGGAAAACATCTATTAGAAAAACACCAGATGAGAAATTCCATCTGGCTGTTCATGGTTGTGATTTATTCCATACTGAATTTTGTACAGTTAAACCCTGGGTGCCAAGCTCTGCAAGGTGTAGATGTACCTCTTTTTTTGCTCCTTAAACTAAGGGTATGCTTCTGGTATTTTTTGAGTAAAGCTATTTCACTAGAACCTGATTCTTGCCAATATGTGTCACACTCACCAAAGCACCACTACTGAGAAGAATCATGAAGACAATGAAAGTCTCAAACCAGTTGTGTTCAACAATGCTGTAGCAGGTTTTCCGAAGATTCCACCAGATTTTTCCTTTGCCTTCTTCTATACTTACTTGGCAGAATGGAAACTTTTTAATACATCCTAAAAGATAGCATACATTGTAATACATTAGAAAAATATATTTCCATCTTCTGTAGGAAGAAATTAACTTTGCTGCTCCCTCCCCATCCTAGTCTCAAATCATCATTTTATATAGTAACTGGCTACTTCATTTCGTAGTTATTTTCAGCTTCCCTCCTGTATAGGGAATTATTCTCAGACTTACATATGAGCCAGCTACCTAGAAATCAAGGAATTACTTTACCGAGAGTTACCTGAGTACAAACAGTTCCATTCTTGAACACTGCATAGGATCTCTCTTTGCCTCAAGGCCAATCATAGATAAGGACATCTCTGAGGTTTGGGGAAAAACTACATGTTCAAATTGTTTATTCATTTTTTGTGTGATCCTGGATTTTTACTCACTTCTTTTCACATGGAAAATCCCTCTGTCTTCCTGGGTCTCATCCTCTGTCAGTTTTCCCAAGCTATTTATTTTCAACCTCAGAGCTTTTCTTAGTCACACCTATGACTCATCTTGTCAGTCAGTATCTCTCTTCCTTTGTCCTCCCCTTCTTCGCTTTCATATTATTTCTAACTTCCATCCACTCTTGGGCTCTAACTGTCTAAGTTACTACTTATGGGATTCAGTCCAATCACATTGAATCAGCAAATCTTTATTGATTTGTGTGCTGGACACTGTACTGGTGGCTGTGAAAATAACTTGGTCTCCCTGCCAAGGCTCTGCAATGCATCTATATCCCCCAACACCTCTGGTCACAGCACAAATTAACCACATTTGAAGCTGTAAGAGATGGGGTATAGTTATTGCGGCATCTATAAATCAAATCACAACATTGCCAGTGAAGTCTGAAGGGATTGCTTTGTCAATAATGAGAAGATGTTCCAGAATACCATTTATCTCCTAGGGTTCACTTCTCCGCATTCTGGGATGAAAAAAAGGACATGTCAAATTATCTTATTGTCCAGGCACAGTAACTACTATAGTATAATCAGGAAATACAGATAAATGAACTTTTTGGAAGAAAAGAGCAAAACAAAGATAAATATGCCTTCACTGTTTCTTTGAAATATTTTGTTCAAGTGAGGTATATTTAGTCTGTAAGGAAAGAGGGGGAGATTGGATTTAACATTTTAGAGCTAGTTTACCTTCAGTAAAACAAGCTTCTGGTTTAAGGTCCTCCTCAGGTTCAATTTCAGCTTGTTCACCTTCTCGAGGTGGAGCAACATCAACTGTACTTCCTTCAGATGAGCTGGTTGCATTTAATTTCTGGAAACAAAACCCCATTGCAAAGATGTGATTTTTCTTCCCTTTTATTCCATCAGTTTGAAAATGCTCGGACATGGTGTGAAGAAAAATGGTGGTGGTAGTGATAGTATTGGCTCTCTTAACAGTCCTGATAATTTTGTACTCATAATTTAACATAAAGTCCTATTATTCAAAACAACATAACTACCAACTTGATTCAGACAGAAAATGGTTAGAGAGCATTCAGTGTGGGTGATTTGGAAAGGAGCGATTATACTGATTAACTTCATGATCTCTGTTTGTCTATGGATGCTATGTGAAAATAATTTCATACATTAACACTCAGGCCAAATTGAGAATAGTTTGATAAGTTTGGTATATTGACATTCACAACTGATTATATTAATTAAAATGCTTCAAATCAAATTGTTATTTCCACTCTTCCAATGGAAATTTTCAGAGGGCAAAGAACATTACCAGTTGTCTATAACTACAGTTCATGTTTCTGTAATTTTAGAAAGGAAGAGCAGCAGATTAACATTAGTCACAGTCATTATATTTCAACTTTGTGCTATATTTTTCTCTGGCTTACATAATTTTCTTCTTACTTTACAAGCTGAAAAATGATGGATCTCTCTCTTTTTTTTGAACTGCTTAAATGAATTCAGTACTTGCCAAAGAATTCTAAATGAAATGGAAATTTCTTCATGAATGACACTGCTCAGAATCTATATAGACTTTCACTAGGAGCGTATTCTGAATTCAACATGTGATCAGGCTGTGAATTTTTCCTTTAAATAAATCATTGTGACATGTCACATGGCTAGAAGAGCCACTTTAGTGTTGCAAGAATAAATATCTTATAAGAACTCTAATAACACTTGGGAAGACAATATGGATGTGGAATTCGTTATGAAAAGTGATGCAAAGATGTGACATATAGCACAACCAGGCAATGTAAAGCTTTTAGAATGAAAGAATAAGGACATGTTAATGGTTTCAAAGGCCCCATTAACTTTAGTAACTGAGAGGTAGGGTCCCTCTGCCCTAGCTCTCTGAAAGAGTTAACATGTTACTGAAAAATACCAGAATGACTACCTAAACAGGTCGTATTAGAGGATATCTGACTCAAAATTCTTAGCTTTTTGAAATCACCATGCAAATGTTAGTTTAATACTTTATAATGTGAACCCCGAAGAGTAATATCCAGGTGATACTTTCGGTGGTATTACTTGGAGGATGAGGTTAACTACGTCCAGTTAAATATACTATGAAAGTTACCCTAAGTCAAGATATAATTCTATAATAAAATATCTCCATGTCCAAAGTATGCTAAGGAGAGAATAAGCCATCAATTATGGCTGATAGTTCTTCGGATCATTATAGTAAAAAAGTTTTACCATTAAAATCCTCTACTTTTTGTAGAGGTGAAAGTTCAAGACATATTTTCTTCCCTCAAAATTTTTCCACTTTTTACAGCCAGAATGTCTTTATTTTTGTAAGAAAATCCCAGGAAAGCTACTACTGAATAAAATTGCAGTAGATTCTGGTAAATCAGAGAAAATACTAAATAACTCTTCCCTTTCAGATTTACTGGTTTATAGGTTGGACACTATGACATTTCTTGAGTGGCAACAATAATATCCACTGTATAAATAAAACCAATAAGAAACCAAATTATTTTGAGGTTAGTTATAAAAAGCTTAATGTTTCTTCTTCCTCTTGGCCAATCCAAGCTGAAGAATTTATTCTGAGCCCGGTCATAATCCCTTCTCCATGAAGCTTTTCTTTATTATGATTTCTCCATGTTAAATTTTTATATAACATTTTGTCCATAATACTTGTTTTCTTTGACTAAATATTCTCATATATATATGTATATTTTATATATATACATAAAATTGTATAATTATGTACATATATACACATATATATTCAAATGTACACACATACACATATTTATACACCAAAAGATCCAAGCATAGAATAGACACTAAATAGGCTGAATTTATGAAAAATGAATAAATGAATGAGTGAATGCATTTTGTTATTACTGTTATAGAGAGAATTATGCTGCTGCTGCTGCTAAGTCGCTTCAGTCATGTCCGACTCTGTGCGACCCCATAGACGGCAGCCCACCAGGCTCCCCTGGCCCTGGGATTCTCCAGACAAGAACACTGGAGTGGGTTGCCATTTCCTTCTCCAATGCATGAAAGTGAAAAGTGAAAGTGAAGTCGCTCAGTCGTGTCCAACTCTTAGCGACCCCGTGGACTGCAGCCCAGCAGGCTCCTCCGTCCATGGGATTTTCCAGGCAAGAGTACTGGAGTGGAGTGCCATTGCCTTCTCCGAGAGAGAGAATTATAGTGTTTAGATAATTTGATCTCTTCATTTTGATACACAACTCAGTTGTGGTCTTTACAGAAGGTTTAATTTTATTAGAAAATGCATTTTCTTAATGAATAAAAATTATTTAATTAATGATATTTTAGTGGTAAAAGTATGTTTCCAAAATGTTTCTCTAAAATATTGGCAGACATTCAATAAAGAAATCTGAAGGAAGAAAGTAATAAGCATATATGTATATACACAAAAATACACATATACTTTTCCATTTGAAAACTTTAGAAAATATACTCACCCTTTACTTCTTATTTTACCACTGTTAATACAGTTGTGAAATGTTCAATTTTTTGCATTATAATTCTCTGTCATATATTATACAAGAGTCTTATATTTAAAGACAAATACTTATTTAATTTAAAGCAAATCCTTCACAGCACAAGTAATGGTAGCCATTAATCTGAATGACAGTTCTGCTGTTTACCAAATATTGACCTCTGGCTGTATCTTTGTTGTTGGTATTGTCTTTAGATTGTGAACTTTTGTGAATGTGGTTAATATGTTTGAATATAAATACTTTCAATTTTCTAAATGTCTATGGAGGTTATGTACATTGTAAAGCAGAGAGGGTCAGTGTGTGAACTAGTTTACCTCCGTCTGCCTGGCATTATGAAGCTTAGCATGTCTTTTGGAAACAGACAAGGACTAAACAATAACAACAAATTCTGTTCTCAAATGAGCAAAACCCATTTTACATGAAGAATTGCTTCACTGTTATCCAGGAGTTTTGCTAAGTATAAACTCGTCAATCTTATGTTCTGGAAAACTCCTTAAGGAATGTTCAGAGACTTGATGCACCTAAGCTTAAAAAATAGTTGGCAGGCTAGTGTTCTTGCCACTAAAAAGTGCTTTGTGGAAGGCTCCTTTTCATTGGAAATTGACATAAAGCTAATCTTGATAGTTGGAAAGTCAAGCTTATTCATGGTATAATCCCCCTAGGCCCCATTTTTATCATACAAAAGTACATACACTTTATCCTATGAGTTTATAAAAATACTATATCAACTATATAAACGTTTTAAAGTTGTGAATTTATCTACATTTATAAATTAAAACTTAGACTGTGTTCTTATTAAGTTGCAGCAACTTACCAATTAAGATATACGGCCTGATAAGTTTTAGTCACTGGAAACATACAGAATTTTACTCCTGTATTTTTAAATTTTAAAATTTATATCCTAGCAAACTACTTAAGCATTTAAAATTCTGTACATGGATATGATACTATCTTCACAATCTAAACACTTCTATTTAAATTCAACACTTTGGCATTCATACTCAGATAGAGAGTAATTTGTGATACATTTTATCATAGCCATACCAAAATGACTTCCAAATTTATTTAAAAGCATGTAACTAATTTAAAAGCAAGTGACTAATGATAAATACAAAGTATAACTTACTTTTTTTAAATTGCCATAGCTGTGATACTACAATGATAAAAAACAAAAAACCAAATAAACCTGAAATGAAGTTTTCCACATTAAGGAACTTGGTGACTATACTAAATAATTAAAATTAATACTTGTTCTAAATTAGTCAGAAAAATGTAATGAGGTGTATAGACATAACAGTAGAAAGCTTCCATATAAAGCCACATAGTACAAGCTCATCACTTATTTCCTTGTACTATTTTCTCCCTACCCGTCCAATATTTTATGACACTTAAGGTAGATTCTTCCATCCCTTGTAGAAACTGCTGAGTCTACAGAGGGATGATGGCTTATGCTCTACAAATGCACACTGGAAAGCAGGTTTGAAGATGCAACATTCTCCAGGCCTAATTCAGCCACAGAAAACATGCCTGGCTGTAGCAGAAGCCTGGCGCAATGCTGTGGAAGCTGCACGCTGATCCAAGAACCATGTTGTCAAAGACATGGTACCTGAATGTCAAGTTTTCAGGGTTAGCTGAAAATACAACTCATAAGAAATGACAGAATCAGCCCCGCAAATGGCCATTTCCCCTCTGATAACATGAACTTATTTAGAAATTCCCCTTTATGGCAATATGGCTCTTAATTTTTATCCAATTAAATAGTGAAATTTAACTTTCAGAAATAGAAGAGAATGTTAGCAACTGGCCTACTTCCACCGAAATGCGCTCACATTTCATTTATTTTCAATCAGCTATCAAATGTTTGACTCTCACAAATTGCTGTATGATTCAAAAGGCAAAAATAAAAGATTCAGCCATTACAGATTGCCTTTAAAATCTAGCCATTTCTTTCAAAACTTCTGGGTTTTATCTTGCAAGTAGAAACAGACAATCTTTTGGTTATACAATCTCTCAGGGCCTTAGTCTGATCTTTTGGATATGCATATCCATATCTTGACTTGGGATATCTCACTTTAAGAACAGGTAGCCACACAGTGAGGCCACGAGGCTGCTATTCCGAGGCATGAAGAATGTGACTGAAACCAACAACTCTTTTTTTATGGACTATTCACTGAATGGAGAAAAATATAAACCACCTCTATTTGGTTTGACCTCAGCATATTTTGTGCAACAACCCTGATGCTCTTTTAATTTTGAAAGAGCCTTACTAAGAACACAGTATAGGAAATTGAAATTAATTATATGGTGGTTGAAGGGTAAGGCAGAGGGGCATCCAGCAGGCCAAGGAAAAGATGGTTTATCTTAGGAAGATATACAAAAATTTCCATCTAAACTTGCACTACTTTTTATTTTAGCAGAAATAAACTGAAGCACCAAAATCGTTCCCTGAAGGTCAGGATAGGTTTGAAATGTCTCACATTCAATTTCACAAAGAACATTTGGAAGGCAGGGAGAACCTAATAGAAATGGGAAGCCAGCGGTTTTCTCCCATTGCTCTCCAGATTCTGAAAACAGAGCACAGGGCCTTTTCCAGAGGGGTAAGTCCATTCTTGGGACCTTCAGTCAAGCATCATTTTCAAAGTCTCCATAATGGCTTTGAAAAAGAGGGAATCTTTACAAACATTGTGTAAAAGGTAATTTTCCAATACCATTTAATTCTGCCCTGCTTGTGAAGAAAAAATAATCAGATTTTCTTCAATGACTAATAATATATTGTTTTACTCCTAAAACTAAAAAGTCGTTGCTAAGTAAAATTACATACATCGCCAGGGACTATGTTTTTTTCTATTTTTTGTTAATAATTTAATGTCTGAATTTGTTGAATTTTACAATTAATTCTCAGTTGTTCCTAAAGAAGAAGAGAGTATGTATTAATTAAACCTGGAGACAAACCACAAGATCTAGTTAGATTTTTTTTCCCCCACCAAAAGCCTGGAAAACTTTTCGTGAACTAATCCTCATGAACTTTTTACTTTTGCTCAAGAACACTCACTATGGCTGATATTCCAGTAACAGGAAAAATTGAGTCAAGAGAATTACCTAAAGATTTATTTCATCCACAAACCTACAGTAATTTTTGGAAATATCCTTTACTCGTCATAAAACCATAGTTAATAATAAATAATAATCAAAAGTAGTCTCCTTTTTGCCTGCTCAGTTTTGGGTTGAACATTTAGGGAGAAATTAATGTAGATCAGGGGAAAAAAACCTAATGGGTACACTGAACCAATTACTTAATGATCATGATGCAGTGAATTTTTCCTAGATTGTATCATGTTGCTTTTCATCTTTTAATTACTTTACAATGATCGCTTAGAGTTCTGCAGACACGACTTAACAACTTTTCCAAACTACATGAAAATCCAAGATATGTGGTGCCCAAATGTATACAGACTATGGCCCTTCATATCCAAAAATTCATGATCACCTTATTCTTTTTTTTTTTAACAGAGGCTTCCCACAAAACATGAAAGCAAACATTTCCATCTGGAGCACACGAATTGGATGGGTTGAAAATTATATTCACAGATCTGAATATAATGATCTGAAAATGGCAATACTATTAAAAAAAAACCTGCGAGGCTCATTTTGGTAATACAATTTACTTATAAGGGCTGAATCAACAACAACAAAAAGTTGTGATCTTATTTTAATGAAACAAAAGCAGAAAAAAAGAGCATGCTCTCAAATTGAACTTTAAACATTTCTACCATTAAAAATAGATATAAATCCTACAGAGCATGCAATTATTGCTTTTGAAAACCTAAAAAGACTAAACTGGAAAGTCATTAGCAGAATCCAATGTGGTGTTGGGACTGCCCGTCTTGCCTGACCATGCTGTGATGTGTCACACGATTCAGCAGACAGCAGCTGGGCACGTCTAGCACTTCCTTGCCATGGCAGGGGAAGGAACACAGCTGAGTAGCATGCAGGCCAGTCAAAATTTACTTAGAAAGTGATTGTACATGTACAACTTGCTTGGGTAACCTGGGTAAAAGTGGTGACACGAGCCTCTGGCTGGTTTAAAAACACCAGAGTTTCATTCTTGATGGCTCCAGCTTGATTTTACCCCTGTGAGAAGTAAGAATGGTAAGCAGTGAAGGTCACAGGATGATATTCCTAGATTGTGCTATGGAATTCAACTTCAAATATGATTCTTAAGAGCATTTATTCTATATCCTTCACCTAGGAAGACAATGAAACCTTTTAAGAACTAAATTGTAAAAATCCATAGTTACATAAAAATGTCAAGAAATTATGTTTATGTGAACTGTAAAAATATAAAAGCAAAATTCTATATTAAATCTTGTCACAAGACAGGTATAATTCCAAGTTTGCAAAAATAAAAAGATCACTATTTTGAAATCCATGCCTTCAATTTCCTTAAATTTTTTTCATGCAAAGCTTTATGTTTGTTTCTATACCAAGTCTTTTTATGCTAGCGGTCCATAGAAAGATACACATGTATAAAATTTATATTACATAATATAATAGCAATTCATATTTTTATTTTGAAAAATTTCTAGAGATCATTTCTCCTCGACTGTGGTATAGCTACATATACTTTATTATGAAAATGAGTGGAAGTAATCGAGTTGAGTTTTTAAATACTATCTAAATTAATGATTAATTTACTGCCTCTTCTTAAAGCACAAATAATGTTGCAAAAATTTTTTTCTTTTCTTTTTCCTTTCTTTTGAAATATATGGTTCTGTTAGGTTTAACTTGTATGATTTTTCAGTTTGTCAGCAAAAAGACATTTCGTGTCCCCCAAAGCCCAGCCCAATATGCTTTTTCTACTTGTGTTCAAAAAACGAATAAGCATAAACCAAAATGCTATTTTATGGATACATTATTTTTAATTTATGTGTGTATGTATGAGTGTGTATGTGCTATAGCTATTAAAAAAGAACAACCCAGCCAACATAAATATAAATCTGACTTGTGACCTGTGTTTAATGACAGCAGTTTTCAGAGATTTCAGATCAAAATTGAAATTTGCTGAAATTTATCTAAATCTGTTCTATAATGGTTATTTTTGCTTTTGTTTTTAAAAACAGTGTACAGTTGACCCTGGAACAATAAAGGTTTGACCTACTCAGGTGTACTTACACACAGATTTTTTTCAGTAGTAAATGCTACAGTACCGTAGGGTCTTCAGTTGGCTGAATTTGCTGATGTGGAACTGCAGTTACAAAACCATGTATATGGAGTGAAAGTCGTTCAGTTGCGTCCTACTCTTTGAGACCCCTACAGCTCATGGAATTGTTCAGGCCAGAGTACTGGAGTGGGTAGCCTTTCCCTTCTCCAGGGAATCTTCCCAACCCAGGGATCAAACCCAGGTCTCCTGAATTGCAGGTGGATTCGTTACCAGCTGAGCCACAAGGGAAGCCCAAGAATACTGGAGTGGGTAGCCTATCCCTTCTCCAGTGGATCTTCTCAACACAGGAATCAAACCGGGGTCTCCTGCATTGCAGCTGGATTCTTTACCAAGTGAGCTATCAGGGAAGCCCTTGTATATGGAGAGTCAACTGTAAATTGTACTGGGATTTTCATCTGGGTGTAGGGTTGACACCCCTAACACTTGTGTTGTTCAGTGGTCAACTGTACTTTTACACTTTGTGTGAGCATACGTGAGAATTGCCCTACTATTTAAAAAATTCATCCGCATAAAACTTATGCTTGAATTTAATTTTACTGTGCAAAATAATTTGAAGTTTTATCCTAACTTTATAGAAGTATTTGATTTTATATTAGCTTGCAAGTATTTTCCCTCTATTATATCTGTATATTTTAAACAATTTAATTTAATTCAGTAACTGAATTCTATCTACCCAAAACTAGCTAGGAAGAGGACAGATGATTATTTTAAAAATTCACCCAAAAAAGAAATCTTACTCCAATAATAAAATGTTTTCAATGGCTTGAAAATAAAGATATATTTCCTTGTTCCAAATTTATGATTTTTTAGCTATTAAAAAGATACACTAATAAGGTAGTAGTATACTAAAGCAATCATTTGAAATATCTATTTGAAATAGAGTTTTTGAAGTATTCTGGAAACCAACTTTTTGTTAAAAAGAAATTAACATATATCATTTCCATGAGTGCAGTGAGATGAAACCTATAATATTAATGTAGCAAAAGTTTCTCAACCTCTTTGGCTTTTCTATCTCTTCCTGACCCCAAGCTAGTCTTGTCCCTAATCTTCCCTTGTTTTCTCTTTGCAATTACTTCTGTGGCGAACTCCTTTGTTTTTAAGAAATCAGATAATGATGAAATCTGTGTTATCATATCTATTTTTAAACCCTGACTTCTCATCTAGGCTGTGGTTCCCATTGTATCCCACTTCTAATTCAGTATATCCCAGTTGAATTCCTTCTTTTCCCATAAACCTGGTAACCCAAAAGATCATTTCAGACAGTTGCATTACTATTTTTCCAGTTTCTCAGACTCTTTACTAGGTTTGTCAAATTGCCAGTTAGTCTCATCTGCCATACTTATTAACATAGCCCATATTTCTATCACCTTATTATAATCAAATGATTGTTACCTCATTATTCCTCAAGATAACCCTTATTCCTCACTCTAAACTGCTTTACTTATTACTATGGAATAAATTTTCCTAAAGCATCCCTTTCCTATTGCTTTTCACCTGCTTCAGAACAGATAGCTCCTTATTGATCATATAGCCAATTCCAAACTCTTTGGCTGATTTTCAAGACTGTATTATTTGAAACTACCTTACTCACTCAAACATGTTTTTCCACTTTCTCAGCCGATACATTATTCATACTGATTATTTCACTGCTGCACCTAACTGCCAAGCTCACTCTAACTCTGGCTTCTGTTTAGTGGTTTTCTGCTTGTGGTTTTCTGCTTTTGGCTTTCTGTTCATGTATTTGACCCACATTTCGAGGCCTACTTCAATTTTATCTCTTCATTTAGCAATTTACTATGTTCTTGCTGTTCTCAATACCTATTGTCTTTATACTCTTATAGTCAGTCCTTTAGGATTAAACTTTTTAATAGGCCTTTAATGATTTTCTGAGTTAGTATTAGCTTCCTTGAAGATTCTGAAAATTCCCTGAAAAGAGTTATATTATGAATCTCTCCTTTATCTCTTCCTTTACCCTTACTGCCCAGAAGTTGCTGAGTTCACAGAAGTGCTCAATAAATGCTTGTTAACTAATTGATGATTTTCTTAAGTAAATCTTTGTCAAGTGATGGGAAATAAAATTAGAATTGAATTCTTATCTTACCAGAAGGAGCAACATATAAATTAGAATTGAACTCATTAAGTAGACTTTGAGTGGAATTTCAGAGAAAGGATATTATGCCTCATTTTGTATATATTTTTACCTTTTTCAAAATATTTCCAAATTTACTGTTATAATATATCTCAGAAGCTCTGAAATGCCTGAAAAAAAGGCATGTGAATTGTGACACTGTCAGCTACTTATACAAATTCTGTTGCCACTGTTATTAAAAAAAGAAGGTTCCAAACTATGCAAATATGCTCACAGAATCAGATGTCATTTGTCTGATTCCTATGGTGTCACTATTTATACTTTCAAGTTAAAATCTGTCTTTATAGCTCTGTGCTAGACTTAACTTCCTACTAGCATATCAGAACTCTATAAATAAGTAATAGTAAAAAATTTAATCCTGATCTCCACAACACAGAATTGGGGAATTAATAGCCTTGAACTACTATCATAGACTCCTGTAAATTCTAATCCTGCAAGAATAACATTGCCTTTCCTTTTTCCTTTTCTTTTAAATAAGTAGTAATATGACAGTAAGAATAGCTTTTCAGTCTACAGTTCAGCTGTAATCCTTAAGCGGAGTTTTTCCAAATAGTTCTTAGTATTTCCAGGTTAATCTGGAAGACCTTATAAATATGCTCTTCCTTGACTGGGCCAAAATGTAATCATTACTACTCTTATTTTCCTATTATGTATAAAATTTTCATTAATGAATAACACTGTTATCAGTAGTCAATAAAAGGTTCAGAGGTGAACAAAACTACACAAACATTCACATTAAAATATCATAGCAAAACTTAACGTATTATAGAAAGTAAAGATATGACACTTTCACAATGATCAGTAAAATATGGTTTGTTTATTTTTCTAAAGAGCATAATGTAGTGTATAAAAGAATGTGTTAAATAAAATCTCTTTTTTGGAAGGCCATATTTTTTAATCAGACTTTAAAATATCAAGATGAATATACTAACTATTCAGAATGATGATTTCCTGTGAAAAGTTGGAATTTCAATGGAAGGAATTCCCAAAGAAGAATATCTGATAATTGTCCAACATTACTGTATATATGGCTTTTAATATACTTTTTAATAATGCCTATAAACACAATAAAAATTATAAGTAACTGTGGTACATGGTTTGTATAGGAAACGCAAGAAAAACTTTAAAATCATTCTTACCTCTTTGCTTTCTTCTAGTTCTGACTCACTGCTGAACTCCTCAGTATTTAAATTTTCAAAGTCAGACTCTCCAACAGCAATTGGCACCGTTACAGTGAGGCTGGGATTGTTTATGAATGACATATAATCGTTTTCATCAATTACATATTTTTCAGCACTGCTTCCAGTACCTACACCACTGGTGGTTCCATTCCCATCTTTAAGATAATTAAGCTCTTTGCTTATTTCAATGCCAGTATTATTAGACACACAGCTGTCTATTTTGTTGCCTTCATGGATTTCTATAACTTTTGGCTTTCTGAAAAAGGTTTTTTGGAAACACTCCCGTATCTTATTTTTCACATAATCAATTCCCTTTTGCATCCTTCCTACTGCAATCTGGAGATTGTTCATTTCATTATCATCATCAGTAGCAGCAAGATTGTCTGAGCTAAATGAACTCAACAGTAAGGCCAGAAAGAGGTTCAGAACCTAAAAGAAAAAAAGAAAATTTTGCTGTATTAATATTGAAATATGTGTAAACATAATAGTTTAAGCAGAGCACTCACAGCTCTTTGCTGAAATTAATTCAACAAATGCTTCTTGACTGTTTGCTATATTTCAGACACCTTGTCTTAGTCACACGCTATTTAAAGAATCTGCTCTAAGGGCAAAATGGTAAAACAAATGATTTTCCTTTCAAACGGAGGACAACCAGGAAACTGGAGCTTCTGAGATTTAAATTGTGTCTACTCAGAGTTGCTAGTGAAAAACAAAAATCCCATTTTTGTGGTTTTGGCCAAAGAGGAAAAATGGGATATTTTCACTTCAGTCATTTTACCAGTTTGTCTAGGGAATGTCTAGCTTTGTGTGTGTAAATAATGAATTTATTTATTTAATAGCCTGATGGATTGTATTAAAACAATATACTTGAAATGTAAATTCCAATGGCCAAAAGCTTTTAGAGTAGCCTGAAGGCAATGGCAACTCACTCCAGTACTCTTGCCTGGAAAATCCCTTGGACGGAGGGCCTTGTAGGCTGTAGTCCATGGGGTTGCTAGGAGTCGGACACGACTGAGTGACTTCACTTTCACTTTTCACTTTCATGCATTGGAGAAGGAAATGGCAACCCACTCCAGAGGTCTTGCCTGGAGAATCCCAGGGACAGGGAGCCTGGTGGGCTGCCGTCTATGGGGTCGCACAGAGTCGGATACGACTGAAGCGACTTAGCAGCAGCAGCAAAGGCAACCCACTCCAGTATTCTTGCCTGGAGAATCCCAGGGACAGAGGAGCCTGATGGGCTGCTGTCTATGGGGTCGCACAGAGTCAGATACAACTGAAGCGACTTAGCAGCAGCAGCAGCAGCAAAGGCAGATTATATAAGGTTTAACACATTTCTCATCAATATACTTTGAAGTATATCTGTCCAAATAGTTCAACAGATGGAGAAAAGTCTAAAATTATTCCAGGGTTTAGGCTAGACCCATATAATGTAAATTACTTTTCTTTTTCCTTTTTTTTTTTTTTGCAGAAAATGTGGTGAAATCTCAGCATATCATTGGGATACGTGAGGGAAAATATTATTCAATTAATTGGCAAAATATGATTAATACAGGAATAGTTCATTATAACTGATGCAAAAGAAAATTTATGAGAATATTTTTAGCTTGAAATGTAGTTACCGAATTTCAAAAAATGTTACATGGTAGGAAGACACACACTTAGCCAGAATCCCAGTTTATTTCCTTATTTTTATATCAGATTTGTTCAGAATCTAGAACTTCCTTATTTACAATTCTGAAAAAAGTTGCATGTCCACAGATATCCCACAAACCATTTTTTAAGAAATCTCATTTGATATGTACTTCTCAAAGGAAAGTTTCAGAATGATGAAATAAAGAAATACTCTGACACTGCATAATTGAAAAATGTAAGCATTAAAACACACAAACATGCAAATTGTGGTTCTATATTAGTGCTTTTAAGTCAGAACTAAAAGTAAGCCTTTTAAATCTGGTCAATGTTTATACATGTGTATAACTGAAACTACAATAATTTATTTTCCTTTGATAAAACAAATTCTGGGAAAAATATATTTAGTCCCCTTCCAATTTTTTTGGATAATTACAATACAGAGCTAAGATTTCATTGAAATTTGTCTTTAAAATTTGGTGATATGCAACATATGCCTCTGAGTAAACAAACAATATAAACTATGTATGTGTAATTACTGGAGATCATTATCTTGTCAAAATAATAATAGAATAAAAAATAATTCAAGCCATAAAAATAAAATTAGGACAAATCAGTTTTGATGCTGAAAACATTTCTTTGAAGAAGGAAAACTAATATTTTTGTCCCAAGACTTTCACAGATATATATACCTCATGTAATCCTCACATAAACTACAAGATTTCAGTTTTGTTATTCCAGTTTCATAGTTTGGAATTTGAGCCTGAGGGAAGTTAAGTGACTTGCCCCTGCTCAGAGTCCCAGTACTGGGATTTGAGTCTACATTGTTGATGGTAAAACCAAATATGTCTGTTGCATCAGGCCTCCTTCCCACCTACTATCTGATCTTGTTCTTAATTATGAGTGTTTGTAATACATACGTACCACCAGGTTTCCAATGACCATGACCAGCATGAAAACAATAAGGCACATGGTTTGACCGGCGACCTCCATGCAGTCCCACATGGTCTCTATCCACTCTCCACACAGCACCCGGAACACAATCAGGAAGGAGTGGAAGAAGTCATTCATGTGCCAGCGTGGGAGTTCACAATCACTAGAAATCTTGCAGACACATTCTTTATAGCTCTTCCCAAAGAGCTGCATGCCGACCACGGCGAAAATGAAGACGATGATGGCCAACACCAAGGTGAGGTTACCCAGAGCTCCCACTGAATTACCGATGATCTTGATTAGCATATTCAGGGTGGGCCAGGATTTTGCCAACTTGAAAACTCGAAGCTGTAGTCAAGTGAAAATGTACTCTTAGTAGTAATCACAATATAATTTTAAAAGTTAGACATCATTTTATCAGTATGTTACACTGTAGACCCACCTTTGAGGAATATAAAATTTCAAAGCATACTAATTCAAATCCATAAAAAAGTGTTAATAATACTGGAATTGTAAGTCAAATCATAATATCATTTAAATGCAAAAATAAGAGAAAATATTTCAGAAATGATAAATAAAACATTTGATTTATCAGCAGATATGACCATAAAAACAAATTAATATTTTAATTATAGACACTTGTGAATTTAGCAAACTAATGTCACCTCTGACTATACTTTAGAGAGTAAAAAGAAGTAGTAAGAGTATGGTTATATTTTTTAATGGACATTTAAAATATAAAAGTAAATGAACTAATTTTGGTAAACATAAAAAGTTCAGTTCAGTTCAGTTGCTCAGTCGTGTCCGACTCTTTGTGACCCTATGGGCTGCAGAACAAGACCCAGTTTCCCCCTCAGTCAGTCTCTCCCATCAGGAAGCTTCCATAAGCCTCTTATCCTTCTCCATCAGAGGGCAGACAGAATGAAAGCCACAATCAGAAAACTAACCAAACATAAAAAAGCTTGTATCAATTTTAAAAATACACATTTTACTTAATTTCCTATAAAAGTTTGCATATTTAAAAAATTTTTTTTGCCAAATTCAAAAATTTGTTACACCATTTTCTAAAGTGCTAATGGGAACACATTTTTTTCCGTGTTCCTTTACTAATATATGTTGATAAAAAGATTAATTGGGTGTAAGCTTTTTATTTGCATTTCTTTATAGACTTTAAAGCAAAAAATTTTTAATGCATTTAAAACATAATTTTAGAAGAACATGTGTATTTTAAAATGTGTCTTACACAGCTAATAATTATGAAGTGTTTCATTTTTCATCATTCTTGAAAAACAATCACACTGATTCATTTTTTAAATAAATGTTTTGCCAATGAAAGATAGAATATAAGCATAGTCTAAGCAGATACCAGTCTGAATGATCTCAGTACAGACAATCCCTCCACATTTGCCAGGCCAAGCTCCATCAAACTAAGGCTGACAATAATTCCATCAAAGATATTCCAGCCCTCTTGGAAATAATAATATGGATCCATGGCGATGATCTTGAGGACCATTTCTGCTGTGAAGATCCCAGTGAAGACCTAAAGTAACATAGAGAGCAGTACTTCACAAGCATTGGCAAACTTTTAACATTGAGAATTTGTAAAGAATATTAAACTGTTGTGAGTAAAAATATCTAAAATTTAAAGTGAAGAAATGTGACAAATGGATATACAAGTTTAGCATTTTTTTTCTGGGGAATATTTTAAATGGGTTTGTGTTATCTAATGAATCTGCTAGATTTCCAAGACGATGCTGAGTTTATAACATTTCGTTGTCCATATTTGAAATTTAATACTGGTAGTTTATTATTAATAGCTACTATAGCTATTGTGTACCCTATACTTCTACCATAATCACAACCAATTTTTAAAAAATATGGCATTAAGAACAAATCTATGTATTATTGGAAGTCACTCAAAAATTACGTCAAATGGGGAAAAAAACATGTTTTATTCTTGATTTTTATGTTGTTTTATTCAATGGATACCATTCTTATTTCTATAATTTTATAAACATTCCTGAAATAAGAATGAATTTGCCACAAATGTTTCTGTAATAATTATCTCTGGATTCGTGCCTCAGAATTAACATTAATGGATAAATAGAGCAAGGAACAGCAGATTTAATTGAAAGCAGTAGGAGAACATTCTCAGTATGCATACACCAACAATTAGGATTAATAAGTTATTTGAGAGGCTGGATGAATGTCTATTTGAAAACGGTTTTGTTTTTTAACTCAAAACCACAGGCTAAGACACCCAAGGACATGAAGAGCTATGAAATTACTCTTGCAAAAATTCTTTTAAAGCAATTATCTTAATTAACTATAGATAAAAGCTGCGTATTATGACTAAAGCATACCGCTTAGCAAGGTAAATCAGCCTTTACCTTGAATGAACTTTATCAAAATAACAGTATCAAGATTATTTGGTTTCCTAAAATATTAATTTAAGGAAATCTTGATCCACTCTTACAAATGTGTAAATGCAAGCTAACATCTCACTTCCTCAATCACAGAAAAACCTAAGGGAAATACCCATCCCAGAAAAAAATAGCATAACTTCAGTTATCATTCATTCATTCTAATAGAAGTAAAACATAATTCAAGTAAGCTTAGTGCATGAAAATCCAGATATGTGGTATAAAGCACATTAAAATTTGTTTTTTTTTTTCTTTTATTTTATATAAGAACTCACTCTGAAGTATTTTTTCCCTGGTTAATGTAAAATAAGTTATAAAGTTTTAGGAGCAGCTACTATTTAAATAAACAGCCTAATTATAGAAACATATTAGTTAAATCCAGTTAGAAACAATCCAGGTAAATATCTCTTCCTGTAGAAAATTATAAAGGTGAACTTTTTAGTTCTTCTGAAATGTCATGAGGATGTTCTGCATTTTAAAAACCCTTAAATTTAAATTTCTTTTAAATTTATAAAAGGAATGTCTTAAATTTATATTCCTATAAGTTTATAATCATGAAGTTTATAGCATGAAACTTCTCTTTAAAAACATTTGAATTACAGTTTGCAGTTTAATGTCAGAGCCTTTTGTCTCTTTAAATGGTTTCAATTTAGGCCCTAAAAATCATTAATAATTGTTTTTGTTACATTTCAATCTAGTTCAGCATTGTCAGTGGTTAAGAGGAGACTAAGACAGTAAAATTATCAAATGTTTATTGTTTGGACTTAGGCTAATTATATCTTGTCTTCTGCGGAAGCTTTTTGTTTTTCGAAAGTTTGGATTACATGCTTCTGTAGACATTCATTTCATTCATAAAAAATAGCTGCTTACTTACTAGACATTGTTTTAGGCTTTGAAAAGAAATACAGTGCTAATTAGGACATACAAGTTGAAATTGCAAACCCAATTCATCTAGGCTGATAAATTTCTTATGGACAATACATTTAAAGACTTCCAAAGCAGCTTCTTTAATAAGGAGATGTTTAGTGAAAAATCTTTAATATTATACATGATGACACATGACAATTAGTGAAAACATAAGCACTAAAGATAGGGATGAGAATCAGCCTGAGAGTCTGGACCAAGAGTAAACAAATTGTGAGCATTTTGGGTTGTTTTGAAGGACACTGAGCTTGAATGATCAAATGTTAGGGGTTAAGGTCTCAATTCAGGGATAGAAAAATTTCCTTACTGAGTATTTACTTAGAGAGGAAAGTTCTGTTGATACATACATTAAAAAGATAGAAATGTTCATTCTAAAGGCTGAAGTTTGAATATTGGTCAGTTTGCTCCACAGGATCTCTGTGGAATGTCCAGACTGACATTCCACTCTTTTGTAGTGAATTTGACATTTGACATTTGCTAATCATGTTTCTTTAGGCTTTTATTTATTTATACCTGTAGCCTCCTTTCATTCCATTACTATTAGCTTCTTGTTTTAATACTTCTAGTTTAATCATACCCATGCCTTTTGGGTTTGTACCCCCAAGTATTTGTTGCTCATTCTTTTTTGGATGATGAAATTGAAATATATTTAAAGAAAAATGATGGGAAATCAGTCAACATTTATGATTTTCTTTTCTCCCACCTGTCAAATGGGGATATTCATCAGGTCTGTGTTTAATATTCTTGGATTTCTATCAGTATTAAATTGCTTAGCAAATATTATTAGAAATTGTGGTGTACCCATAATTATTGTTACATAACAATTTTGTTAGTAGTGCTTAGTAAGAGACAACAATCAATTTTCTCTTATACTAGGAAAGGAATTAGGTAGCCAAATAGCACTTCTTCATTGATGCAAGAGGCTTCATAGGTGAGTTCTTGAATTTGGCTTCTAATGATATTATCTTTCAATAAACAAAGCCATTTTTTTCCTTCAAGATTTCTAAGATTTTGTATTCACATCCTAAACCACACCATTTAATTAAAATAATTTGCTAATCATGTTTCTTTAGGCTTTTATTTGAAAATAGCCTATAAAGTCCTTAGAACAGGTATCATTTTCTAAGTTCCCATCTGGGTCTAGCAGAATAGAGGGATATTGTGAATCTTTAATCTCTAGTTGGGAGAGTTGCAGTAAGAAAAACAAATAGTGTAGGAGCTAGAGATCTCTATCGATATTCCCTGAAGAAAAAGTTACAGGGTAGTTGGAAATGTTTATATGATGAAGGGATTATGTAACCTACTATGTTTGATGGAAGATTTTTTGCTTATAGAATCAGTAAAATGAGTGCATGTGTTTAATAGTGGTTAAAACAAACAAAAAAAACACAAAAGCAAAACAGAATCTTAGAGAAACTCAATCAAGATTTGAGGTCTCTTGAAACTTAAATTTGATCCATGCAATCAACAGGGAAATGATATAATTTTTATATGTTTCAGCAGAAAGAGGATACAAAAAAGCACATTTATCTAAATAAAGGCTGAAAGTGCCACAACTCTTTTATGGCACATTCTTTTGTTATTAATTCAACCAGAAACTCAATTTCCTTATTTATAAGGCAGTATGGAATCACTTGAATAGTAATAAACTAGTCCAGAGAAATTTTAAATTGATTTTAGTAAGAAAACTATAAAATCTTCACAAAATACGCAATGCAACACCCATCTATGGTATATACCATAGATCCAAAGTCAGCTAAGTACTCATAATGCAAGCAATATTTCTCTCTCACACAGAGAGAAAGAGAGAATATTAATGAGCTTTTAGCTAGTAGTAACAGTCAGTTTACACATTCGCCTGTTCTTACGGTTACAAATAGTTACGTCAGTTTCCGGTCACCTGTGTTCTCTATCTTTGAGTCTTGTTTCCCTAATATTAAACTCAGCTTATCCATGGTTCTGTTACAGTCAACCACTGATCAGTATTTCACCTCACTTCTCTACCTCATTACCTCCACTGATACTCAAAGTTATAGATTTTAGCATGAGGAGAGACATGAAAAATCGTCTAGTCCCAACACATTGTACTCATGAGAAAACAATATTTGTGACTTTTTCAAGATCAGATTTTTAGCACAGACAACTGGACTTGGACCCAAATTTGGTGTTTTAGTCTAGTGCTGTTCCGTTTGATCATCCTATAATCCAACATCTCCTATCCTGTGCTTCCGTACTCCATTGCTTCAACGTCAAAATTCTTTAAGACCTCAATTTCCTGTGTCACTCTGACAAATTTCCCAAATTGTTCCTAACAGTTCAACTTCCCTAACTGTCCTGGGAAAAATACAGAGCTAGACCAGAACTGTTTTCCATCAGTATTTCAAAGAAAGGTTAATAGCGTACATAAGAGGAAGGAAGCTGTTTATTGAGCACGTGCTAGATGCCAGGCAAAGTGTTGTGTTTTCACATTATCTCATTAGACCGTCAGAGCAACTCTGGGAGATGAGTATTATTATATCCGTTTCAATAATAGAAAACAAAGACTCAAAATTGTTTTTATCATGCTTGTCCAGATGCTACATTATTAGTAAGGTCAAACCCAGTTCTACCTGATTCCAAAGCTCATGTTCTTTTATGGATAGGAAACAAATGGTTATTTATCAAGCTACACCCATGTAAACACTCTGAGAGATACAAAAGAAAAGTAGGATGTGATCTCTGCCATGGAGTAATATGTAGTGGAATTGAAAAACAAGAATTATGATGAAACAAGAAAATGTTTAATGTTCGACCATGTTCTATTCACAGAAATGGATTAGGAGTTAAAAGTGTGCTCAGTATGGACTGAGAGTCATATTAGAGGAGAGAGGACGCTATGGCTGGACCTTAAAGAATATGAAAAATTGAGATGAAGTGATTTGAGTCAGGACACTTTAAATATGAATATAGAGAACTGTGAATTACTTTCCCTATATAAACATATAAACATTTGTGGGTTATAGTGTCAAGGCTGTTCTGAGAAGACTGATGGTGACTGGCTAGGAAACAATGGAAAATAAGATGACATAGGAAGGATGGGATTAGAGGGGGAGTGTTGAAAACCAGGTAAGATTGTTGAACCACAAATATAGACAATAGATACTTTGGCAAGATGAAAGCAGACTGAGTGTAGAGTACTAGAATTACAATTTTAATGGTAGCTATAGAGGTAAAAAGAATTGATACCTAGAAAAAAGAAACAATGGGTCTTGATATAAAATTGTATATAAGAAATAAAAGGTTTTTATTTTGAAGCTGGCAGCCTCTTTAAAACTGAAAGGCTACTACTAGAGGTAATACAAAACTAACTTGAAATTTTTAGGGCTTTCAATAAACTGTGAGAAAGATCATCTTTCAGATGTTTAAAGTTATCCTGGGGCAATAATCTATAACAGCTGGAAATACAGAAATAGAACACAACTTATAAGAGTAGATAATACATAGAGCTGTTGAATACATACAAATATTGAGTGAAAAACATAGCCCTAATAGGCAAAAGAAGAGAAGTCCAGAAAAGGAAGCAGAGATATTGAGTGATTGGAAAGATGAAGGAGCCAATTAGACACATACACACAAAAATCAATATCACAGGTGTCAAAGATGAAGAAAGTCTCAAGAATCTGGTGGGTGTTATACTGAGTCAAATAATGCAGTGAAGTTGAGGTCACTTATTGAAGTAGACACTTAGACAGTTGTTTGCCCAGTATTCCCTTTCTTCTTTCTGTTGGGACTTAATCCTCCACCTGTGTAATTCCTCAGAACTGCGATTTTCACATGAATCTACCTTTGCCAATGTTGGTTAAACCAGAGATAAGCATCTGATCCAAGCTATGCTAATCAGAGTCCTATCACGAGAGTCTTTAAACTGGAACTGAAAAAGAGATTCAGTGTTTTTCCATTGCAGAGGTTACAAGATTTAGAACCAACAAGGTATGGGTGATCATATTTCCTGACCTACAGACAAAAGATGCAATGAATGGTTGGGCTACATCCAATCCCTTGGTTAAAGCATTTTCTGAAGCCCAGTTGCAAAATTATCCTCATACGGTTTGGTAATTTGTCTTTTTCTTTCCATTTCATGAGACAGTCTTTTTATTTTCCTCTTAGGCTATTGAATTCTGTTTCTATCTTGTGCCAACAAAAAGGTTTTAATTAATAAACTATGTAAATTCTTTTTTTACTTGTTCATCCATTTCAGTTTCTTCATGTAGAAGGAGGAAATATATATGTCGGCATACACATATACAGATGTCTACCCAAGTAACATGAACCAGAGTGTGGCTAAATTACAAATGCATTTTTATCAACTATTTCTTCTCTTGTGTGAATTCTACTGAAGCATTTTATTAGGTAGTTCAGTTTGAAACAACTATGCCCTCATTTGCACAGAAATCAATCTTTATATATTCCCTTCAAAGAACTATTTCTTCATAAGCTGTGTATATTAAAACTGCATGCTTATGGAGCCAGAGTTAGACCTCATGATTTCTGCTTTTTTTCAGCAAGATTGACAGTAAAGATTTTAACAAGTTTACAAAGGGTAAAACACCATGATCAATCAGCACAGATGTTGGTCTCAACAGTCAGTATTCATACCAGTTGAATTCTAGACCTTATCCCTGAGAACGCCTTCAATATTCCTTTAGATATTTCTTCCTCTGAGAAAAGAGGGTATAGTTTGGAGGTTCTGCATAGCACAAATGGATTTCTTCTTTGGTCTATCTGCCTTATCTCTGACAAAGTAAATAAGTAAACTTCAAATGAACTCACCAGGTTTCCTACAGTCAGCACACTACTGAATTGACCAGTCATTGGGTAGTGCTCCATGGCCATGAAGAGGGTATTTAAGACAATGCAAATAGTGATGGCAAGATCAACAAATGGATCCATAACAATTAAATTTACAAGATGCTTTACTTTTAACCATGCGTCACAGCAGTCCCAGATCAAGAACATATTGGCAAATCTATACCAGCATGGTGGACATTTCTGCCTAGATTCTTCAAGTTCTGGGGGAACAATAAAGAATGAGATAGTAAATAACAATATAACCAAATTACTGTTGTTGTAGATTATACATTATTTGATAAAATTGATACTTTTACTTAGGGACGGAAGTTCATATTAGTTTAACAGACTTGAGAAGACAATTCCATTGAATATTTTCACAAAATATTTATGAAAAATGTCTTTTAGCCGAAAAAATACTTCAAACTTATTATGTTGCCTCAAGTTAAATAACTTAATTACCTATTAATTAGGTAATGGGTTATTAAATTGCTATATTTTCTTTATCAAAACAGAATTTTAAAGTAAGTTTTAGAGAACTATTAAATGTATCAATTACTGTTTCTTTTGAAAGAGCTTTTTCAGAATACTTTCTAAAACTGTGATTATTATTAATATATGTGACCCTTTATTCTCTGTCTCCACATTAGCATTGATCTTGTACACATCAAGATATAGTATGTTTTTCTTTTTAATATAGATTCAGCCCCAAATCTAGGTCTGTTATTCATATTTACTCATTTTTTTTTCAGAATTCTAGCCTATTAAAAAGGTACTAGTAATTTAATGGGTGAAATATATATGAAATATATGCCCATTTGCATATCCAATATACCAATAGACTAAGATACAAAATATAATTGAAGTTTTCTAAAGAATTCATGTTAGATATGAATTCTGATTGGGATTTATAAAATGACAGTACTGATGTAATATTCCTCCAAGCTTGAAGAAATGGGGACTTATTTAATGAATGAACAAGGAAGTAATATTTGTTGTCCATTCCTGTGTGTCAAAATCAACAAATATTTGTGTCAGCTCTTCATTAAAGGAATGTAATGGTTTCTGTGTATGTGGAAGATGGAGGAAAGATCTTTTCTTAGGGCTCCTGTGGAAACAGAACAAAGGTTTTGATTTCTCCAACTCAACCCATATGCCTCCTCAACCCATCACCACTCCTATGCCTGGAGAACAGATTGAAGTTTTAGAGATGTTTCTTTGTGCTTCTGCATACCAAAACTTAAAAAGGGAATTTTTTTTTCTCTAATTGCTTGAGGATAATATAACATAAGGATAAATCCTCGCTGATGAGCTATCGAGTGGTGAAATAATCACTCGGTAGATGAGAATCGGAATCAAAAAGAAATAGAGGCAATATTAGTTGTGTAATCAATGTGATAATAGTGTTCCATATATTATCTACTTAGGTCCATTATACAGTTCTGATCTTGGGTAACTGACTTTCATAATTCCATGGGAATAAGTAATAGTTCTCCAAACTATATAATCATAGAAAGCTGACTATCCCATAGCTGCCTTCTTACCCTCCATCGTGTTAGTCAAGATGCTGGCTATGCTCATGGCTCTTTGCCTTCCGGAGGAATCTTCTAGCATCTCCATTGAAATCTGGTAAGAACTTAGCCTTCTCTTTCTGACTTCCGTTTCAGTGGTGGTACCCTGCAAACCAAATACTGATGGCTCAAACCACCCTTTTCAGTGAGTAATACAACACAACATTAGCATTTCTTTGGAAAGTCATGCCACGTGCAGTTTTCCCAAGTAACAATTTTCAAATAATAATAAAATACTAATTTATTATTAAATTATAAATACTTAAAAAAATCACAGGTGATACCCTACAGGGTTAAAACAAGAATTTACCAGTTGGGTGCAATTGTATAAGGCAATTATGTTGCAGAAATATTTTAATTTACCTGTTGGAATTTCCAGAGAAATTTTTCATAAATCATTTATTATTTCATTTAATTCAAATGAAAAGTATTTTAGCTTTCTCAATAATTAAAATCAGATTACTCTTCCCCCAAAACAAATAATAGTATTATGTAATATTAATATTAAGGCTGAATTATTTTCTTGAGGCTATATTGAAAATATTGACATATATGGGCCGATTTTTTTCTATGCACGAACACAGATGTACAATGAAATGTGTGTGCTTTCCTGAGATTTTTTTAATTATTTCCATGTGCCATCCTATAAGAAATCAAAACATTTTAGAGTCATTTAATAGACATCAGAACATTTTAGAGTCACTGTAAAATATTGGCAGTTGTACCGAAACTGCCTGTTATCAATATGTTGACCATTAAATTATTTAATTTTAAGTATATGAAATTTCCAGAATATGAATAGACTATTATACAATTCTGGGTGAACAGACATCTGTAATAGGTTGTCATAGTGCCCATTATTTTGTGTTGAATTTGCAGATAGGAGTTTTCACCCCAAACTCTAAAAACCAGGCTCTTTTAACCTAAAGCATTTGAAAGTTAATGGTCCCATACAATTCAATTGGTTCTCAAGAGTCTATTGGTTTTTTCATTCAGTAAAATCATATGTTATTTTTAAGGACTTTCATTTTGGGGAAGTAGGATAGTATAACAGGCTAAACCGCCCAGGCCTTGATTATTTCAAATCGGTGTATAATGTCAGTAGTAGCTAATTTATTATCTATTATCACCTCTGGCCGATGTCCAGTAGGTGAGGTTAGAGCTGATGGTCCACCCACCAAGGAAACCACACCATTGCAATCCACAGTGCTGTGCATCTTCCCATTGGCTGGAAGCCCTGGCACCATCCTGGATGACATACTGGCCTGACTAACGTTACTGTTGCGTCGCTCTCCGTGTCTGTGCGGCACAAACAGTGAGTCTCTCCTGCTCTCGCTGTCTTCAAATGTACTGTGTTCGTCATCAGCAAAGTCATTTTCAGAACCGATATCCTTTGCCCGACCTCTGAAGCTGAAAATACTTGTTTTGCTATTGCGTCGTGGGGAAAACAGGGAACCACGGATACTTAACAGAGACTGAGGAGAGAGCAAGGAAGGAAAGAATGGGGACAGGGGACACAGCTATTTAATGAAAGTCTTAATATTGCAGAATCTATTTGCTTTTGGGTAAGAATAGTCTTGCTCTTAAACACGGTTTATCAAATTTATAGAGAACACATATGTTTTGATATTTTTATTAAAGACCACAATACAAATTTAAGTAATTTTTCTGATTAGGAGTTCTAATCTGCAGTTTACTAAGTGCATGACCACTTCATTTAATCTTTGCTGTAGTCCTATGAGGTGGATTTTGTCATCGTAATGTTCTAGGTGGGGAACCTGATGCTGGAGAGGACAAATGATTCTTTTTAACAGGTGACTTTCACTCCTAAATGCTATAATCTGAAAGGGCACACGACTTGGAAACTAAGTTACAGTTCAATGAGACTGTTGGCTTGAATTTAAAATATTTGGACCAAGTAAGTTTCTTCTGGATGATTTAAAAACAAAGGCATTATCTCTCCATTCTCTTTTTTTGAGTTTTAAAAGGAAGTTACTGTTATTTTCTGGGCCTTCTTGTCTTTTGCACATGGGCATAAAAGCCACAAAACTTATCTATGATGCGGTCTTCTAAATTTGCTAAGTTTTCCAGATGGCTACTAATGATTCACCTTGTTTGAGAGAATATATGCCATAGCAAACACAACAGAGAGAATTCCTAGATTGATGTAAATTACTATTCTTACTTAAAATTTCACACTAGTTTTAAAAATACTTATACATGTCTTCACCAGTAAGGGTGATGTAGAGGATAGCTTATCCTTCTAATATCAATTTAATTTCATTAAAAGGAACTGGATGATTAAAAACTTTAAAACTTATATATATTTATGAATAAATCAAGTAGACAGTTTCTGATACTAAATAATAAGAATTTAACATGAAGTCCCTTCTTTCATTTTTTGAATGGCTTTTAAATCAGTAGCGCCAAATAATTCTTTGTTTGTTTTAGCCTTGATGATAGTTTTCAAAAACATCTCTAGTCTGCTGCCGAATATTTGTTTACTCCCTTCCTCGTTGACAATGGCATTTCCCATATTTTGTCCCCTCCCCTGCCCCAGCAACCTCTCATGACCTGTTCTAAATCTCTGTATAGCTGGGTAACATATGCATACACATACATATGCATACATATCCACATGCAGCTGGAAATATACCTAGACCTTTCCTTTCTTCCACAAAGCTTCAATGTAAAACCAAAAATAGTAATTTTGGCAGAAAAAACTATAAGGAAGGCAAACTCCCTCAAATTTAGTTTTGGTCCCTTTGCCTAATTAGGTCATGCTGATTTTATTATGCCCCATTTTTAGCTTTATTTTATGGCTTTCCCCTGACTGCAAAGCACTAGAATCATCTTTTTTGCCTTCTGTGTCAGTGATATTCTGGAAAGATACTATTCATCGAGAAATGTGCTATTCCTTTGGATTTGGTTAGAAATATTCACAGGAATTAATGACTGCTCAGCTTATCCAGGCTGAGACTGTGTCTATGTGACACTCAGTTCATGTAGCAAGTTTGTCTACCCAATGTTAGGCAGTAGCTAGACTGATTTTCTAGTCATCAAAGTGATCAAAAAATTAGACATTGTGAAGACATTCATTCAGCCCTCAATAATAAAGAATGATGATGCTTTTAATCTCCTCACAATCAATTTAAATTATCAATATAATATTTTTATGTCCACACTCATGTTTTGAAACCTTGGTGTGTATTTTTAGGTCCCAGCTTTCTGGAACTGGGATTCAGTAAGCAGGGGTAAGACACTGTGGTGGTGGTGGTGATGTCTGACTCTTGTGATCCCATGGACCATAGCCCGCCAGGCTCCTCTGTCCATGGGATTCTCCAGGCAAGAATGCTGGAGTGGGTTGCCATTTTCTTCTCCAGGGGATCTTCCCAACCCAGGAATCGAACCTGGAGCTCTTGCATTGCAGACAGATTCTTTACCGACTGAGCTATGAGGGAAGACCCAGGACACTGGGATCTGAGAATTCAAACATAGATTCTAGGTGATTCTAATGCAGGTGGACCTCACCCTGCACTCAGAGGAATGCCAGCTTTGAAAAGAAAGTGAAAGTGTTAGTCGCTCAGTTGTTTCCAACTCTTTGTGACCCCATGGAGTGTAGCCCACCAGGCTTCTCTGGCCATGGGTTTCTCCAGGCAAGAATACTGAAGTGGGTTGCCATTTCCTTCTCCAGGGAATCTTCCCAGTCCAGGGATTGAACCCGGGTCTTCTGCATTGCAGGCAGATTCTTTACCATTGAGCCACTATGCAAGCCCTAATACCAGCTTTGTCTTACACTAATTCCTAAGATGGTTCAATTCAATCATCTTTATATCCCTGTATTAGAATATTGTCTTTGGAAACTTAAAGTCTGTCTACACATAGTGGTTGGGAGTGTGTGATATGTGTGTACATCTAAAATGTATCTGGTACATGCCTTTAATTTGCATGTTTTTATGTTGACATGTTTTCAGAGGCGTTTCAAATCCTTGGGTTTATTTGAAATTTCTGTTCACTCTTTGGAAAGTATAATAATGGGTGTGAGCACAGCTTTCAAGACAACAGAGACTGAAAAAAGAAGATAGCAAAAATAGTATTCAGAGAAAATAAACCAAAAATAACACACTAGAAGATGCAGCAGAGTGCAGGGAATACCCACAGCTGTGGCAGCCCTTTTTCTGGAGAAAACAAGCTTTTCTGCATTAAGGACCAAAAGCCCAACTTTCTTTGCCTCAGGCATGCCAAAATATAAATTCTAGGTATCTTTTTTTTTTGTCTTGTTCTAAGAAGGTAAATCTGAATTCTTTTTCTTAATTTTCAGTAGCAAAAGGTAAAATCGAAGCATTTAAGTGTAAGGACACAATCCTGCATGCAAGAACTGAGCTTGAAGTGAATTTGGGAAGTCAGAATGGAAGACACAGAGAATTTGAAGATGTTCTAATAGAAACATGGCATTTCAAGTTAAATGTATGTGGCTTATCAACGTTTCCAGTAAGTCAGCAACTACACTTGGTTCTAGCTATGAAGCTTCTGTTTTAAAATAAATTGCTTCCCTGTGTTCAAACAACATTGATAAAATCTTGGCAGGAGGATTCACTTTCCATTGTTTGCCTTTAAGTACTTTTTCACGTTGTACTATGAATATGTACTCTGTATTTAAGAATAAAATAATATAATAAATGTAAACTAACACCTAAAATTTATGTTAGTAGAGGACAGGGTACTCATAATGTATGGCTAATTGGCCTTAATGATTTTAAAGATATATTTGTTTTGAACATTATGCCCTGTCCACCTTGTTTGTTTGTGTAAACAAACTCTTTCCTTTTAGAGAGTTTGTTTACACAACCAGAAACTGTAAAATGCTTCTGGTATATTTTTGCTTGTGATTGTGTTAATGTTTTGTGCATATTTTTACTGGGGTATGTAACTGTCAATGCTAATAGGCTATTTCTTTTTCTTTGCAACATCTGTTGTCTATTTTATCCATTTATCTATCAGTCTACCTGCCTATCATCCTACCATCTCCCTCTTTTCCTATCTCCCTATCTGTCTCACTATCTCCAAATATGAAATGAACTACATATAATATATGTATATACCAATTCTGTTTTTAGTATTTAAACTCTTGATTTTCAGCTAACTTCCTATTGCTGTTGCTCCTCTTGGTTCACTCAACAGGGGCTTCTCAGCTGCTTCTTGAACATTCTGGGCATATTACCACATCAGGGCCTTCCACTTGCTCTTCAGTGAGGCTACAATGCACTTCGATAGATAGCCTGTTCTCTTGCCTCCTCAAAATCTTTGCTGCAAGGTCTCCTTTACAGTCAAGGCTTCCCAAACCATCCTATTTAATTTTTTTTAACCACCAGCTAGTGCTCTTGATTTTCTTTTCTTGCCTTTCCCCTGCAATTGTACTTATCACTTTCTGACATAGTCTGTGACTTACTTATCTTGTTTATTGTCTGTCTCCTCCTTCTGTATAAAAATCCATGAGGTCAGTGAATTACATTGTTTTGTTCATTGAGTTTTTTTTTTTTTTTTTTGTAGAACTATTTCTTTTTCTTGTGAACCATAGTAGGTGAGCAATAAATATTTGTGGGTTGGCTGACCCAGGTTAAAATAATTAGAAGAGTTAATAATTCATAGCACATGAAATTCTAATGGAACCAAATAGGGTTCTAAGCCATAACTGTACTTATCACAGATTTCATAACTATTTACTCTTCATTATGCAACTGATAAAACTTATGAGCAAAGTTGATACTATTTACCCTATTTGACTTGAAAATATGCTGAAGAATTGGGTACTTGGCATTAAATCAGAGCAAAAATAGACCGTCTTTTATTTAATTCTCTTTGAGAGAATTTGGGTCATAATTTCATCCTAATGTATCATGGAATGACACCATATCAGCATAATGGAAGATACAGTACAGTTCTCACATCAAAAGACAGAAACAAAATCCATAGACATTTCTTTGCAAAATTCATACATATCTCACAGTAATGTATCTAATACATTAGATATTAGTAATATCTAATACTCAGATATTAAAGGCAGAAAACCATGTGCAAAAAAGGTAGGTTCATTTGAGGTCTCAAAATGGAAATGGTAGACAAGAGATTACAAAACTGCCTCACTGAAGGAAAAAGTTTGATAGGTAGGTTTCACTCCTCCTACCTCCCAACAAAGCAGATTGAGAAAATGGCCTCAAAATACTATAGTGCTTAAAACTGATTACTGTAAAATCAAAGTTATTAATGATTTAATAAAAGTCTCTTTTAAAGACAGTTTATGATATACATTTAAATAATCATATTAAATGTTAGTTCCCTGTCCCTCATTTACATCAGATGCTACAAAAATATACGAAGATACAGAAATGACAAAACAAACTGGAATCCTTAGTAGAAAGCTGTACCTGATGAGGGGAGTAGAATTTCTTGTCACTAGTTAGTCGATTTCCATCCATGGAGAAGAGGAAACTTCTTCTTTTGACACTGTCCTCAGATTCAGACTTGGGAAACCTGTTTCCCTCTCCTTTGTTGTTTCCTTCAAGATTCTCCCTCTGTCTTCTTTTCTTTCTTCGGTTCCTCCACTCCTTAGCACTTTTGGAGCTTAATTTTGATGCTTCTGATGAACTTTCCAAGAGCTCTCCTAACCCACCTATTCCACTGAAATCTCTTGAAGCAGCTGATGCTGCTGCAACTGCCTGTGTAAATAAAACCAGGCACTCTTTAGAACATGCAACTTTGGAAAACAGTTGACTGTGGTACATATGTTGCCATTTAATACAATGAACTATATTTGAAAGTGTATGTCTTTCTGGTCATTTTTATGTTTTACTACAAGAGAGTACTTAATAATGATACATTTTCGCATAGTATAAGGCAAAATGTTAGCTTATGAATTAGAAAAGTCTGGTTTGGCACATCTTCTGAAGTCTTTTTTAAAAAACTCTGTTGAGATTAGCTTCATTTCAGGAAACAACTGCTCTCTTAAAAATATCTTCTACACTTTAAAAGCAAATGTTCTCTTAGTGGTGGTGTCTGGTCTGATTACTATTCCAATTCCATCCATAGGTTTGTTCCTCCCACTTGTGATTGTGAACAACTGAGTGGTATTTTTTTCTTCTAAATCTAGGACAAAAGACTTTTCTTTTTTTGTGAACTCAAAGCATTTAAAGTATCTACTTTTTACCTCTAGGGGGAAATAGTGGGAATGTATTGGCTAATTTATCCTCTTCTTCATTTGAATCACATTCAGTAGTATTTATTATTCGCATTTCTGGGTTCATGCGTACTCATCTGCTCAGTCGTGTTCAGCTCTTTGTGACCCCACGGACTGTCGCCTGTCAGGCTTCTCTGTCCATGGGATTTTTCAGGCAAGAATACTGGAGTGAGTTGCCATTTCCTCCTCCAGGGGATCTTCCTGACCAAAAGATTGAACCTGCGTCTCCTTCATTAGCAGGCAGATTCTTTACCACTGAGCCACCTGGCAAGCCCTCCCATTCCTGAGGTCATATTAATCCCAGAGTCTAACACGATTAATTTACTGCATAGCACTTTTAGCTTAAAATTTTAAATATTTATTTATTATTATTATTATAAATAATTAACAAAAGTTTAACATATCAGTCAATAAATACCTGTAATAATCATTCAAAGGATTATGACTACTTCAAATATTTTCTTTCCATATTTCAACACTAAGTATACTTAAGCATTTTAGTATATGTACTGCTGAAGCAAGCACTGCTGCTGCTGCTGCTAAGTCACTTTAGTCGTGTCCGACTCTGTGCGACCCCATAGACGGCAGCCTACCAGGCTCCCCCGTCCCTGGGATTCTCCAGGCAAGAATACTGGAGTGGGTTGCCATTTCCTTCTCCAATGCATGAAAGTGAAAAGTGAAAGTGAAGTCACTCAGTCGTGTCCTATTCTTAGCGACCCCATGGACTGCAGCCCACCAGGCTCCTCTGTCCGGGGGATTTTCCAGGCAAGAGTACTGGAGTGGGGTGCCATTGCCTTCTCTGGAAGCAAGTACTACTTAAGCTTTTTAAATTTCTGCACCTACTAAAGAAACACAGCAGCTTTGAGGTAAAACATGGCATGCCAAATCTTTTGTATTTTTATTTATGTGAATGGTATTTTTAAACGGGAAATGATCTAAACACTAACTGGAGAGGATATGAAATTCAAAGCTGAGTTCTCATTAAGTATGTTCCTGTTTATAAACATAATCATCAAAATGGAAATAATTAAAATAGTAGACTACTGGTTCAACTCTTTACATATGTCATTACTGAATACAAGCAACTCTAATACAGCTGCTCCTTGTTCTATCTTCTCCTCTTCGCCACTAGACATATTCTTGTCTATTCCTATAGATAGGAATTCTGTCACTTGTGTATGTGTGTATGTGTGTTTGTGTCTGTCTGTGTGCACATTGCATATTATGTCATTTGACATAAAAAAGATTCAGTAAATGTTTGGTGAATAAGGGTAAAAAAAGGCACTATACTGTCAGTTGTCTCAGATATTGAATGCGGGTATGGGAAGAATAAGACAGACTTGACTTTTCAAGATCTCATAAAAGCTAGGTTTCAGAATAGTCTGCATAACAGAAATATATTTTAGAAAAGAACATAAAACTCATATTGAATGCTTTGACAGCATTTTCTCCTTCTTGAGAAGCAGACCCTTCTAAGTAGCTTCTATTTCTGAACCTCATCTCAACTAAAAATTTTAAAAAAGGTTTAAAACTAAAGGTTCTATGAAACACATTCCATGGGATTAACATGACCCCACGGATGGGAACCATAATATTACATATAGTACTAAATATATGTGTTGGGCCAAGGAACATGTAAAATGTTTATATTGATCGCTATAGTCATTATAGAAACCTGGATCTAAAACTTGATAAAAGACAATCCTAACATTTAAATGAAACATTAATTCAGAATTTGTATATTTATAGAATGCATATAATCAGATATCCAGATTTTTTTTAATTGAATTTTTCTCTTTTTTTGGCTGAGCCATGTGGTATGCAGCATCTTAGTTTTTAGTTCCCTAACCAAGGATCAGTCAAACTCGTGCCCTCTGCAGTGGAATCTTTGAGTTTTAAACGTTCAACCACCATGGAATTCCCAATTAAATTCTTGATCATGGATATCACTTTCAATGTCAGTAATGAAAGATGATAAATATTAAGGGCCCTTTATAAATATAAATAAATTTAATATAAAAGTATAAAATAAAGTGGATAAATGAAGGACTAATTTGAGCAAGTTAAATATAGTTGCATAGTGCTTGATACATAGGAGATACATAATTTACAGCACTCCTTGAGAGAATGAAAGTATACACATTTCTTTTTATCCAAATAAAGTCCTTAATTTTCCTTTCCACTTTGTATAGAGAAAAGCATACAATTCACAGTGCCAAATCATTTATTCACTTGTTTGTTGTCAGGAAAAAAGGAAGTGGAAGTGGTGGTAATAGTCTCTTGACATAATTCTGAAACTCAGGTCCATTAAAATCACTTCCAGAATTTGTTTTGCATAAGACATGATTTCCCTTCCTAGACTAGGTAAACAGTTGGAATAACTCAAAACCAAAACAGATTTTTGTAAGGCAACAACGGTAACCTCCCGACACAACACATTTTCTGTGTCACTCGTCAGCTCGAATCTGTCACTTATTCCACTTCCAGGGATTTGTCAATTCCCTCAGAGGCAGATGTTTCCTGTCACCTCCCATGTCTGTGTACCTGTTTATACGCAGCGCTGTGACATGGCCAACGTCCTGCTTACTTAGGCTAATAGCACTGCTTTCACAGTGGGTTTGCTGAATTCTTATTGTAACAGATAACAAATACGTGCTTAATATTTCCACAGGGAATAACATTTTGTTTCTCTTATCTCTGTGTGAAACAAAAGAGGCTCTATAACTTACTGTATCTGTGTGTCCTTAAAAAATAAAATAAAAATATATCTGTGATTATACTTCAGTGTAAACATAAGATCCAGTTTTAAAATCTCATTTTAAAACCTCAAGACATTAACTATACTTATTACAATTCTACCCCAAATTATATTGGGCCTCTTAAATGTCACTATTTCTAATTTTGTGCCAAAGTTTACTGCTAAATTTTTCCTATCAGACCAATATATACTTCTGTGGAATATGCTACGCTGAGCACTTAGACATTTACAGATCACAAATTAAATGCCAACACAATTATGATGACATAGCACAAAACATTTCTTTCTTTGTCAGTATGTCTTTGTCTTTTAAAGTTGTACTTGGTTTGTGAGCTGAATATGACTTTTTTTCATGCCTAAACAGTGACTAGCACTTGGAGGTCTTTGAACATATATAAATAAAAATGGAAATGATGCTAGACTTCATGAAGTCATTAGCTAGATAGCTTTTGAAGAGTCACAGGTGATTAACCAGACTGACATTACACTGGAGCCCCAGTGATCTCATGGGTGTACTAAGTCTCCCTCTCTTTCTGTCCCCACCTCCCACTTCTCCATCAGCATGGGCTATTTACTGGTCACTGTTACCTGCATTGTCAATAAGGAAGTAAAATTAGCTTAGCACCCGTGCCATCCCCATCAATATTAAAACACTGGGATAATTTACTCTGAAATCAGTTTAAACTTTTGTGTATATGAACTTAAGCTGAATCATGATTTGATCTCTGGACTCCAATAACTAACTTTCAAGTGAAAAGAACTGACATTTTGGCTGACCTAATTAGGATATAGATAATTAGATTCTTTAAACTTCTACTAGACATAGTGTATTTACTGCTAAATTTTAAAGATTATACTCTTTTAACTGATGTAATATTTTACCCTAAAATGGCTGCATTTCAGAAGACATTCTTACTCCTGTACTGTAGGTTGGTTTAGTATTCTCATGCACATTGCTTTTCTGTTTTTGTAAATGACAATAGAATAACCCAATGCTTTAAAATACAACTAGTATGCACTATCTGTCTATATGTGTATACACATATATATTATTTCCTATAACTTTTATTTTTAGCTTTGAAATGAAAAAATTCTTTGCCCTGTAAATAGCTACCATTTCATCATCTTACAAATGTGTTTTATTTGTAACGATCTGGAATAAACTCTTTTTTTTTTTTTTCTCGCAAAACACTAAATATATTTATAAGTCATCTTTGTCTGGAACCAAATGAGGAAAAAACAGAGGAATTTATTCAAGAGGAATAAACTCTTGAATACTTGAAATATAGGAGAAATTCCTGGCAAGCATGAGGTATATTTTATAAGTTACACTCAAGTTATCACCAAATTAGTTTATGACTTTTTTTATAGATCAATAAACTGTAACCATGATACTACTCTGTACCCAGTGTTAACAGGAAAATAGAATCAGCATGTTCAGCAACTATTAAGTATATGGTTGGTCTGAGTAACCAGATAAGCAATTCATTGTCAAATCCATCTCACCAAAAAAAAAAAAAAAAAGCCTCAGTAAAAAGTACCTCTTGCTGTATGTTGTACATCTTCAGAGTAACTCAGAATTATTAAAAATTTAAATTTTCAACACACAATTCCAAGGATATACTGACATTCAAATAATGCCTCTAATGTTTGGGAACATCCATTTAAGAAAATCACTATGCACAAAAATTATTTGGATTTCTGCTTCTGGTTGAGATATAGTAACAGATCTGATTCACTCTTCCTCCTAAAACAACCACTAAGCAGCCTAGATACATGTAACAATGGTTTTGAAGAAATTATGAATGGGGGAATTGAGTTGAGTTTTCAGAAGGGTTTTCACCTAGCAGTAGGGAATAATTAGCCTTAGACTATGTTCTAAGTTATACCTAACAAATCTTCAAAGATTTAGGATCAAACTGTTTACAAGTAATTTAACTATGTTTCCAAACTAAGATCAAGAATTTTTATAGAAATACAAAAATATCCAGCACCCCAAAAGATCAAGTTTCAAGTGTCTGGAATTTAACCAAAGTTTGCAATAAATGTAAAAAAAATCAGGAATATATAATCAATAATGAACAGAAATGATTAAAATTGATCAAGATCTGACACAGATGTTAGAATTAACAGACAAGGACTTTAGGACTCTATAAACATTTATTATAACTGTATTGTGTATGTTCAGTATGTTACCTATATGGGAGAAGTAAAAGAAATTCCAATCAAGCTTTTCAAGATGAAAGCTATAATGTTTGAAATGAAAATACCCTGGGTGGGACAAAGACAAATCTGATGATGCAGAAGAAAAGATGATAAACTTGAAGATGTTAGTTACAGTAGAAACTATATGAACTGAAATGAAAAGGCTAATTCTAAAACTCATATGCAGCTACACATTTTAAAAATATATTTGACCAAGAATAGTCAATACAGTCTTGAGAGAGAAAAATAAAGTTGGGGAGTTACCACTATCTAATTTCAAAACTCACTCAATAGCTACAGTGATTAAGAGAGTGTGGTTTTGGTGTAAAGAGAAATAAATCAATTGAACTAAATAGAATCCAGAAATAGACTTACTCATATATGGACAATTGATTTTGACAGTTTCAAAGGCTGTTTAGTGGAGAAAAAATATTTTGTTCCACGAGTGATGCTGGAATAACTAGGTATCCATATGCAAAAAAAGGGCTTCCCGCAATGCAAGAGACCTGGGTTCAATCCCTGGCTTGGGAAGAACCCCTGGAGACTGGACTAACTACCCACTCCAGTACGGTTGCCTGAAGATTACATTGACAGAGGAGCATGGTGGGCTACAGTTCATGGGGTCACAAAGAGTCAGATATGAGTGAGCGAATAACACAACAACAATAAATTTTTAAAAAGGTTCGACTCATAAATCACACCACCTTACAGAAAAATTAGCTTAAAATGGGTCTTTGATGACCTAAATATAAGACATAAAACTTGCAGAAGAAAAATTAGGAGAAAATATTTGTGATGGAGACTTGGCAAAAATATCTTAGGTGCTACACCAAAAGCATGATCAGAGAAACAGAAAAAAAAATCTTGATAAACTGTACTTCATCAAAATTTAAAACTTTTGCCTAAAAAAGTACAGTTAGGGTGAAAGACAAATTACAGATTGGGAGAAAATATATTCAAGGAATAGTTATCATGAAGGACTTTTTTTTTAATACATAAAAATTACTCAATCTCAATGATAAGAAAACAACCTAGCTAAAAATATGGGGAAGATAGTTGAATATCCACTTTACAATAGAATCCATACAGATAGAAAATAAGAACAAGAAAAGATGCTCAGCTTCACTAATTGTTAAGAAAATGCAAAATAAGACAAATGAAATACTGCTAGTAGAATGGTCAACAGGCTTCCCAAGTAGCTCAGATAGTAAAGAATCTGCCTGCAGTGCAGGAGACCTGGTTTGATCCCTGGGTCAGAAAGATCCCTTGAAGAAGGGAATGGCAACCCCTGCCAGTATTCTTGCCTGGAGAATTCCATGGACAGAGGGGCCTAGAAGGCTTCAGTCTGTGAGTCGCAAAGTCATGACCGAGCAACTAACACACACGGAGAATGGTCAATAAGACTGACCATACCAAAGCTGGTGAAGATGTGAAGGATATAATTCTCACTGACATGAATTGGATTTTGATTTGTCTTTCCATGACTGTCATCTTTCAATTTATGTTTATTCTTGTAGTCAAATATTGTTCTTATCTCTTATTTCCTCAAGACATGAATGCCCCATTCTCTATGCCCCTAGCCCAAACAGCCTTTAATATTAATGAAAATTTAAAGTCGGCTCTAATAGCAGATGCCTTCTAAATATCCTGATACCCTATTGTGCTATAGAAATCCTGAAGAATGGTGCTCGCTTCGGCAGCACATATACTAAAATTGGAACGATACAGAGAAGATTAGCATGGCCCCTGTGCAAGGATGACACGCAAATTCGTGAAGCGTTCCATAAAAAAAAAAAAAAAAAAGAAATCCTGAAGAATGATTAAGCATAGGTAGGCATGAAGTTTTGAGTTCAAAATTTGAGATCACATTTGAGATCAATCAATACAGAATAAAACTTCAAGTGTAATTAGGGGTGAAATAGGAATATTTGGAAATACCAGTTATGTATCTTTTTTTGTATTAAACTGAAAATAAAGTTCTTCCCTGAGATTTCATAAGATAATTGCATAGTTAACTTCATCCTGAATATGTTTTCTACCCTGAGCTAATTTCCTCATGAAAGTGAAAGTGAAAGTCGCTCAGTCCTGTCTGACTCTTTGTGACCCCATCTACAGTCCATGTAATTCTCCAGGCCAGAATACTGGAGTGGGTAGCCTTTCCCTTCTTCAAGGGATCTTCCCGACCCAGGAATCGAACCCAGGTCTTCCACATTGCAGGTGGATTCTTTACCAGCTGAACACAAGGGAAGCCCAAGAATACTGGAGTGGGTATCTATCCCTTCTCTAGTGGATCTTCCTGACCCAGGAATAGAACTGGGGTCTCCTGCATTGCAAGCAGATTCTTTACCAGCTGAGCTATAAGGGAAGCCCTCAGTTTCCTCATATATAACATCTAAAAAGTTACTTTGACTCTAACTTAGGAAACAATTTCAAGTTTCAATAGCTTTTTCTTTTCTAATGACAATGCCAGTGTGCCATATGAAAAGCCAGCACCAATTTTACCTCCGTGGTACAATATGCCTACTTTAAATAACAATGACAATGATGATAATAATAATAAAGCAGCTTTGCTTTTTATCACTTAGTACCTGAGCTTCTTCCTGTTGCTTTTTAATCTGTTCAAGCATCTGCTGAAATTCAGCTTCTTTCTGTTCAGCCTCTTCCAGTGTTGCCTGATTCTGTTCTTCATAGGCCATGGCCACCACAGCCAGGATCAAATTCACCAGATAAAACGAACCCAAGAAAATCACCAGCACAAAAAATATCATGTATGTTTTTCCAGCAGCACGTAATGTCTAGGAGGAAGAAAAAGATCAATCTCAACAGTATTTTATAAAATGTCCCCAAATAAAGGTCTGCTTACTAACATTAGATAGTCGGAAGACGAATGCTTATTAGCATACAATGTATTTGACCAAGATTATTTTTTGTTTTAAAATGCATACACACACAAGTAAAATTATTTAAGACTTGATTGTAGTGTCATTTGATGTAAGCATACACATTTTAAATTTGTACATATTGGATATACATTTGAGGACTATTAAAACGCTTTTTCTTAGAGTCTATAATGCAGGGAAATATTACAAGTAAGAACACTATTTTAATTCCTTTCGTGGAGTTACTACTCAGTCCACACTGTCTTTCCACATCATCTAGAGATAACATCTTTCTTCCCTCCTAGAGCCAATTAACCTTAAGTTGAATTTGAAAATTTTATATAATTGAATCTGAAAATCTTTTCACATGTTCTTATTACATCCACAACTATATTATAAGCTCAAGTCATGAACATTCTCTGTATCCTCCATAGCCCCTAGCAGAATGCTTCTCAACAAAGAATGTCAAAATACATGTACTGACTGAATGAACAGTTGGGATCCTAGGCACACTCACTTTATGATGGACCCTTCTCAGTATTTTAGAGTATTATAGACAAATGCCTATACTTATGATTTCATATATGCTCATACATTTAAATTATATGCATGTTATTTTGAACCTTACTGCTGTGCTCTGAATGTGAGTGTCCTACCAATTCATGTGTTAAAATCCTAATGCACAATGTGATAGTATTAGGAAGTATGGCCTCTGAGAGGTGCTTAGGTCATGAGAGTGGGACCTCATGAATGGGATTAGTGCCTAACAGAAAGAGCCTCCAGAGAGATCACTAGTCCCTTCCTCCAGGTGATGACACAGCAAAAAGGTATCGGCTTATGAGCCAGGAAGAGGGATCTTGCCAGAATGCATTCATTGTGGTGTATTGATCTTGGACTCCCCAGTCTCTATAACTGTGAAAAATACATTTCTGTTATGGCATTTTGTTATTGCAACCCAAAGGGACAAAGACATTTACCAGCTGATAAAGGTTCTCCCAGTAGTCTTGAGTCATGAGTCGAAATAGAGACAAGAAAGCCCAGCTAAAAGTGTCAAAGCTTGTGTAGCCATAGTTGGGGTTTCGACCAGCCTTCACACAGATGTATCCTTCTGGACATTGGCTGCAAGAGAGAGGAATGGAGCTGGGCTCAGCAGAGCAGTTATAGCTATTTGAATCCATATTGATTTATAGGAATTGTCAAAACCCAGAGTTGCTGTCTGTGATGAATTTTCTTGCTTTCTTATCCAGAACACTTTAGGTAATTGCTCACAGTGAAACTGTTAGCAGATGAAATTTATCAGGAAAACCAATAGAAAACTTAGGTGCACAGGAGTCCTATTTATAGACCGTTAGCATGGCAGAGCTGCAGAAATCACACATTTTTGCACTGACACCTCTCTTTTTAAAGTGGCAGCAATCAATGATTAAAAATGAAAACCCAGAAAACCCAGCCAAAAGGTAGGGAACTGCTTAATAAGTTACTTCATTAGCCACTTCTGTAAAAATTCCTAAAATACAATTTTTATTTTAGAATAATTTTAGATGTGCAGAAAAATTACAGAGTACAGAAACTTCCCATATGTCCTATGCCTGGTTTCTTGTATTACTAACATCTTACATTGGTATGTTTTAATCAATATTGATACATTATTATTAATCAAAGTCTGTCATTCATTCTTATTTTCTCAGTTTTTCCTTAGTATCCTTTTTACATTCCAAGACCCCACCCAGGAGGCCACGTTATGTTTAGTCAGCATGTGTCTCTAAAGCTCCTCTTGGCTGTGACAGCTTATCAGATTTGCTCTTGTTTTTGATTACCTTGACATTTTTGAGGAATATTGGTCAGGTATTTTGAAGAATTTCTTTCAGTTGGGATTTGTCTGATGTTTTTCTCATGATTAGATATTGAGGTTATGAATTTTGGGGAGGAAGATCACAGATGTAAAGTATCATAATCCTTACATCATATCAAGATTACATGCTATCAATATGACTTATCACTATTGATAATAACTTTCATCACCTGACTTGAGATAGTGTTTGTCCAGTTTCTCCATTGTAAATTTACTCTTTTTTCCTTGTTTTTCCATCCTGCTCTCTTTAGAATAGTCATTATGTGTTGCTTACACATAAGGAGCAGGGAATTATGATCTACCTTCTTAAGAGCAAAGTATGTGCACAAATTTATTTGGAATTCTACATGAGATTTATCTATTATTTCATTTATTTACCTAATATTCAATCTATTTTATGAGTATATACTCATGGGCATTCATTTTACACTTTGAATTATAATGCAGTTTTATGTATAATATCATTGTGTAGTTTTGCTTACGTTGTTCCACTTTTTGCCATTGGACGATTTTCAGGTGACTCCTATATCTCTTTGCCATCACTCATGGTGGTATGTGTTTTGTTTTTGTTTGTTTTTCCACACTTTATTACATTCTGGCACTACGATATAGTCCAGGCTCATCTTTCATACTTTCTGCTCCAGTCCTATAATCAACCATTTCTCCAAGGAGCCTTTGCTCTTTTATTGAAGAGTGGCATTAGAAACCATGGTAAAGGTGTGTCTGTGTTTGTGTATACACATTTGTCTCCTTGCCCTGCCAACTGAGGGCCCAGAAGCAATGACACTGCCTTGGCAATCAACATGGCACCCAGATCGTGGTTTCTAATACTATTCATATAGCCACCTGTGCCTAGGTTAAACTAAACGTGAGGTCATAGTCATTTCTCCAACTTTATTTCATTATTGCTGGATCATTCCAGATTCCTCCCTTTACTTATCTGTAACCCCTCACTCCAAAAGTGAGAAACCTGAGTTCTGTCATCTACTATCTATTTACTTAATTATTCAGTGCCAGTGTACATGCATAATTGTTTCTGGATTGTTAATCCATACTGTGATGGGAAACAACTTTATCAAGAAGAGTATAGTTCCTTTTGCCTTTAGTCTTATAGGCTCATTCATTTTCAAAGTTACTTATATTAGTACCTATTCCCTTCCTTCAGTTTATTATTTAAGTGTATTTAGATACTTTGTCACATTCTGTGTTTCCACCTGAGATCTCTCATCCTTACACGATTAAAAAAAATTTTGCATATAGTATTAAGTTTTTGTGCTGTAAAGTTTTGTAAAGTTGACAAATACTTAATATTTACCATTTCAGAATCATACAGAATAATTTCTCCACCCTAAAAAATCCCCTATACATTACCCAGTCAAGCCCCTACTCTGAACCCCTGGAAAACATTGATCTTTTTATCATCTCTATTATGTATCTTTTCCAGAATATCATGCAATTGGAATTATACAGAATGTAGCTTTTTCAGATTGCCTTTTTTTTTTTTTTACTTATTAAGATGCATTTAAGGTTCATCAATATTTTTATGGCTTGATAGTTTATTTATTTTTATTACTCAATAATATTTCATTGTATGAATATACCACAGTTTGTTTATCTTTTCAGCTCTTTAGGGACAACTTGATTGCTTCTCGTTTCTTGTGATTGTGAATATAGATGGTATAAATAGATATTTACCTCAGGCTTTTGTGTGGATATAAATTTTCAAATTAGCTAGCTAAATAGTTAGTGGAGTAATTACTGAGTTATATGGTAAGACTGTGTTTATTTTGTATGAAACTGCCAACTTGTCTTTTAAGTGACTGTACTATTTTGCATTCTAGCCAGCAGTGAATGAATGAGAATTCCTGTTGATTTGCATCTTTACCAGCAGTTGGTATTGTCAGATTTTTTGTTGTTGTTGTTAATTTTAGTCATTCTAATAGATATATAATCAGATAAGATCAGTTGCTCAGTCTTGTCCCACTCTTTGCGACCCCATGAATCGCAGCACGCCAGGCCTCCCCTGTCCATCACCAACTCCCGGAGTTCACTCAGACTCACATCCATCGAGTCAGTGATGCCATCCAGCCATCTCATCCTCTGTCGTCCCCTTCTCCTCCTGCCCCCAATCCCTCCCAGCATCAGAGTCTTTTCCAATGAGTCAACTCTTTGCATGAGGTGGCCAAAGTACTGGAGTTTCAGCTTTAGCATCATTCCTTCCAAAGAAATCCAAGGGCTGATCTCCTTTAGAATGGACTGGTTCTGGATCTCCTTGCAGTCCAAGGGACTCTCAAGAGTCTTCTCCAACACCACAGTTCAAAAGCATCTATTCTTCGGCGCTCAGCCTTCTTCACAGTCCAACTCTCACATCCATACATGACCACAGGAAAAACCATAGCCTTGACTAGATGAAACTTTGTTGGCAAAGTAATGTCTCTGCTTTTGAATATGCTATCTAGGTTGGTAATAACTTTCCTTCCAAGGAGTAAGCGTCTTTTATATTCATGGCTGCAGTCACCATCTGCAGTGATTTTGGAACCCAAAAAAATAAAGTCTGACACTGTTTCCACTGTTTCCCCATCTATTTCCCATGAAGTGATGGGACCGGATGCCATGATCTTTGTTTTCTGAATGTTGAGCTTTAAGCCAACTTTTTCACTCTCCTCTTTCACTTTCATCAAGAGACTCTTTAGTTCTTCTTTTTCTGCCATAAGGATGGTGTCATCTGCATATCTGAGATGATTGATATTTCTCCCAGCAATCTTTATTCCAGTTTGTATTTCTTCCAGTCCAGCGTTTCTCATGATGTACTCTGCATAGAAGTTAAATAAACATGGTGGCAATATACAGCCTTGACGAACTCCTTTTGCTATTTGGAACCAGTCTGTTGTTCCATGTCCAGTTCTAACTGTTGCTTCCTGACCTGCATACAAATTTCTCAAGAGGCAGATCAGGTGGTCTGGTATTCCCATCTCTTTCAGAATTTTCCACAGTTTATTGTGATCCACACAGTCAAAGGCTTTGGCATAGTCAATAAAGCAGAAATAGATGTTTTTCTGGAACTCTCTTGCTTTTTCCATGATCCAGCGGATGTTGGCCATTTGATCTCTGGTTCCTCTGCCTTTTCTAAAACCAGCTTGAACATCAGGAAGTTCACGGTTCACATATTGCCGAAGCCTGGCTTGGAGAATTTTGACCATTACTTTACTAGCGTGTGAGATGAGTGCAATTGTGCGGTAGTTTGAGCATTCTTTGGCATTGCCTTTCTTTGGGATTGGAATGAAAACTGACCTTTTCCAGTCCTGTGGCCACTGCTGAGTTTTCCAAATTTGCTGGCATATTGAGTGCAGCACTTTCACAGCATCATCTTTCAGGATTTGAAATAGCTCAACTGGAATTCCATCACAGTAACTCATTATTGTTTTACCTTTCAACGCCCTAATGACAAATGATGTTGAGCATCTTTATATATCCTTATTAGCCATCTGTGTATATTCTTTTGTGGGTATCTGTTCAGTTTGCTCATTTTAAAATTGGGTTATTTTATTTTTTTTATTTTAAGGGTGCTTTATGTATTGGGGGTACAAATCATTTATCAGATATGTATTTTGCAAATATTTTTCCCACTCTGTGGCTTCTCTTTTCACTCCCTTTACAGTGTCTTTGCAGAAGCTTTTAAATCCAACTTATAAATTATTTCTTTCAGGTATTATGCTATGGGGTTTATATTTTAAAGCTCATCACAAAATCTGAAGTCATGTAGCTTTTATTCTATGTTTTCTTAAAGAATTTTTATAGTTTTGTGTGTTTTGCATTTAGGTTTATGATTGGTTTTAAGTTACTTTTTGTGTATAGTATAAAGCTGTATCTAAGTTCATTTCATTGCACATGAATCTCCAATTCTTTTAGCATTCTTTCTTGAAAACACTTTCCTGTCTCTATTGAATTGCATTTTCTTTGTCAAAAATTCATTGACTACGTTTTTGTAATCTGTTTTTTTGAGTCTCTGTTCTTTTTCATTGATCTATATCTAGTATTTCCCAATACCATATTGTCTTGATTACTTTAGCCTTATAGGGAGTCTTAAAATGGAGTAGATTTCTTTAGAATTGTATTTGATGTTTAACAATAGAGTGACTATCAATTTTACTGTGTAAATTACCTGACCCATAACAGATACTCAATAAAGGGAAGTGATTACTATGGTTTAATAGAGATAAAGTATACATTAACCCACCTTATCCAAAATTTTATCTAGGCTTTTACATTAACTATAATAATAAAAACAGTAGCCAACATGCAATAAATGTTTATGACAGACCAGGTGCTAGTCCAAGTGCTTTCTATGTATTAAGTAACTGATCACCATAACAACCTGAAGGGAGAGATGATATTACTCTTCAGTTTAGAAACAGACTTAAATACAGAGAGCTTCACTCTTTCCAAGGTCAAGAGTTTGTAAATGGTGGAGTTAGGATTTGAACCCAGGTATATATGAACAGTTGGAGAAGGGAATGCCTACCCACTCCAGTACTCTTGCCTGGAAAATTCCATGAACAGAGGAGCCTGGCAAGTTACAGTCCATTGGTCACAAAGAGCTGGACACGACTGAAGTGACTTAGCACACACACTCACGTATATGAACTGTAGAACTTTTGCTCCTGTTCTCTACCCTCTCCTATCAAAGTTTGGGAAAACTATCAGGAAAAAAAATTCCCCCAAATTCTGTCTTTGTTACTGGTCTATGGTTTTAGTAATCCTCTTAGATCTTTATAACCACACCAATTTCCCATCTTCTGCTGCTGCTACTGCTAAGTCGCTTCAGTCATGTCTGACTCTGTGTGACCCCATAGACGGCAGCCCACCAGGCTCCCCCGTCCCTGGGATTCTTCAGGCAAGAACACTGGAGAGGGTTGCCATTTCCTTCTCCAGTCTTCTGGGATGACTCAAAATATGTTCTCTGTAAGTTCTGCGATCTAAGAGTCACTACTGCTATCCCTAGGCTTTAAAAAATTTCAGTCTCTATCCTGAGTTATGGGCTTCAATAAAGAATCCACTTGCAATGAGGGAAACCCTGGTTTGATCCTTGGATTGGGAAGATCCCCTGAAGGAGGGCATGGCCACTCACTCCAGTATTTGTGCCTGGAGAATTCCCCAAGGACAGAGGAGCCTGGTGGGCTACAGTCCATGGGGTCACAAAGAGTTGGACCCGACCAAGCGACTAAGCACAGCACAGGACCCTGACTTATAATTAATTTGCAGTACTTTTGGCAAAATATGCTAAGTATGAGAGACTAGCAGGATGACTAAGACATTACAGCATCTCTTATTGTGTAATGTGACAGAAAAGAACTATAAAATATGCAGACGCAGACCAGAACATGCCTTTGACATACATCTGCCACTTGGATTCCTTGTATACAGGGGTTCATCCAATTTCAAGAGTATCTGAGTTTCTCAAAGCAGTTTTCCAACCGGGTTTGCACCCTGATGACCATGTTACAGCCTGGATCTTTTCCAATCAGGGCAGAACTTGTCCCATCAATACATCCTGGTGGTAGTTTATGGTTTAATCGTTAAGTCTTGTCCAACTCTTTGCGACACCATGGACTATAGCCCCATGGACTATATCCTCTGTCCATGGGATTCTCCAGGCAAGAATACTGGAATGGTTTGCCATTTCCTGCTCCAGGAGATCTTCCCAACCCAGGAATTGAACCCAGGTCTCCTACATTACAGGCAGATTCTTTACCAACTGAGCTATGAGGGAACACATCCTAACACCAGTCAAAATGTGCTCATCTTGTTTTTCCTTCTCTGTAATTCTTAACTGACTCTGATGGGTTTACAGATAAGACAGACACTGGACCTTCATTCTTGAAAGAAAAATTCATGTACATATTATCTGTGAAATTCTGGATAAAAGGTCTTCACCCAGAGGGATGATTTTAATGACTGTGAGTTTAGAATAAATACCAATCCCAAAAGATGGAGAAAGTACTTCCTAGGTGGGCAGCACCACTCTTTATTAAACACATGCAAGACTACCCTTGTATATTTTCTTCCTATTTACTTTTGCTTTTTCCCAAAGTGTTCTACATCTTAAAAAAAATTTTCCTTACCCTGCATCTGATCCATTTCCACAGAGTAAAGGGTCATTTTGTCCATCCAGAACATAAAAGTGACCTGTTAATATAAAGAATAAACTATTTCATATCAATCCTATTGACATTAGGGATAAATAGAATTTGTTTATCTCAGTTATTTCCAAAGTGGATACCAAAAAAGTAATTTACAAAGATGGCTTCAAGCCCACAGCTTCAACTATTTATAGTTAAAAACTCATTCAGCAACACTAAGATTAACAATGGAGCAATATTTCTTACTGTCATCTTCAATGTAATCCTTCCAGTTAAATGTGCTCATTGTTACATTAACAAATGTCCCATTTGAATTCATTGTGCCATTAAATAAAGAGGTGGTGTTGGTTTCAAAAGCAGAATCGCTTGGGGGCCATTGTAAGCATTTATTCCGCAGGTTGCCCATGAACAGCTGCAGACCAATTAGGGCAAACACGCTCAGACAGAACACAGTCAAGATCATGACGTCAGAAAGCTTCTTCACAGACTGGATCAGGGCCCCCACGATGGTCTTTAAACCTGTGGAGAGAGAATGAGATCAGCTGAGGAAGAGTGTCAGAAGCCACAGAGTCTTCTTAATAGTCATATACATTCTCTTTCCCCACAAACAGTTGCCTGTCTGTTTAGACATCAAAGCTTTATGGACAGCCAGATGGTTTGGGAAATGAATGAAGAGCAGATTTTTTTTATGAGCAGTGTGCTTTTGGGAGGTTTAAAATGAAAGGGTAAAGTATCTAGGCAGGAAGTTTTTTGTTTTTTTTTTTTCATGTGTAGTTTTATGTGCTGCCATGAACATGTAAAGACAAACTTGCAGTTATTTTTCACGTCACATTTTGTGTTTCAGGAGGCTGTTTCTCTCCAACCATTTTTTAATACTAGCTTTCCAAGTTGCAGTGGTTTAGAGGAGAAAAGAATTTTAAGATAATAAAAATCCCATGCCATGTAGTACATGCCGTTCAGTAATAATCTTTTCTCCTTTGTAAGAGGAGATCCACTTTCAAAATATATCTGCAGTAAATGGGAAAATCTAAATCAGTTAGTAAAGCCATGATAGCAAAGCTTTTATAGGATGTAAAAAAAGAAAACATTGCATCATAAATGCACAAAAAAGTGGGTGAGAAAGAGAGCAAAACTAGTATTTTGTATAGACACCTCATGCAAGTCTCTGTTAAACTCAAAGGCTGACTTTATAAATCAATATTTAATTTCATTTGGCATTCTTGAAAATAAAAAAACAAACATAATAAGCCACAAGGCTCATGTCACATGTGTAATTTCAACCTCAGTATTATTATAGTGTATTTAAAGTCAGCCTCGGTGTTTAACCTAGCTCTCACCTGGAATGACTGAAATTGTTTTCAAAGCTCGGAGAACTCTGAAGGTTCTCAACGCTGAGACATTGCCCAGGTCCACAAACTCTGTCACATATCTGTAATAGGGAGTTCACACACAAACACAATAACAGAAAAGTTGGAGATATAAGGGGTCTACCATCTTACACCAGTTTCTTCTTACCTGGAATTACAGAAATAGTTTTCAGAGCTCTCAAGACTCTGAAAGTTCGAAGAGCTGAAACATTGCCTAGGTTTACAAATTCTGTTACATACCTGTAGAATTAAATCAGAGTTACTGATAGTTTTGGCAAAGTTTATACTACATAAAGAATGAAAAGTGGGTTGGTTTGGCATATAGAGCCCCTTGAATTTTACGGAAATGCTAGACTTCAGGGTGCCATGTGCTAAAAGCTGCCTTTAAGGAATAAAATTTTGTTGCTTTATTTCAATACAGTTTTCACTAATATGAACGTTTGTTTGCAAAACTAATTAAAGTACAGTTGGTGGTATTAAATTTATCGTCAATGAATAACTTCATTTTGATGAAGTAGAAGACTATGACATGAAAGTAATTCCATTTATTGCTCATTTATCAGATACATTTACCTTGCAATATATATTCTAATATGTATTCTCAAAATATATGAGGCATATAGTTAATTTGGCTAACAAGCAAACTCTACATTTAAAATATGTCACAACAACCTGTTTTATGCTACAACTGTTTCATGCCTTTGAGCTTAACATGTTTTTAAAAATACTCACGCCATGACTATGACACTGAAATCCAGCCAGTTCCATGGATCACGAAGGAATGTAAAATCTTCTAAGCAAAACCCTCTTGCCAAGATTTTTATAAGTGACTCAAAGGTATAGATTCCAGTGAATGTGTACCTAGGAAAAGCATCCAAACAAAAATTAACAATTTCATTCGAACTGTTAAAATACAGCAAATCTGATTCTTTTGTGGTTTTTCAGTTCACTAAGATGGAATTCCTTATTCCCACCTACAAAAAAATCTACTAGTTTAGTCTTACAGGTAAAGGGTTAAACTGAAGAGCTAATACCTTCTACTAAGAGTTTGATCTTGTTTAAATATTTAGGTTTGATAGTAATAGTTTCATGTGTTTTATGGATACTCATCAGGCTTGATCCTCTAGAGTAACACTGTCCAACTGAAATTTAATACAAACTACATATATAGTTTTCAAATTTCTAGTAATCTAATAAAAAGAAGAAATGAGTAAACTTAATTTGCATGTTATACTTTATTTAAACCAATGTGTCTAAAATGTTATCTCTTCAACAATTAAAAGTGGCCACATTTCAAGTTTCAAATTTCAAGCTGCATGTGTCTACCTTCTCCCTCACTAGACAGTGTAGCTCTAGAGCTAACATTTCTTGGATTTGTTTATTTATAATAAAACATTTCATTCAGACTTCTTAAATGATTAGAATAATTTGGGGGATATTTTATGTATCTAATATCAAAAATGAACTTCCCCTTTATATCTATCCTTAAGATTCAGGCATAACTCTGTAAATCTGCTTCTCTTATACGCTCACCAAAAATGTTCAGTTCGTTAGTGTTCTATGTGTGTGTGTCTACACAATTATCAAAATTCAGGGATAACAAAATTCCTGAGTATAACCTCACATCAGTTACTATCTCTATGCACTTGGGCCAAATCAGTTCAGTTCAGTTGCTCAGTCATGTCTGACTTTTGTGATCCCACGGACTGCAGCACGCCAGGCCTCTCTGTCCATCACCAACTCCCAGAGTTCACTCAAACTCATGTCCATTGAGTCGGTGATGCCATCCAGTCATCTCATCCTCTGTCATCCCCTTCTCCTCCTGCCTTCAATCTTTCCCAACACCAGAGTCTTTTCAAAAGAGTGGGTTCTTCACATCAGGTAGCAAAAGTATTGGAGTTTCAGCTTCAGCATCAGTCCTTCCAGTAAATATTCAGGACTGATTTCCTTTAAGATGGACTGGTTGGATCTCCTTGCAGTCCAAGGAACTCTCATTTAAACATGCTCAAATTCAAATTTAAATCCCTCAAATAGTGAAATACTTTTCTATTTGCTTTTTGGTAGAGCATTACCAGCCCTCTCCTTTGAATGTTGACAATATAAGTTATTTCTGTTTCTTCCAAAAATAGTTGGGAGAGAGTATTTGTTTTTCAACATTGAATTCTTTTTAAAAAGTATAATCTAAGTTTGTTCTTCAGATTACTTCACTCAAGCCACAAAAATTGAATTTACTTTTATTAAAATTCACTATATTTTCCAGTCTACTAGTATTTTATACATGAAAAAAAAAAAGGGAAATTATTTTTTCAGGTTTTTTTTTTTCTGTAGAAATTTCTTTCTTATGAGGGAGCAAAGAAATCACAGGAAAATGTATGTCAGAATCTTCATGTCTAGCTTTCCTAGGAATGTTCTTTCTCCTTTTTAAACAATGCAATTGATTTCATGAAGAAAAGAATAATTCCTGTCTTTACTTACTATGAAGTAGCTGTTTATTAGGAAGAGAGATAATTTCCAATGCCAAGCTTATGGTTACTTGTGTTTTGGTTTGAATCTTTGTATATTTACATATAATCGCCATGATATTTCTGTTTGGAGAGATTCCTAGCATTGCAGAAGACCATAAAAGACAGCTCCCATCTATGTTCTGTTTATCATATTAGTAGATAATGCCCTATGGTTTATGCTAGGCAATTCTAAGTTATTTACAGAGTTGTTAGGAGTTATTTACAGAATTGTTAGGAGTAAGATTTGGAGGAGGCAATGGCACCCCACTCCAGTACTCTTGCCTGGAAAATCCCATGGACGAAGGAGCCTGGTGGGCTGAAGTTCATGGTGTCGCTAAGAGTCAGACACAACTGAGCGACTTCTCTTTCACTTTTCATTTTTATGCATTGGAGAAGGAAATGGCAACCCACTCCAGTGTTCTTGCCTGGAGAATCCCAGGGACAGGGGAGCCTGGGGTCGCACAGAGTCAGACACCACTGAAGTGACTTAGCAGCAGCAGCAGCAGTAGGAGTAAGATTAAAGTCCCTACTCCTATTTCTGTTTTGGGGAAAGGAAGAAAATTTGTGGGGACATTTGGAATATATGGTGAGTGTTGATAGCTATTCAAGGAAGAGGGTCTTAGAGCTTAACATTTAAGACAGCTTTGCACAGGACAGGTGTTCAGATATACCTGTTAGAAAGCTAGATTGAATGCGTCAGTGAGAATCAAGGAGGACCTTGATTTTTCCTGGCTCTGACCCCACTAGGTTCTTAATCATGTTGTTGATTCTGTCCATGTTACAAGGTGTTTTCCCCCTGTAATTTTGATATTTATAGAAATGATTTGCCTTACATATTATGACTCTCACTGTATAATATGGTCCTTGGGATGCCATCTCTCTGTATGGGGAAGATTTCTGCTGTCAGTTACTTGTATTTTCCTGTCAAAACTGACTTCTCTTTTCATTGGACTCTGTTTTTTTAAGGTTTTTGTTGTTTGTTTCTTTTACTGTAATCACTAATGTTTTGCTTATTTTCCTGCTGCCTTGCTGTCAGGTGACTAGAGATAATTGATTAGGAAACCTGTGCAAAGTTTTCCAACTAAACAGTGTAAATCAAAAGCTTTTGTAAAGCTGACTTTTCATAATGGATATAGGCATCTCTAAAAATAACTTAAAAGAAAACTGCATATTCAAATAATAATATTTGTGTCCCCTTTACCTGTCTTTTAATAACATTATATAAATAAATTCATACATGTTTAAGTATGTCAATAATTTATGCAGGGAAAAATACATACAGAATAGTTTTATACAGGTATATCCACTTGTTAAGCCCCAAATGGTAACTGAGAATTCTGTTAAATGGCTTGCCTCAACATAAGAACTGGATTCTCTACTAAAATGATTTCTAGGGAGCTTTTTCAATCTACTGTCAAAAGTCTTTAATTTGTTAAATCACTGATGAATGATGGCTTAGAATGATTCTGTAAATTCTCATAGAAATCTACAAAAAAACAGAAATGAAAGTGTCAGTATTTGTTATAATAGCTTATCTCCTATTGGACATTACTTTAAAAATATAATGGTAAAAACATACAATTTTCTTTTTCACTAAAACAAATACCTGATCATTGTATTAGCTTATTACATAAATAGACTGTCCAAGCTAAACACCTTCTGTTTCACTAAAAAAAAAAAAAAGCATGTTTCTTTCACAAATAATCTTATATGTGATTGACAAATTGGGGAATAATGCTGTTATAATGCAAAGATTTTTAGTTAAAGCACAGTTTTCCTCAGCACATTAATGTTTTGAAATAATCAGGGGCACCTTTTCCTTCACACTTACATACAATATCCTAAGCAATAAAAGACCTTAATACTACTGTAGAAAAATCGACAGATGTTCCTTCTTTCGTGCAAGCAGGGTGTAGTTTAACATGCCCAAAATACTGTGCTTAGACCTTTCCCTCTGTATTAAAATACTGAATCAAATGTTTTACTTTGATGATATCATTGCCAGGGTCTCCATTTCAAGGCAGGAAGGACAAGGCCCAGGTCTAAGACTGCAGAGAGGTTGCTGGCTCAGGCTTTAGGTACAAATGTCCACAGAGATTTAACTGGGCCAGTGTCTTTTTATTGGGACTGTTATGTTTTTTTATTAATATTCCAATTACAAAGTTTTAAAAGTTTTGAGAGATCTGTCCATAATCATGTTTTCTCCTTAAGCCTTGTTATTATTTGAATATGGTTTTGCAAAGACATTTTGCTTCCTTTACAGATTTGTGATGTTTCTAGTACACATGTGTGTCTAAATAATCTATGTATCTTAATATAACTAAATATCAAAATAACTTAAACACCTAAGTATGTTTTTTTTAATGTACCTATATAGTGTATAAATGAATTGCCTAGTGATATAGAGCTAAACACCTAAATCAATTTTATCAGAATATAACAGTAGTAGTAATATAGTAGAATAAAATAATTTTATTTATGCTCAAATGGTAATTGTATTTTATCTAAAATGCATAATTGTGATTCAATCTTAACTTTTATGATAAATGATTATTTAGCTTCAGTTCAGTCGCTCAGTCATGTCCGACTGTTTGCGACCCCATGAATCGCAGTACGCAAGGAAGGCCTCCCTGTCCATCACCAACTCCCGGAGTTCACTCAAACTCATGTCCTTCAAGTCGGTGATGGCATCCAGCCATGTCATCCTCTGTTGTTCCCTTCTCCACCTGCCCCCAATCCCTCCCAGCATCAGAGTCTTTTCCAATGAGTCAACTCTTCACATGAGGTGGCCAAACTACTGGAGTTTCAGCTTTAGCATCATTCCTTCCAAAGAACACCCAGGACTGATCTTCTTTAGAATGGACTGGTAGGATCTTCTTGCAGTCCAAGGGACTCTCAAGAGTCTTCTCCAACACCACAGTTCAAAACCATCAATTCCTTGGTGCTCAGCTTTCTTCACAGTCCAACTCTCACATCTATATATGATTACTGGAAAAACCATAGCCTTGACTAGATGGACCTTTGTTGGCAAAGTAATGTCTCTGCTTTTGAATATGCTATCTAGGTTGGTCATAACTTTCCTTCCAAGGAGTAAGCATCTTTTAACTTCATGGCTGCAATCACCATCTGCAGTGATTTTGGAGCCCCCCAAAATAAAGTCTGACACTGTTTCCACTGTTTCCCCATCTATTTCCCATGAAGTGATGGGACCAGATGCCATGATCTTCGTTTTCTGAATGTTGAGCTTTAAGCCAACTTTTTCACTCTCCACTTTCACTTTCAGCAAGAGGCTTTTTAGTTCCTCTTCACTTTCTGCCATAAGGGTGGTGTCATCTGCATATCTGAGATTACTGATATTTCTCCCCACAATCTTGATTCCAGCTTGTGTTTCTTCCAGGCCAGCATTTCTCATGATGTACTCTGCATATAAGTTAAATAAGCAGGGTGACAATATACAGCCTTGACGGACTCCTTTTCCTATTTGGAACCAGTCTGTTGTTCCATGTCCAGTTCTAACTGTTGCTTCCTGACCTGCATATAGGTTTCATTTAATAACCTTTCTTAATCAAATGCTATCATTTGTTGAAAGAAATATCTATCTCATAGGAGAAATACGCCCCCCCCAAAAAAAAATTCCCTTGTTTTTCCATAGTATGCAAATAATAGTTTCTTAAAAGTGTTTAGTTTGACTTCAAAAAGTGGAAACCATAAGTCAGACCATAATTAAAAGGAGATTGCTAGAGAATTTGAGTGTGCATTTCTCATTCCAAGAAATCATTTTTACTTACTCTACATTCTTTGTCCAGTCTGGAGGATTACTCAAGGTCATAAATACACAGTTGGTCAAGATAGTGCACATGATAAGCATGCTGAATAAAGTAGATTATAGTTAAGGAACAAATGCTAGTACAATTTTGTGGCAATTTACAAATAATCCAATGCAAAGAAACCAAGTTACCTGTAAAATTAATTTTACTTATTTGTTTTAAAACAATGACAAAGAAAAAAACGAAACTCCGAAGTCTATCATATATTCTTTGTATTCTTGGTTCGTTGTTTTTTTGTTTTGCATCATTCCCTCACAAAACTGAACTCAATAGAAAGAGATCTCTGTTTGAAGCAAATGGGAATTTTCTAGTGTAAGTCTAAAAGTTATACTTCAGCTACCCTTTAAAATTTCCACTGATGGACAAAAGGTTAATGAATGGAATATAATAAACCTGAGAATGTATATCCCTGTGTATTCAAGGATTACATTGATTGATTCTACTGTAATTAGGAACTCTAGTAGCCGTACAGTGATGGAACTTGTCCCTTTAGCATTTACCACATAAGAATAAAGGGAGAGACAAATTTTGCTAATGAGCTAGTTTTATTTTCTAGCTTTTTATTTTCACTTGCGAGTATAGGAACTTATCAGGACATTTAATTATCTTTCTGTATCTTGTCCTTACCATACCTAAACACACACTGTTTTTAAACCTTTCTAAGAATTAGCTGTAATGATTTCTCCTAGAATTTCAACCCAGACTTCACTCTAAGAAAACTTAGGATTACATTTTTTGAAGTAAATCTTTCTGTTTTAAAATGTAAATACTTTCCAATAGCAAACCGTGGACTGGGAGAATTCAAAAGCACTTCAAAGGCTATCCGTCCTCTGTTCCCTGTCTCTAGGTTAACCCTGTGTCTTTTGTCTCTCTTTTAGTTTTTATGTTGACCTGTTTTGAATCTGTTTGTATAAGATGCCTATTTTGGATCACTGCCTCTGAAGATCATCTAGTTTATTATCACTTCTTGAGAGTTTTCTTGAAATCCACACCTATTATGTCATTTTACATAAAGTTTTTGACTATCATTGTAGGTAGTTTTAAGTTCAATGATTTGTAAATAGATGCTATCAATCAGATGCATAGTAGTTTAATAAATATTTACTGAAGGAAGAAAAGAAGGAAGGAAGGAAGGAAGGAAAGTCCAGGTGATGAAGATACAGAACCAATTAAGGCAAAAAAATTTGAACGTTTGGAATATAGATAATAATACTAAGCACAGGAGGTTATGCTTCTTTAATGATGGCTATATATGGTCTAATTGAGGTTAATAACAGTTTGAAGGAGATTTGCTGTTGTTCCTGCTACACAGTGTGTTTCATTTACTATCATAGTTTTCTTTTTACTACTAGAATCATAATTGTCATTCTACAATAATCTTGTTATAAAGAGCAGAAAATCAGTGAGTACAATAGATTAAATAACAAGGTTACCAATTAATCTGAAAGAATTATATATATATATATTATAAAAAGAATGACATTCTTTATAAAATCAGCTACTAGAAACAACATTTAGACAATTCACATAAAAAGGATATGAATGTACCAAAATCTTAATAGCAATTTTCCTAATAGGGTTTAGTGGAGTTAAAATATACAAGGCAGAGGTGGCACTGAATCGGAAAATTGCCTTCCCTTTATTCAATACTATAAAAGTCTGAAAAAGAACACATGAGAAAAAATTACTAGATTAGACATGTGGCTTATATGAAGAGCTTACACACATAAAAACTTTTTACCTGATTTATTTGAACTTGTTTCAGCCAGTTTGTATAAGTATAAACATATTAGATATCATTTTTTCTCCCCTAAATTAACATATAACTACAAATAAAGATACAACGTACTATTATCTAATCTGTCTCTCAGGTATCAATTTCCCAATACAAACTGATGATCCTACACAAAATTTGTATCAAGTTGTAAATTAACTTTGTGGACTCTAATTCTATTTAAGGCTTACCATCTGTCCCCAGTTTTGGTAACTTTTCAGATTATTCTGTACATACTGGTATTAAAATAATCTTTTATAAATATCTTAATTATATCAAATCTTTTAACTCCAAAGTTTATGAAGCTATTTTCCCTGTGGTAGTTGTCCTACTTTAAAATGTTCAAACAGGCTGAATAAACTGGTTTTGCTGGTTGTATAGATCTGCCGTAATACGAGAAGGACCAGCCACATTAAGAATTAGTCTGAAATGCATCATTTCAAAGGGCATTCTGTCTCTAAATTCCTATGACCTGAACCCTATAATCATCAATTTAGCATTTAAGCTGGGCTTTCCTGGTGGCTCAGATGGTAAAGAATCTGCTTGTAATGCAGGTCCAATCCCTGGGTTGGGAGGATCCCCTGGAGAAGGGAATGGCTACCCACTTCAGTATTCCTGGGACTTCCCTGGTGGCTCAGATGGTGATTACCTACTAGGTCTCTCTGGAATCATCTTTTTGGTTTGCTTCGCACCAAAGCACCTTTGTTCCAGCCAATTCAATTCACTTGTCAATCCCACTTACTATCAACTTCTCACTCTGATTCTCAAGATGAGTGTCATAGAATCCTAGAGGAAGGAGGCACCTGAGAGGTCGTGTAATGCAAACTTACTTTTGTCCAGATCCATAACAGATCTGACGATAAGGTGCCATCTACAATGACCCACTCTTATATCAGATGTTCTTAGTTCTGTCCACATGTTAGAATCTCCTGGGGTGATCTTAAAATTGCTGTTATACGGGATCCACCCAAGAACAACAGAATTAATTTCTGGAGGATGGGCATAGACAATGGTATGTTAAACATTTTCCCCTAGTGATTCTATATGCAGCCACGGGTTGAAAATCCCTACTCTCCAGGAATGTCATCAGCTGTCAAAATCATCTCCACCATTATGTCTTTCCAGATAAATCACACTGCCTTTTGATCACTCCCCAATTGTTTCCTTTTTCCAGTAAGTCTTAGTATATTAATATACACACATTGGCATGCTGCTTGTAATTATAGCAGCAATTATTTGTAGAGTTCATTCCACTGAGGACTAGCTTAGAAGTTGTTATAAATCATTGAGCATAAAGAACCAGTTAGCTACTTTTTTTTTTTTTTCATTTTACACAGCATTTAATAGCCTGGTTTGCAAATAAACTCTTTTCAATTAAATGTGAGTTTACCTTTAAGTTGCTATTTACTTTTAAGATATCTATTCTATATAACTGTTTAGTTATGAATATGTTTTCACTATTCTCAAGTTTTACACGATCAATTTGAATGCCATTAAAATGCATTGTGATGTTGCTTATATGATTAAAGTAACTAAGGGCTGTATCCTAGACATTCATGTTCACTGACAACATGCTCTGTTTGAGTAGAATATTGTGAGTATGATATTTACATTTAATGAATAGAAAATATTTATATATAAGTGTAAAGCATAGAGAAAGCGACCTCCCTGCACGTTGCCTTTTTGTATTCAAGACCATAGACCTAACCAACTATTTTCTATGAACTGTCTGTAGATTTGAAAAATGCTCTGATAAGGGAAAATAAGCTGTTCTTTACTAGCACTGAGATTATTCACAAGGGAGAGTGGGCACTGGGATGCCTGCTCTTGAAACACAATGCATTAAAGGATTTTTGAATTCATAGGATTAAATCATTTAATATTATAGTCAAGCAATCTGGGTCTGTTTAGATATTCAATGATAGCAGTAACATGTAAAGTTTACCACAGTTTAAGGTGCATTTACTCATTTTTTTTTTTAAAAACAATGTCCCTGAAAAAGCCAACTGTAACATTGAGAGGATTTTATTTTGAAAAATTTCCAAGCTCAAAGTGAACAGAAATGAACTGTTTCTTTAAACATGGAAGCCTCTCCTCTTCCCATAAGATTAGCCTTTGCAGTACTAATGGGATTAAAAATGACATAGCAAGGGCATCTTCAGTGAATTTACTGATTCTGGAATAAAGCAGACCTTAAGAACACAATCCCAGTTTATTTCTGGAGAACAACCCCTCACAGAAAGAAAACCTTGAGTTCTGAGAAGTGAAGAATAAAAGGTTGTTGTCCTGTATGGTAAACAAATGACAAGAAAGGCATTTGAAATTTGGGGCTCTTTTGTTGAGAGATATATTGAAACTGAAAATTATTGGAGAGAATGACTGATAAATAGAGGAGAGATCAATAGTGTCAATTCCAAAATCTGTTCTCCAATAAATAGTAAGTAATGATGTGACTTAAGAAAATAGTACTATATATTAAGGTGATGAATGTTATATCTGAAAGTATGTTAAACTGGTTATTATCTACTTTGGAATGGTGCTTGCTTCTTTTTTCCAGGTAAATGTACATTTTACAGGTTCACTAAAGGTTTTACTACTTAAGGCAAGAATAAGTTCTCTGAGTAGAACCATATCCATCAGAGAATTGAAAATTATATAACTAATTTTTCAAAACATTTTCTTTCATTATATGATAAACACAGTATATAGCTTTGCTTAGTGATTAAGAGCTCTGGAGCCTGACTGCCTAGGCTCACATCCTGATTCATCACTTACGGAGTGTTAACTTTGGGCAAGTTACGTAACCTCTCTGTGCTTCACTTCTCCATCTATACAATGAGATAAATGTAGTACATGCCTTGTTTTTTGTTGAATGTTACATAAGTTATACGAGTTAAAGCACTCAAACAATACCTGACAAAGTATGAGCATAGCAAATTTTAGCTATTACCATAATCACTGTCACTAGTCTCAAGTTTCATTTGATCAATTTGAATGCCATTAAAATGCATTGTGATTTTGCTTATATGATTCAATTAGGTATGCAAAATTATAACATTAATTGATGGAATCAAAGTTTCATAATGCTTTATAATTTTAAGACACCTTTCACCTGCAATTATTCCATATAATTAACAAGCTTTATACCATATTTTAAATTCCAGAACTTCTCCATTAGCTTCTTACATTAGCTCCTTCTGTCCCAAGAGCTATTTTCTTCAATAGCCCTTCATCCTTCATCCTTATAGACTCATCATAAAGGAAAGCAGGGCAAACAACAGTATACACTCTGGATGTCTCTTAAGATGAGTCATGGCCATTATGAATAAATATGGGTTCCACTCTTGTTGTCAGACAGGGAGGCAATAAAAACTGACTTTGTTAGCACATAGAGAGCAATTCTGTTTCCTAGCGGCAGACTCACGTTAACCAAGCTTGAAAGCCTGATATAAAGTTAAAATGCCAATCTATTTATATACAACCAGATAGATCACTGTCACATGGGTTGGAATAATTGCTGTAGCAGAGCCAGCACATTCTTTCCTTTAAGCAGATGTATGGGAAGACGAATTATAATAAGATACTCTTTGTTGAGTGTGGAGTCCAAATAAGCTGACTTAATTAATTAATATGGATGTTTGATGACATCTCAATTAGGTGGCACAGTGTAGGCCCTCCCCAGTGTAGTGACTTTCTGAGAGGAAAGTACTTTCAGGACTACTACTAACTGAAAATCTGTCTCCCTGAAAAAATGTTAATATTTTTCTTCATTATTCTCTTTTGCCCCTCCTTAATTTTACCAATTCCCTATCTTAAGGATAGGTAAAATTCCTTTCTTTAAGTAGCAAATACTTTTAATCATGTCAAAGTATAAGTCATACTGTCATCTCTTGAAGGCATCTTTGCAAATGTATAGCTTGAATCAATAATTTCCAGAGGAGAATTTTCTTCTAGTTTCTTGGGGAATATCTCACTTGCATCATCATATGTAATAATACAGTAACTAAATTTCAAAATTTTCTTTACCAATTCTATAGTAAAGTACTGGAATACATTACTTTTAGAACTATATGAATATATATTATATGCCACCTTTCATGCAGCTAGTTTAAAAGGAAACAGAAAGAATCAGTACTTTAACATTATCCTCTGTATGTACATAGCTTCATACAATATGTACATAGTTTCAGAGCAGTAGGGCTAGTTCCAGGTCTGAATGGTTGTCAGTTCCTTTAGCCATCGTTGATCTTATAAGCTGTATGCTGCTTAAAGAATACAGTTTCTTTAGCCATTCCTTTTAAAAGGGCTGGCTTTGACTAATAAAAGTGCTCATTTTTTCCTTTAATCTGTAAGCCAATAACTCTTGGCGATATTAATGTTCCTTTAGTTTCTACATGGGCCAGTTTTTATGTCTGTGAATGTGAAATATAAATCATGGTTGTAAGCTGCCAAAATACCTAATTAGAGAGCACACAATCTATCATGAATTCTTTATACTTCCTACAAAATACTGCACGGTTGGTTTAACATAAAAAAACTAGCTAATTCTGACAGAATTATATGGTTATTATAGTATTAGAAAGACACAGTCATAATTGTTGATTTAAATCATACATAGTTGGAAAAACTTGAGTTTCTGTTTCTGTTTTTTTGTCTTCTGTTCTTGACATTTTTTTTTCTGAGTGATGTTTTAACAACATATAAGTGTTCTGGAATCTAGCCTGTCACAGATTAAGTTTAAGAGAAACTCCCTATCAGGTTACTGGACCCCCCAAAAATGTATCTTTGGGTGAACATTTTTTTCTATCTTCCTATAGGAGGATGCTAAATAAAAGATTATTTATTACCCTTTAGACTACAAATGTATCGTGAAGAAACCTCAAGTCAAAGAACTGAAAACTAAGGACATGTGCCCTGTAACTCTTCTTTCACACAGCTATTATTCTGTTGTCTACTGTGTGTTTAAATATGTCACCAATAACAGATGTTTTGCTTTGTTGGTGTCAATTTTAATTTTGTCAATATCAGTGACTGTGAAATTGTAGAAATGGTTCATCTCTATATCACTTCACTTTGGCCAGATCTTGACTTCCTTTCTTACGTTTCTGCTCATTATATTGTACTTAAAAATAAGTGGAAATAAGTGTTATAAAATCTTAAACAATAGAAAACTTATGGTGCAGGGTATCCATGAGCCCCAGAAAAGTATATTAAAGTTCCAAGTTAAAGACTTATGGGAAGGATAAAATCAACACTCACTTTCTTATTGATATAGTAGGGGTCCAAGTCCTCCAGCGGCTCTGACACCATCCCTGGAGGGATGTCTCCGTAAATGAATGGAAGATTCTTTCCAGCCTCCAAGTCACTGTTTGGCTTTGGTTCGTTCTCTTCATCATTGTCTTGTTCTTTCTTGGGTTTCTTGGCTTTCTCTTCTGCAGCACGTTTTTCGATAGCAGCAAGAGATTCTCTAGTAAAAAGGCGGAAGCTTTCAGGTCCTGGGGGTACCAACAGTGCCTGTGCCATCTTTTCATCCTGCACATTTAATTACGTTTAGCTTCTTGCATAAGAATAGCCTGCAATTAAAAAAAATGCATGAGGGTTAGGAAAGCAAGAGAATGAGAGAGATTAAGAAAATCAACCAAAATGTTATTTAATATTTCTTGTATTAATTATTTTAATGTAAACATTAAGTAATGCTTTTCATGCTGCACTACAAATTTTAACTTAGAAATATCATTCAGTCTAATTTTCAATAAGACTTTATATGTCTGTTCTGATACCTTTACACCAAAGCATAGTAAACATTTGGTAAAGATTAGTGCCAAGAATGCTTGTCGATAAGATTACTTAGGGACCCATTATTTCTCTCCCTCCTCTTTTTATCATATCTTACTAACACTCCAAAGAAAAATATCCTGGTGACAATATAGTGATATACTGCAGACTCATAAAATCTCAGGGTAGGAAAAGAATTTTGTGTAACCCAACCACTGTTCTAATTACCAGCATCATTGAACAGTGGTTCTAAGGCAAGGTCTGACTGTCAGCATCGACAGAGAAGGCAAAGCTGTTTCCTTTTAGCTTTTCACTTAGGTTCCTCCTGAGGTATCTTCTGAAGCAATGCAGAATGTATTTACTTTTCCTGTCTGCTCCTCTTTAAGTATTCCAGGACAGTTCATCTTCCTGAATCTTTCATTTGGTGTAGGGTTGTAAAGGAATGGACTATGGAGCCAGATTCCTTCTTTTCTAAACCCTGGCTGTCACTGTTGAGCGGCATGACTTTAAAAATGTAACCCCTCAGTGCTTCAGTCTTCATCTATAAAATGGGGATAATATGAGTACTGAACCCCCCAGGTTAGTAAGGAATTAAAAAATTAATTTGCATTAAATATTTAGACTAGTTTCCAGAATTAGCAAGCGTTGTGTTAGTGTCAGTGATCGTAATCTAATTATCTTTAGTTCCTTGCTTCAACCTTTTTCTCTGTTGCGGTTTCAAGCATCTTTGCAATTCAAGCCACTGTTCTTTAAATAAGGTCCTAACTTGCTGGAACTACAGCTAACTGTGGAGCTTCAGGAATGGACTGGGGAGTGCAGAGTACAGGGGCACATTCACACACGCCTACCCCATGGCTGGAAGAGGAATGGAGGAGACAAGGCAGACATGCGGAGTGGACCCGCTCAATTTCCCAGGGGAGGGAAGAAATTCTGTCTGCTGGAAATGTGACAGAACTGTCAGAAATACAGGAAATCAGCTAAATTTTGAAACATGAGTTAGCAGTTATTTTATTTTGCATTGTGCTAAGAATCTCATTTTAAAAATCCATATAGAAAATAGAAACAATAACAATGAAATGCAATGAGTACATCAGCCATCTTGTAGAATGATCTACAACCATGGCATCAGAATAATCACGGAAGTCATCTGTGATATTTCCCTATCCCCAGACACCTGCCTTCCTCTGCCCCGACACGTACTCTAGTCACCATAGTAGTTTATCCCTAAATGGCATTCTAATTCTTGGCAGTTCGTTGCATGGAGATAGTGAGAAATTCTAGATCTTATAGTGACATAAGAAAAATAGTGACTCAAAAAAAAATGTATGTTTTTGGAGTGTATATCTGAATTACTGGCTCCCAGGTCTGTCCCAGTGACAAAAAATATTTTAATACCTATGTCTTGCCATTGAATTCATATTCACAGTATGATACCATCATTATATTTCCTGCTATTATGAAGGTATATTCCAGATAAGTTATAAATTGTCAGACTTGTCAAAAAATTGTGCCATATCCCCTACTAGTTCTGAAAAAAGAACTTCTGATTTGTGATGGGACATCAAGTGGTATATGGATCAGAAGGTTTGGGGACAGGTATTCTGTTTTACTTGAAAATCAATCAGCTCTCTATTTTGTGCCTTCTAAATTCATGGTAGATGCACAAAGTAGAATTAATGGTTTCAGCCATTTTATGTTAAATCCAGTGGTGACATAGTCATCTCAACTCTAGGCAGCTGTGGAATAATCACAGCTTTTGTACTTTTCAGTGGGGAAGGAGTTTGTCTTTAACTCAAAGCCTTAAACAACCAGGTATGTGTAATCCACCTGTCTCTTATCACCTGTCTTGAATTGAATGGATAAGGGTTCTTCCCAAGTGCTAAATGAAAATGACAAAGCATGAGAACAATATCTTTAAAAATTTCTGTGGAACTTGGCTGCTCTCTTAAGGGACAAGAAAGGTTGCTTTTGTAGTTAAGCATTCACTCGAAGTGATTTTGGTTTCTTTATTGACAGTGGGAACCTTGCCGCAGTTGGTTTCAGAGTCTGTGACTACTGACTTTGTGGTATTGAGTTTGTCACTTAATCTTCCTCAGCCTCTTTAAAGCACCTGCTTGCCAATGCAGGAGACAAAAGGGATGTGGGTTTGATCCCTGTGTCAGGAAGATCCCCTGGAGTAGGAAAATGGTAACCCACTCCAGTGTTCTTGCCTGGAGAATTTCATGGACAGAGGAGCCTGGTGGGGCCCCCGGTCCATGGGGTTGCAAAGAGCTGGACACAACTGAGCACACACAAGCAAGCAACCTCACTGACATTGAAACACCTTATCATATATGTGACAACACTTTTCCATAAAGAAATAACTACTTTTACTCATTTAATTAGAGTCTCCTGGCTCCTGAGTTCTAAAATGAAATTATTTTAAACATATCTAATGTAGAAAATCTTCCAGTAATCTTTATAAATGACTTTGATTTCTCTGAGATGACACACAAAAAGGTACCATCACAAAATCATGACAATTTATTTTAAAATAAATAATTTACCTTCATTCACTTATCAGGGGCCAGAATAAAGATCTCGAGTCTTGATCAAAAGGAAGTAAAGACGTCTCTTTGAAATTACCATGCTGGTGTCTCTAAATCCTGAGAAGACAGTCCAGCTCTAGACTCTCAGCTTTTTGTCTGCAAGGAGACCTAGGGTTTGCTCAGTATTTGGGTAGGCTGAGACATTAAAGATTATAGTGAACAGAGTTTCTTGGGGCTTCACCTATAGTGTTGCTGTTTAGAAACCTCTCGTAGTTCTTCAGTAGTTCTATTTTAATTTTTTTCTATTCTTTCTTGTTCTTTGTGAGCTTATTATACTGAGCTCTTACATAATTTTATATTCCTATTAGGACAGACTTTAAAAAATTAATTCCTGCTGATGCCTTGGTGTGGAATATCTATTATTAATGAATATATATGCATTATAATTTATTAAAACACATCAAATTTTCTCTAGAACTGTCCTTGCAAGGACAAAAAAGGAGAAAAGATCTGAGATGATCTCTTTGATTAAAAACTCTAAGTTTGTTAATATGTATCAATAAAACAAATGCATCCTTCTTTTAATCAAGAAAGACTGTGGTTCAGAATATCTTATTACAGGGATGGATGACAGAATTTCAAACCTGGAAGGAAACTTAGGGTCATTTATTTAGGAAATATTTATTGAGGGACCACTCTGTATCAACACTGTGCTTGAACTAGGTACCCATAGTCTCTGCCCTCAAGGAATTGACTGTCCATTGGGAAAGACAGATTTTTATACTAATAATTATAATATAATCTTATATAACTGGTTATTATCTGAGGTGCATTAAAGGGAGGAGTTTATTCTACCCAGGGAAGGGCATGGTTAAGACAAGTTTTCCTAAGGAAGTGATATTAGGGTAAGTTTTGTAGACTGGTTGGAATTTGACCAGCTAGTTGTAGTGGTGGTGGTAGACGGGGGAAGGTTGGGAAGAAGCCATATTAGTAGAGACCTATTAGGTAGGCAGGGGGGAAGCATGGATATGGACCCAGAAATAACAGAGCGTGGATTGTTTGGGAAGAACTAACTATAAGAAGTTCATTATGGGTGGAAGTCAACCTGCCTAAAAGGGAGGGGAAAAATAAAGGAATGGAATTTATGCAGGATATAGATCACCAAAGGCCTCATTCAGCACACTAAGGAAAGCTGTAGGTGGGACACGCATGATCACTTTAAGATTGGAAAGATGGTGGCAGTATGAAGAACGGACAGATAGGGAGTGATCCTAGAGCCATGGTTTTTAAACATTTTGGTTTCAGGATCCCTTAATGCTCTTAAAATTATAGGTGACTTCAAAGAGCTTTTGTTTAAGAGGAGACTTATCTATCCATATTTACTGTACTAAAAATTAGAATAGAAAATTTAAAAACATGTCTTGATTAATGTAATATGTTTACATATAAAACAGATTTTTAATGAAAACACCTTAATATACCAATCATGTTTCAAAATGAAAAGAATTGAGTGAGAAGAATGAACTTGTTTTACATTTGGGCAAATCTCTTTACTGTCTGACTTAATGGAATATAGCTAGATACTCATATCTGCTTAAGAATTCAATCTGTTGAGATATGTTGTTTTGATTAAAGTACAAGAAGAAAATCCCCTCACAAACATGTAGTTGGAAAATAGGGAGCATTTCAATTTCTTTATGAAGCAGTTGTGAATATTTTTCTTTGATAAACATTAAAACTCTACAAATGGTAGTTTCTTAAATTAGTTTCTACGTGGAATCTAAAACTATCAGTGAACTTCTGATTGATCTTGCCCTTTGGATGGATTTTGTACCATCATGCATAGATCATTTGGAAAATATCAGCACATTGCTATGCAGATTTTCCAAATTTTGACCAACTTTATCATGTAAATTCAAAAATAGCATTTGTTAATATCACCATTGATCTCTAGAGAAGATCATAATGTATTGGGAGACTGTCAAGCTCCCAGTTCAGTTCAGTTCAGTCGCTCAGTCGTGTCTGACTCTTTGCAACCCCATGAACTGCAGCACGCTAGGCCTCCCTGTCCATCACCAACTCCCAGAGTTTACTCAAACTCATGTCCATTGAGTCGGTGATGCCATCCAACCATCTCATCCTCTGTCGTCCCCTTCTCTTTCCCAGCATCAGGGTCTTTTCAAATAAGTCAGTTCTCCCAGCTTCAGGTTTTCCAGAATTCCAATTTCCCCTTGAAAGCTCCAATTTTAACATCGACAACAACTGCTATCATTTGCTTTCCCTGAAGTCACAGGTTTTTCCTTTATTCACTTTTGAGAAAATATCTGCCAAATATCCGAGTCTGAATAACCAGAGTTTGTCAGTTCTTTCTGTCAAGTGGAAATGGTGTTCCGCGAAAAAGTAATGCGCATTCAGTTCTTGACTGACACAGTCACACAACTCTTTTCCTTGAGACAGCTTTAGTGCTCAGTCCACAGAGGAAATGCTTTCTGTATTCTTTCCCTATCATCATACAGAATATTAAAAATAAGTGTTCTGTAGGGTCAAGATTTAATAAAACTAATAATTTTTACTGCCTCATCAAAGATGTTCTTATGCGAACTGGCATTTTTTTTTTTTTTCCTTACCAAAAATTGTGGTGAAGAAAACAAGGACTCCTCCTACAGTTTGGTGCCACTGCCTTGATTCCTGCTCAGGCGTTAGCAGTTCTACTTCCATGACTTTAGCACTATCGGTGCAAATGTCAGAGCAGTGAAAAAAGGCAAATGACAATTTGGTATTTTTTAAGAAAATAGTTTAGACCTCACAGACACTCTGAAGCAAACTCAGGAACACCCCGGTGTCTGAAACCACCCTTTGAGAACAGCCTCCCTAAAAGGAAGCAGATGGACACCAGTGGTTTAAAGCAAAGGGCAAGAGAATTTTATTGTAGCTTTACTACTTAAGGGTGTGGACTTGGTGGTCAGGACTGCATTCAAGCCCTGGCTCCACTATGTTCTAGCAATGTGATAATTTTTTTTTTTTTTAATTCTTCATACTCGCCAGGTTCCCTATGAAGGTAATGATAGCAATGACAGCACATATTTCATAGAGTTAATGTTAACCTTTAAATGAGAAAATGCACTGAAAGCTGAGCAGGTGCCTGGAGGATAGAAGGTCTTCAATAAATTAGAAAGAAAACAAACCATGGCTGGAGGTTTGTACTGAAGGCACAATTAGGAAGAGAAAACCAATGAGATTTTGTGATGATTTGATATGAAAGGTGAAGAAGAGTTATGGGGTCAAGTTTATCTCCAGATTTCTGGTTTAAGCCTCAAGTTTAACCCAACCAAGAAGTAGAGGTTTGTAGGAATAAATTCTGCTTGAGTTTTATTTAGTTTGAGATGCCTGTGAGACAACTGGATGTATATTTATCTGAGACTCAAGAAAGCTGTCTGGGCTGGGTAAATGTTGATTAAGGAGTCACCAGTTAAAGCTGACGGAGAAGGCAATGGCACCCCACTCCAGTACTCTTGCCTGGAAAATCCCATGGACGGAGGAGCCTGGTGGGCTGCAGTCCACGGGGTCGCTAAGAGTCAGAGACTGAGTGACTTCACTTTCACTTTTCACTTTCATGCATTGGAGAAGGAAATGGCAACCCACTCCAGTGTTCTTGCCTGGAGAACCCCAGGGACGGGGGAGCCTGGTGGGCTGCCGTCTATGGGATTCCACAGAGTTGGACACAACTGAAGTGACTTAGCAGCAGCAGCATTAAAGCTGAAGAATACACAGTACATTATTGAGGAAAAAATTGGAAATATGAAGAAGCAGGACTCTTGTGATTACCATTTTTTTAAGGAGAGGGAACACAGAGGATATTAAACAGTGAAATTAGAACAGTTATATAGATGCCAAAAGAGGAATTTCTAAGAAGTTAATTAAAAGGCATGCATTGGATTTGACAAAAAGTCCAGCTACCTGCCTTTAAAATAAATGAGGAACAGGCACAGAGAAGTAATCTTCATTGAAGTATCTGTCTATTGACAAACACAGATTGTTGCCCTAAAGCGACACATTTTCCGTACATTCTGTTCTTGACTGATTTTTCCTATTATTGTTGACATTTTTTATCTTGAATCTTACTATTGTGTGATTTGATATTAAAGATCTAAGCTGTGTATAAGTACAGAAAGATAGATTTGTGTAACCCAGATCAGTTTTCCAGGCTCACGTATCTGTGTGCTGTGATACTAACATAAGCTGCTGAAAACATGTAAAACCAACGAATACAATGAGTACAAAATTAATAACTGTTAGTGAATCAGAATCTGAGAAAAATGGCACAGTAAATATTTGAGATATGCCGTAGCACTACCGCAGCAGAAACAAAAGTATTTTTTCCATTAGTCATTTAGCCCGTGAAGTCTCATCTTGCCTAATTTTCCAGAACAGAAGACAGTTTGGTGAATTGTATTGGTCTATAGCCTGTTAGTATCAATAGTCTCTCTCCGTCTCTGTAGGGATTTTTATAATTACGTTACAGACAAAATCAATTAGTTCTGGTCTATTTCCATGGAAACTGAATTATGTCAGAGGCTATAAATTTGCCATCTTCAAGGAAGGAAAGTTGTTCTGTGTCATACAACTTGAGAGATCAGGGAAGGAAAAAACAACATCCGAATATATTTTCATGTTCTTGACGACAAGAGAGAGAGTTGTCAGAGAAAGACTGGTTTCATTAGTGAGAACAGGATGCTGTCTGTGTTTTCTTGGTATCAACAAAAGAAATAGGAAAGGTATAATCTAAAAGATAGAATGGACCAATTAACTATTTTCCTGCTAAATAAAGTTATTATTTTTTCCAAAGGAATTTTCGTTTAGGGCTTATAAGTGGCATGTGTGACCAAAAGCATATTTTATCAAAGGCATACACATAGCATTCAACACATTATAATAATAACCACTGGGCACTCACCAAGGCTGAATAAAATATTATTGTCTATGTTTTAAAAGTTTTGAAATTATTGCTTTGTTGGTGTGCCTACGTAACCAAGTGACTTTGAGGATTAAATAAAATAATAGATAAAACTCAATTGAATGATCACTATGTCTTAGATAATTTACGTCATGTAATTTACGTACACTAACTTATTTAATTGTCATTTTAACCCTATGAGGGTATTACTATTACTATTTTCCCCGTTTTACAGATAGGAAAACCTAGGTATAGGTAGGTTGGATAATTTGTCCAAGTTACAAAAGTAATAAGGAGTCAGGATTTGAATACAGATAGTTTAGGATAAAGCCTGGGTCCCAAGCCTGCAAAATGAGAAGAATTTTAGTTCATGTCTTCAGAAATGGAATTACGATGAGTCAGCTACCTTATTAGGAGGTTATTATGTACAGAGGTTGTTATGTATGTATGATGTTAGGAATGGGGTGGTACCATCTAAGAAGCACAGCAATAGAGTCCTCACCTTTGCTTTAAAATACAAAACAAACAGGAATGAATTAATAAACATAAAAGGCACATCTAATAGATACCTGTTCACATGTATGTTAAACATGTTGGAGCTATTTAAAGGTAAATTAAATTAACTAACGGTCTGGACAAGCCTATTGAGAAAGTAACTCTGTAGTGTGGCTATCACCATACTATGGCCAAATACAAATTAAATCTCGACTTTCTCTACTATTGTTCCCTTCCTGTCAGATAAACACATGATTCTCCATAAAAGAACTACTTTGGTCTTTTTCTACCTGGACTTAATGTCAGACATCTGAAAAAAATAGCTGAATGTGAAAGCAGAAGTTCATCTCTGGCTTCAGAACAGTTTTTGTCTTGGAAATAATTATTATTTTTTAGGAGATGATGTTGCCTGTGACTTTATCATTATCAGATAGATATACGCTCAGAGAGACCACTGCTAACTAATAATGACAATTAAGCCAATATTGTAATAAACAAATCAGCATCATTGGTTTTATCAGCTCCTCAGTTTGTCTACTGTGTTTTCAAACTGAAGTAAATTTTGTGTTCATCTTCCCAACAGCCATTCCACTTCAATACCTCTTTCAAACCCCTTGCCTATCATTAGTTAAGGATTAGACATTTGGTCCAGTTCTGGCCAATACAAGATGAGGGCAAGTCTGCCAACTTGGCATCTGTAAAAGTTTTCTTCACTCAAAAAAGACTGAGGGGGAGACAGAGTTCTCTGTCCTATGGACATTGTTGCATCAGGGTATGATGGTCCTACTGCCGGCACTTAAAACCAGAAGGCGTGCCATTGTGAGGGCAAAGCTGACACGCTGAGGGTGGCAGATCACAGAGACAGATCTGCCCTTGGGCTCTTGATGGATCACTCACCTCCTGGACCCAAGCAGCCTCTGCACTGCTTGTTAGTTCAATAAACATCCTTCTTGACTTACATAATTTTAGACAGCTTTTTTCATTAGTTGCGACTGATAAACACTCCTCGGTAGGTTCAAAAACTTGGCCAGTCCAGGAGCCAGCTTACAGTCCAATTCTGACTACATGTTTAGATGTCCTTTATCCTATACACATAGATGACCTACAGAACCAATTACCAAATAAATAAGTTCAACTAAATACAATCCTGGATAACTTGCTGAATACACAAGATGAATGTGTCTCTTGAGAGAAAAAGAAATAAAATGCTGGTTTAGTTTCTCTTTACTTACATCAATAGCCTTTGTCATCTCTCCACTCCCTGAGGTCATCTCTGCCATGTCTCTTGAGTGTTTTTCTCTTTGGGAGGAACAAACTAGCAAGGAGGCAGGAAATCCCTCTTCTGCCTCCTTTTTGTCCTGAAACTGTTGCCATTGTTAGTTTACTAGATTTTAGTTTACTTTGCACAAACACGATTTAGACCCACTAGAAGTTTAGGTACCTTAGATAGTCACAGCACCTTTTTCCGGAAAAAACTCCAGGCCAATTCTGGGAATTATCTCATTTGTTCTTATACGACCCTTATAAGAGATTCTGTGTTTTTATTCCAGTGTGCCACTCTGCCACAAATCCTTGACAGGTATCTCATCCCTGATGAACTCTGATGTGGCTTGACATTACCTTCCTTGCTCCATGACCTGTGAAGAAAGAGAACACAGGTGAGGTGAATCCAGCACCTTTGACATTTGGATTGATATGGGTACTCTGTTTCTGGATCTGGATTTTGTATGCACTTTGTTTACTTATAGTCCTAGATCAAGAAATCAGGATTCACACAAAACATGTTGTGTGAGCCTTATGAGCAGCGTACCCTTGTGTGCTCAAGGGATGATGGGACCGGGAACCATTGTCAGGATCCTGCAGTGGGCATGGGACTCACCTCCTTCAGTGGCAACCTTGATTCCAGTCCTTCTGAAGACAGACTGGAGCTCCAGGGCATCTGCCTGTTCTTCACCTCCTACTTCCTTCCCTCCTCTCCTCTCTTTACTGCCCCTTGGCTTCTTTTCTTCAAATACCAGAAAGATCAAAGAGGTAGACCCTTGGAGTGTACGGTACACATGGAGGTTATGGGTTATTATCCTAATTCCTTTTCCTCTCCACCTAAAATCCCATTTTATTTGCTAAGATAAGACCAATAAACTTTATTCAATGGCTTCTATGAATAAATTTTAGATAAGCAGAGGTGAAAAAAACCAGCATGTTAAACCAAGGTGTAATATATATCAGTCTGATGTCATAGTCCTTCCGGCTATAACCATTAGCAATGGCTAAGCCTAGTTAAACCAATGATTATTTAAAAGGACGATATATGAAAGTGAAAGTGTTAGTCACTCAGTTGTGTCTGACTCTTTGCGACCCCATGGACTGTAGCCAACCAGGCTCTTCTGTCCATGGGATTTTCCAGGCAAGAATCCTGGAGTGGGTTGCCATTTCCTCCTCCAGGGGATCTTCCCAACACAGGGATCAAACCCAGGTCTCCCACATTGCAGGCAGATTATTTACCATCTGAGCCACCAGGGATACCCAATCAGTATCCCTGATTTAAATCAGCAATTAGTATTTTTTAAAATACTTCATTTCATGTATACAAATCTTACATGGCAAACCAGTCTGGATCCTCATGAATGAATCTCTTTTTACAATTTACTGTGAAAAAAAAAGTCCCATTAAATGTCACCTTTTTATTTAATACATAGTTTTTTTTTTTTTTCATCTTCATCTCCAGAGGAGAACTCACTCCTAAACAACAAATCTCTTCTTTAATCTGTCATCAGAGTGATCTTTTAAAAATATGTATCTTATCCTTATTAAACTTTATAAGTGCTTCTTAGTGAGTTATACTTAGGAAAGTGTGCCGGTGCCTTTATGATCTGGCCTTTGTCTTTCCTCTCTTTCACTTGGTAGCAACACAGACCTGGCTCTGCCATTTGCTAGCTGTTTAACATTGAACATGTTACCTGACCAGTCCAATTTTTAGTTTCCTCTCTGTTCATGGAAACTATAATACCCATGGAAAGAGGGTTGTTGTTAGAATTAAATGATCTTCACACATACACACATGCATGTAGAGTCATTTGTACAATAGCTGGTATAAAGTAGGTTTTCCATAAAAGCTGGAGACTTTAGTAGTAATAGAAGTAGCAATAATAGGAATAACAGTATTATAGTTATTATTACTTTACTAATACCCATCATCAGATCTTGAAGCATTAAATTTCATTCAAGTATTACATTGTTAAATTTATAGTCCTTAAATAAATGTTAGTTGCTTCTACTTTAAGTCACAGGCTAATAAACACTACTTCTCTCCTTCACAGCATGTAAATAACTGAGTTTTCAATACCTTGATCTTCATCCTGACTTATAATGAGCATGGTATTAAACAACTAAAATATCAAATTTAGATATTCTAAATTATGTGCAGTCTTTTCTCTGGAAACATTTTCAGCCTTTTCTCTGGTGCGGGGGTGAAGTTGGGAGGACTAAATATCAAAGAGAAACTAAGAACTTCAGGATGAACAGAAGAGTAGAGTTTGAAAAAGAATGCCAGAAAGTTCTGATTCGCTTGAGTTCTTCTTCTTCACCCTCCCCTTGTGAAAATCACTGATTCACGGATTAGAGAAAATATATCTCATGGCCTGGGCTCCAAATGGGAGAGATTTTTTTCAGTCTCGAGTACACATGGGAAATAGTGATTTCTGCATATGGTTTCACACTCCAATTTAGGTCCAATACTTTGAGTTGTATTATGTCTTAATAAGATCTCTATCTCACTCATCATTTGAAGAAGACCACGGTTTATAGATTAATTGTAAGATAAAATAGGACTACTTGAGTTAAGAAGAGAATGAGGATTCTTTAAATCAGTTCTGAACTTCAGTGAGCATAAGAATCACTTGGACTGCTTATTAAATCTGTAGACTTCTGGGTTCAATCTATGGAGATTCTGAAAAAATTAGTCTTGGGCAAGACCCAGGGATCTGCATTTTAAAACAGTACCTTAGATTAATTTGATGGAAATGGCACATAGAGTACAGTTTAAGAAGGTTATTCTGAAAGGAAAGAGTAGAGATTACTATGAATATGAGATGGTCACTTTATACAATCAAGGCTGGAATTTAGCGCTTATGTTCCCAATAGGTAAGGAAAAGTGGAAGTACACAGAATCATATGTATCTGATTTTATTTTAGGAAACAAAACAAAACAAAAAGATTCTTAAACACTGTGTATAAAAAGACAATCTTTCTCCAAGAACCAAACTGAGGGAAGAAGTTTTGCTATCAAGGGACACTACATAACATGCTTAGCAGATATCTTAAATTTAATTTCACAGAAGACCCATACAAGGTTTAATCTAATAAGACTTATACTAATGGTTAAAGTAGTTGAACTCAGTGAATTCCATTAAGATGGTGATGAGATAAGATGATTTAGAAACTATACTTTCAGATTATTTAATATAAGTATTGGACCTACAGATCCCCCCAAAATGGATAGCCTGCCTTTGAAATTATCTTAAAAGAATTTTAGCAGTTCAGAAATTAAGGGAAATTCTTTATACCATGAATGAGGAAGTTGTTATTCAAAGAGTATGACAGAAACTTTACTCTAAAAAGGGTAGATGTCACCAGCTGAGGAACTTTGCTTTAATTTTATTTTTCTTAGCTCATTTTTATTTATACTGTTAATATTATTAATTGTAATATTAATACCAACAGTTGAATTTTCTAGAGATGAGTTTTATATTTCCTTTTGTGTAAGTTTATCCTAATAATTGATTTATCCTTTAATTTCTTCTAGTCCAGTGTTTAATTTTTGTCTTGAAATTATCTTAAAAGAATTTTAGCAGTTCAGAAATTAAGGGGAATTCTTTATACCATGAATGAGGAAGTTGTTATTCAAAGAGTATGATAGTAACTTTACTCTAAAAAAGGTAGGTGTCCATTGTTTTTAAACCTTATTTTGCCTCTTTAGTTTATCCTTTAACTATTTGCAAGAATACACAGAAGAACTGTACAAAAAAGATCTTCACGACCCAGATAATCATGATGGTGTGATCACTCACCTAGAGCCAGACATCCTGGAATGTGAAGTCAAGTGGGCCTTAGAAAGCATCACTATGAACAAAGCTAGTGGAGGTGATAGAATTCCAGTTGAGCTGTTTCAAATCCTGAAAGATGATGCTGTGAAAGTGCTGCACTCAATATGCCAGCAAATTTGGAAAACTCAGCAGTGGCCACAGGACTGGAAAAGGTCAGTTTTCATTCCAATCCCAAAGAAAGGCAATGCCAAAAAATGCACAAACTATCGCACAATTGCACTCATCTCACACGCTAGTAAAGTAATGGTCAAAATTCTCCAAGCCAGGCTTCGGCAATATGTGAACCGTGAACTTCCTGATGTTCAAGCTGGTTTTAGAAAAGGCAGAGGAACCAGAGATTAAATTGCCAACATCTGCTGGATCATGGAAAAAGCAAGAGAGTTCCAGAAAAACATCTATTCCTGCTTTATTGACTATGCCAAAGCCTTTGACTGTGTAGATCACAATAAACTGTGGCAAATTCTGAAAGAGATGGGAATACCAGACCACCTGATCTGCCTCTTGAGAAATCTGTATGCAGGTCAGGAAGCAACAATTAGAACTGGACATGGAACAACAGACTGTTTCCAAATAGGAAAAGGAGTACGTCAAGGCTGTATATTGTCACCCTGTTTATTTAACTTCTATGCAGAGTACATCAGAGAAACGCTGGACTGGAAGAAGCACAAGCTGGAATCAAGATTGCAGGGAGAAATATCAATAACCTCAGATATGCAGATGACACCACCCTTATGGCAGAAAGTGAAGAGGAACTCAAAAGCCTCTTGCTGAAAGTGAAAGTGGAGAGTGAAAAAGTTGGCTTAAAGCTCAACATTCAGAAAACGAACATCATGGCATCTGGTCCCATCACTTCATGGCAAATAGATGGGGAAACAGTGGAAACAGTGTCAGACTTTATTTTTGGGGGCTCCAAAATCACTGCAGATGGTGACTGCAGCCATGAAATTAAAAGACGCTTACTCCTTGGAAGGAAAGTTATGACCAACCTAGATAGCATATTTAAAAGCAGAGACATTACTTTGCCAACAAAGTCCGTCTAGTCAAGGCTATGTTTTTTTCTGTGGTCATGTATGGATGTGAGAGTTGGACTGTGGAGAAGGCTGAGCGCCGAAGAATTGATGCTTTTGAACTGTGGTGTTGGAGAAGACTCTTGAGAGTCCCTTGGACTGCAAGGAGATCCAACCAGTCCATTCTGAAGGAGATCAGCCCTGGGATTTCTTTGGAAGGAATGATGCTAAAGCTGAAACTCCAGTACTTTGGCCACCTCATGCGAAGTGTTGATTCATTGGAAAAGACTCTGATGCTGGAAGGGATTGGGGGCAGGAGGAGAAGGGGACGACAGAGGATGAGATGGCTGAATGGCATCACTGACTCGATGGATGTGAGTCTGGGTGAACTCCGGGAGTTGGTGATGGACAGGGAGGCCTGGTGTGCTGTGATTCATGGGGTCGCAAAGAGTCGGACATGACTGAGCAACTGAACTAAACTGAACGATTTTGGAGGCTTCCTGGTAACTCACGCAACAGTAAAGAATCTGCCTGGCAAGCAGGAGACCTGAGTTCAATCCCTCACTCTAGAAGATCCCCTGGAGAAGGAAATATCAACCACTCCAGTATTCTTGCCTGGAGAATTCCTTGGACAGAGGAGCTTGGTGGCTACAGTCCATGGGGTGCCAAAGAGTTGGACGTGACTGACTTTCATTTTTATTTCACTTAGCTATTTTTAGCCATTTATGCAGCTTTCTTTCCTTTCAATCCATTTTATCCTCATTTATGTTGACATAATGTACCTGCTTCAGAATTTTCCAGATCAAAACCATTTCTGGCAGGCATTCGACTGTAAAACTCTGGGGACTCAGTTAGCTCTTTGTGCAGGGGCTGAAGTAAATCCAAAGCCACACACTAAGGAGTTCACAGCTATTGTCATCAGGTCCCTGGCAGTGTTTCCCCATGGGGAGGGGACCTCCTTCCATCTGGATGGGATTGCTGGTTGGCTTTTGGCGTCTGTAATAGCCCTATCCTACCAGCTGCTCCTTTGGTTTTAGGACTTGAAACTGTTATCAGGTAAATAACTTCAAATGGTCAAATCACCAAGATGTTATGAAGTAATATACTGAGAATTTTGTCTAGGAAGGAAAACCACACATCTACTTCTCTGGGTACTTCAGATTCTCCTGGAGTAAATTTGACCATTAGAAGACTAAATGAAGGTCTCAGTTAATTTAAAATCTGAGATTTCTTTCTTTGAGTTGTATTAAATTCATCTCTGCCTTACTCTAAAAATGTTGAGGCTGAGACTCAGAAGCTTAAATGTACATTCTAAAACAGTGACTTCATTAATGTGCAATGTTGAACAGGTTTAATCATCTACATTTTCTCCATTTTCATCGTCTTCAACTGCCTGTTGCTCATGTATTTTGAAAAAATAATGTACCATTTTACTTTATTTTTTATGAAGAGATAAAATATAATAAAAACAAAAAGTTGTTGCTGTTCAGTTGCCAAGTTGTGTCTGACTCTTTTGTGACCATATGGACTGCAGCCCACCAGGCTCCTCTGTCCATGGGATTCCCAGGCTAGAATACTGGAATGGGTTGCCATTTCCTTTTCCATAAATAAAAGTTAAATTTCTCTAAATACATGATTTAAAAGATGTATTGGAACTTGGAAGTCCAGTATTCTAAAACTGAAAAGACTCCTTCTGGCATCTAGTTTCACCATTAGAGTGTCAGTGGTCCTCAAAATTTAGCATCAGAATCACCTGTAGGGCTTTTAGTAAATCACAGCTTGCCAGGTTCTACCCAAGAGTTGCTTGTAGATACAGGTGAAGCCCCAAATGTTGTGTTTCTAATAAGCACACAGAGGATGCTGATGATGTTAGCCCAGGAATCCCATTTTGACAATGACTGGCTGATAGAATCCAGAAATTTTTTTGTTTGTTTGTTCTGTTTTTTGTTGTTGAACTTAGAAGCATGTGTGCCAGTCATACTGTTCTCATTTTTATGATTTCTCAAAGATAATAGCCATAGCTTCTTCAGTCTCATTGTTTATTTGTTTAATGTCCTGTGGTGTAATTCTTCTGAACCTGGAAGCTTAAAATGATTTATGGCAGTATTTCACAGAAGCCTGCAATAGCTTTGTAAGCGTCTCCCTGATTCCAGCCTGACTCCCATGGAGCCTATTTTCACCCAGCAGTCAGAGTGATTTGGGGAAAAGAGAAAACAAATCGAGTTATTTCTCTGTGCAGGAGCCTACAGGAGCTACCCAGAGAAAAGGCCAAACTCTGTATTATTGCCTCTAAGACCTTATGAATGGCTTTCCAGTTACCTTGCTGAACTCATCCTGAACTCATTGCTCTCCTTTTTTCTCACTCCTCTCTAGTCACACTGGCTACTGGCTGTCCTTTGCACCTGCCAAACGCAGATATACTGCTCAGTCTCCTAGGAGTGTTCTTTCCTCTGGATAACCTAACTTTCTCATCTGCAAGTCTTGGTCAAAACTTTACCTTTTCAAAGAGACCTTCTGTGCTTCCCCTCCATCTCCTTACCCCACTTTATTGTTTCCAAAGCACTTATCACCTTATTATGTACTATATAATTAACTGATTTATAATGTCTGTTATTCACTTTCTATTTTTCCTGGGTAGAACATAAGACTTAAAGGGGCTGGAATATTCCTTTCTTGGTCCCTTTTGTTCACCAGTGAATCCCAAGTACTTAGAACAGTGCATGGCACATAGTGGGTGCTCAACAGATATTTTTTGAATAAATGAATTACTTAATGTTAGTTTCTTATAAAGATTTAAACTTTTTACTTAGATTTGCTATTTCAAATTCAGCCTACAACTACTCTTTAGAAAGTCTTGTATTCTATTTAGGTAGCATATTTTATAACAGCAAAGTCTAGAAAAAAACTGAAATATCCACTCATATAAGATTGGTTAGGTAAATAAAGTAACGTAGTTTTGTGTCATATAGCCTTGAAGATGGTAAAACACAGAAAAGCAACAAAAGCCAAATACTCTATAGGCACAATATTTGCTAATTATGTAGTTGTATTTCTTCTAGATCACATACATACATTCAAAACCTGTTTACCTCAAAGATTATTGACTAAGTATGCTGAGTTTGGGCTTCCCTGGTGGCTCAGGGGTGAAGAATCTGCTGCCAATGCAGGAGACCTGGGTCCAATCCATCCCTGGGTCAGGAAGATTCCCTGGAGAAGGAAATGGCAACACTCCAGTATTCTTGCCTGGGAAATCCCATGGAAAGAGAAGCCTGGGCTACAGTCTATGGGGTCTCAAAGAGTCGGACACAACTCAGCGACTAAACAACAACATGCTGAGTTTATCAGACCCTCTTTAATACAAAGCAAAGTGAGGAATGAATATTTTACTCAAAGAATTCCACACCTCAAAATATCTTAGAGAAGGAATAGTAATGATAATAGAGGACACTGACTTGCTCTGTGCCAGGCACTGATTAGCTCATTTTTATCTTGACAGTAACTCTATGAGATAAAGGTGATTATTGTCCTCATTTTGCAGATAAGGAAACAATAGGATTCAGAGAGGATAAGTAAGACGTCCAAAGTCACATGGCTAGTAATCATGCCACCAAATCCAGTGTCTTTTTTTCCTTCAGTTCAGTTCAGTTCAGTTGCTCAGTCGTGTCCGACTCTTTGCGACCCCATGAATCGCAGCACTCCAGGCCTCCCTGTCCATCACCAGCTCCCGGAGTTCACCCAAACCCACGTCCATTGATGGTGATGCCATTCAGCCATCTCATCCTCTGTCATCCCCTTCTCCTCCTGCCCCCAATCCCTTCCAGCATCAGAGTCTTTTCCAATGAATCAACACTTCGCATGAGGTGGCCAAAGTACTGGAGTTTCAGCTTTAGCATCATTCCTTCCAAAGAAATCCCAGGGCTGATCTCCTTCAGAATGGACTGGTTGGATCTCCTTGCAGTCCATGGGACTCTCAAGAGTCTTCTCCAACACCACAGTTCAAAAGCATCAATTCCTCGGTGCTCAGCATTCTTCACAGTCCAACTCTCACATCCATACATGACCACAGAAAAAAACATAGCCTTGACTAGACGGACCTTTGTTGGCAAAGTCTCTGCTTTTGAATATGCTATCTAGGTTGGTCATAACTTTCCTTCCAAGGAGTAAGCATCTTTTAATTTCATGGCTGCAATCACCATCTGCAGTGGTTTTGGAGCCCCCAAAAATAAAGTCTGACACTGTTTCCACTGTTTCCCATCTATTTCCCATGAAGTGATGGGACCAGATGCCATGATCTTCGTTTTATGAATGTTGAGCTTTAAGCCAACTTTTTCAGTCTCCACTTTCACTTTCATCAAGAGGCTTTTGAGTTCCTCTTCACTTTCTGCCATAAGGGTGGTGTCATCTGCATATCTGAGGTGATTGATATTTCTCCCTGCAATCTTGATTCCAGCTTGTGCTTCTTCCAGTCCAGCGTTTCTCATGATGTACTCTGCATATAAGTTAAATAAGCAGGGTGACAATATACAGCCTTGACACGCTCCTTTTCCTATTTGGAACCAGTCTGTTGTTCCATGTCCAGTTCTAACTGTTGCTTCCTGACCTGCATATAGGTTTCTCAAGAAAAAGTAAAAATCAGACGCTCTCCCTAAAAAATAATTTACTGATTTGTTTCTCCAGCTTCATCTTACATGCTCTCCTACATGTGTGCTCCTCCCTAGTCAAATGTATGTTTGCCATTCCCCGAAAGTCCCATCTCTGGCCTCTGACTTTCAGAAACCTTCCCTCTGCCTGAATTCTCACTCACCACCAATTACTGCCTGTTAAAATCCTACCTATACGCCAAGGCTCATCATACCTAAATTCTGAGTCAGAAGTTGTTTTGCCTTCCTCTGAACTCCAACAACTTGCACAGATTGTCTTTAAAATTCATATAATAATTATAATACTCTGGCTTCTGCTTTTATTAAGGATGTGCCTTATTTCTTCTACATTTTAAATTTCTTGAAGATAAAGATTTTATTGCTTATCTACCACAGTCAGCAGGATATTATTAGATATCTTCTGAATATTATTACCTAAAACAAATTCTGCTAGTGCCCTATCCAGTGTGTTAGCTCTGGTCACATGTAGGAATTGAACACTTAAATTATAGCTAGTGCCAAATCTGAAATGCTAATATTTTTGGATATTGGCTTAAATTAAAAAAAAAAAACAGCATTAGTAACCATTAGTAACCTTAATTTCACTTGTTTCTTTTGTCTTTTTTTAATGTTATCATCTAGAAATTTTCAAAGTACATATGTTCATCTCATATCTGTAGTGATGAGTGCTGGTTCAGTGTATACCTTTCTCCTATTCCTTTTCCATCCACCAAATGATCAAACCTACTAACAAATGAATTAAGAAAGCAGGCAATCCCCTGTTCTGAGATGCTCTAAAAGGGAGAGGCACACTCTCTATCATTTTCTGTTTTACTTGGTTAGATGGTTGTTTTCGTCTTTAATTCCTAGGATTTTGGACCAAGAAACAAAAGTGAGCATTGTGTGTTTGTGCGTGTGTGTGTGTGTGTGTGTAAGAGACAGAGAAACATGGAAGGTAACATTTAAACACATTTAAACATCTAAATCAGAATATATCCAGAATTATAGAAAGCTTTCTATTTTGAAGTAAACTGGCATCAAGGAAAATAGAAAGCAAATAAAGTTCTCAGCCCAGTAAACAGCCCTTGATCCATTTCTATCGTAATGTCAGTTTTGCTTCAGCCATAATAGAGAGCCCTGCAAGTTGCCCCCAGCCACGTCTCTCCTCCTGCTTGCTGGTGCCTTGTGCTTTAGGCAGTTTCTTTCCAGGCAACCACAGACTGTTTACTGACTGTAATCAAAATGACAGCACACTGTTTTCACAACCCAGCGTTGAGTCGATTGCCTTTTTCACTTGGCAACCTAAGGGAGCTTGAGGTATAACTTGCATCACTTCAAGATGGTGGTGCTTACTTCATATGTAACCTGCATCCTCTGAGGCTTAAACTACAGAGGAATTGAGAGTTATCTAGCATGCAGCAGGGAGGCTGTGAAATCAGCCTTCAGATTAGTGCTAGTGGTAAACTCCACTGGAGCACACTTATTTAGGTGTGGCTGCAGTTCTGCTGTGGTTCTTCCCCAGCCAGAACCCAGCCGCCTGAGCAGCTTCTCTTTTAAGCATCCCCACCCCACCCCTGGTGGGCTGCCGTCTATGGGGTTGCACAGAGTCGGACATGACTGAAGCGACTTAGCAGCAGCAGCAGCACCCCACCCCCACCCCACCCCAGCTAGATGGTTATAATGTTGTGGAGTCTGACCACCTTGAAGATGGAGAGGAGAGGCAGAGGAGAGTGTAATACAATAGAAACATGCCCTGCCCCTAAGAGAGACAGAAGAAAACAGATAGGGGAATGCCTGTGACTCAAGTAATCTGTAAGTTCTAGGCTTGTCTTTGACGTCACTTGCTGTGACATGTTGAATGCTCAGTGTTTTTGGTATTGAGTGTCCACATCTGTTATGGAGAAGGAAGCGGGGATGTGACTAGTTGATATGCAGCGCCTCTTTTATCTCTACAGCACTGAAACTCTGTGCTTGGTGTATTCCAACATTTATCCCTTCTGAGAGACAGTGATCTGAAGGTGCAGCAGTTGCCTTATACTCTGAACTCAAAGGGTCATTGAATATTGGACTAATGATGTAACTGGGGTTGGCTGTGTTATACCTTTTAGAGTCTGTCTTCATATTCAGAATACTTTATGGGCTATGTGCTTGTTCAAATTTGAGCTATGTTTTTTTGATGAATCAATATTATGAATACCTTGAGAAGAGTATAGCTGGAGGGTTGGTTGCTGAAGAGAATTGTCCCTCACATCTTTTCTATTTAGATACTCAATTCTGTACACATAATTTCTTCCTAAATTGGTGATATCAAAAATCTTCTATACAAATAACAATTAAAAAAAAAACTAACAAAACCTCGAGTCTAGGTTTCAATGAAATATGATCAGTCATTGAAGAAAATGTGAAAACAGAGAGTCTATGTTTTTCCTTCAGCCACTTAGCACATCATTTGTACCAAAATAGAGCAAAGACCTCCGTGTGCTGCCTGAGTTAGGTGTAGATGTTACCACTTATTTGGGATTCCCTGTTGGTCAGTGGTAAAGAATCACTCTGTAAAGCAGGAGACATTCAATACCTACATTGGAAAGATCCCCTGGAGGAGGGCATGGCAACCTACTCCAGTACTCTTGCCTGGAGAATCCCAGGGACTGAGGAGCCTGGCAGGCTTCAGTTCATAAATTTGCAAAGAGTCGGACATGATCGAAGTGACTGAGCAGGCACCCACATTACCACTTAATTGCAGCAGGATCACACAGTGGAGGGTCTCTGCATGTAAACACAGCAGGGATACTGTTCAGAGCTCAATTCTTTGGGGGCTAAAGGAAGCCAGAATGCCACAGGCAATAGAAAATTACATTTGATGCAAAATTTTCCTTAGAGATTGCAGCAACCAATATGCTAATTAGAGTCAAGACAGGCATAGCCTGCCTGGCCCTTCCCAGGATGCAGGATCTAGCAAGACTCTGGCTAGTGAGGGCAGCAATCATAAGGAGAAACAAAAGCGTTGAACAGAGGAGATGCTAGGAAGGATAGAGCTGGAATTTGTGGCATTTCTACAGTGTTCTTGAACTGAGAACTTCTTCAAGTATGGAACTTGAACTAACTACTCAAGGACATGGATAATTTAGGGTTCTGATAAAATTGCCTGTGCAAAGTTGGGCATTGAATTCATTTATTCTTCAAATGTCTTTCTCCTTTTAAAAAAATAATAGACTTTATTTTTTTAGGGCAGTTCTAGGTTACCAGAAACTTGAATAGACAGTTCACAGACACAGAAAACACACTTATGTTTACCAAAAGGGAAAGAGGGAGGGGAGGGATAAATTTAGGAGTTTGCAGATACAAACTACTATATATAAAAGAAACAACAAAGGCCTACTGTATAGCATAGGGAACTATATTCAGTATCTTATAATAATCTATAATGAAAAAGAAAAAATGCATATACATATATGTGAATTACTTTGCTAAACACCAGAAACCAACACAACATTGTATGTCAACTATACTTCAATTTTTAAAAAATCCAAGAAAACATAAAATATCTATCAAATGTTGAAAAAAAAAAGTCAAAGAGTTTCCAAATCAAGTGTGCCTCTTTATGTCTTAGATATTTAGTTTTCAAATGTTTTATTCAGGAAGAAATTGAGAATAAATAGAAAGTATTTTGTTATGCATAAAGTTTCCCAAATTTAGCTTTCCTGAGGGATCTGGGTTATTGGAGAAAGTGAGTATTATTTTATGGTTACATCTGTATCACAGAGTGTTGTTTCAAACGTAATACAGTTATAGTACATTTAATGGATATTTAAAAGAAATGTGTCTTAACGATGACTCAGGATAATTTTGAGACACAGAGTAAACAAGTTTAACAAATGTATTAGAGAGCTTACTACTGCAGTTTCCAGGGCGTATTTTAACTCGTGCTAATTTGCATAGAGATCTGCATCATGATTTGGATGTGCTTTGCCACTTTTCATTTACTCCTGAGCATTACCCTTCCCCTTTTCAAAATATACTTAATGCTTTTGAATAACAAATTGGAATTCTTTTCCCCAAAGAATCCACTTATTTCTCACAGTTGTCACTGTGTTGGTAGAGGAAATGGTCATATCAACCATAAATTTTTTGCTCTCTACACTGACTAATTTAAGGTGTCTTTACCTTTCATTAAAAAACATTTCTTTTTGGTTCAGTTCAGTTCAGTCACTCAGTCGTGTCCGATTCTTTGCGACCCCATGAATCGCAGCACGCCAGGCCTCCCTGTCCATCACCAACTCCTGGAGTTCACCCAGACTCACATCCATCGAGTCAGTGTTGCCATCCAGCTATCTCATCCTCTGTCGTTCCATTCTCCTCCTGCCCTCAATCCCTCCCAGCATCAGAGTCTTTTCCAATGAGTCAACTCCTCACACGAGGTGGCCAAAGTATTGGAGTTTCAGCTTTAGCATCATTCCTTCCAAAGAAATCCCAGGGCTGATCTCCTTCAGGATGGACTGGTTCATTCTTATTAATATTTTACTGGTTTGTTATTTATATTTTTATTGTAGACCACCTAAGTACTTTGAATATAAAGGTAGGATGTCATTTTTTAAAAAAAAAATCAGTGATCTAATCCCAGTTTGAGAATCCAAGCACCGTTTCATCGACGTCTACCATAAACTGAGCCCAGATATAATATAGTGTTGCTTCTGTTCACCATGCAACCACTAGCCTCCTGTTTCAAAATACATGTATTCTCATCCTGAGATTTAACAGCTCTTTCATATTGGATGATAATTTTCGTGACCTGGTTGAAAAAGTGGTAGAAATCATGAAGAAAGCATAGTTAAGTAGAAATATTAAAGGATGTTTCTCCAGAGGAAAGACTTTAGGATATAATCTGCTCTGAAGGATGGAGAGGATTGCTTTTATAGAGGCTACCACAGACTCTCCCTAGTTGTGGAAAGGATTGTGGGAAATCAACATGGAAAAGCAACTGCGATGTTAACCCAGAAAATGTTGAAAAGGCTGACTCACCTTCATAATGGAATTCGTTTTAGGAAAATCAATTCATTATTAATTCCACTTAACTATTAGTTTTTTTAACTATTTTTAACTATTTTTCCTCAGAAATGCCACTTTCTGACAATACATTTTTAAGTGACCTTTGGCTTTAAATAATTTGTTGGTTTACAGATCTGCTTTACCTCGAAATGTGCCACAATTGAAGTTTCAATAACTTGAAATCAATGTTTTGTTTCCAATTGAATGAACTGGCTATTTGAAAAATTATCTTTCAATGACCACTCTTATTTGATTTTAAGACTTAATTTTCAAAGGAACAATTTACAAGGTACAGAATAAGAAGAGGGCAAATCTCTGGTTGTACAAATTGAACTTCATGGATGCTTATGTCCAAGTGTGCACAATTGTTTGTATTGTTAGTTTGAAAAATATATCACAACCAGCAGCTGAGTCAACTTTCTAATAGAGGTAAGGGTAGGAAATTACCAATTTGAAATATAAAACTGCTTAAACATATAGAGTAAATACCAGTGTTTTTAACCGAAGGGGAAATGGACACGAATGTACTTTTTGTTACTTTAAGTATTTGCATAGTCTTTTAACTTAACACGTGCCCACTTCTTAGAATTTTGAAATTATTCTAAAAGCCATTTCTCAGTTGTCTTTCACTTCTCTAGCCAAACTTTCACTAGCTTTTCTTGTTTTTCTCCATCTTTCTTTAGTCAATTGCTTTTCAAACCTGACTGCATATTTGAACTATGCTTGCAGAGCTTTTAAACACTGATGCCCAGGCTCAGCCCAGTGCATTGAATTGAATTGGCCTAAGGTGGAGCAAGCTTTACTCTTTTTTTTTTTTTTTCAGCTTTGCTCTTTTTGAAGCTTCCCAGATGATTCCAGTGTGTAGCCAGAGCTGTGCCCCACTCTCTGAATAAGCTCATCATGTTTTATCTGTTTCCATTTTCTCTCAGATGTTTGCATCTCTATTTCCTTTAAACTGTTTTTTTCCCCCTCCTTTTATTATTATTGGTGAGGTTTAAAAAATCTGACTTTTTTTTTTTCAGTTTTCATTTTGCTTTTTATTTCTGATTTTCCATGTACTGGTGAAGAAGTTCTCATTCCAGACATATGTATTTGATTTTTATTCTCTATACCACCAAGTTTTACATCAATGAAAAAGAATGCAATATATTTGTGTATTATACTTTTGCCTGTTCTTTCAATGCTAATATAATAATGTACTTTAATTTTTGGAACTGATATATTAAGATTGATAGTAGAGCCCAATAAAATTGTTGAAAACTAATATGAAGAATGGGTTTACTTGAGTTGTCATCATTAATGGCTATGATTAAAGATACTTTAATAAGATATTTTGGAACTTTGAGACCATATTAACTCAAGGACATGTAAATATTCTATTAATGATATCTTTTATCTTTTCTCAGCTAAGGGACATGTTTTTCCTACAAATTTCAATAATTTCAGAATAGTGTAGAAGTGAGAATATTACATACTTCATCAACTAGCATAGCCGTAACAAGATATCCATAGCAAGAGAAGTATTAATAGCAATAAAAAAAAGGGGAGTAAAAGGGATCTAAGTAGATAAAATTCAGTGAAGTAATTAGCAGCAGTAAAAACAGAATTTTGGGAGGGAATATGTAGAACATCCTAGGATTTGAAATGAAAGAGAAAAATGGTGGACAGTTAGTTAAGCCTGGAGGAGCAGATAGGAACTATGAGTGCCTGTGTGGCACTTCCTGCAAATACAGTCAAGCCATTTCTTCTCCATGAAGTTTATTTACCCTTATTGGTAAAAATACTGGTTAGATTGGCAAAAGGAAAAAATACCTGGCCAAAAATCCCTTGGCCATATCCTGCCTGTAGGTATGCTTTGTGGAATCTATCCAATATTGTAAATAATTTGAAATAGATGATAACATTTAACAAGAGGGAAGTTTCTCAAAAAAGAAATCTAGATTTTAAGCTTCTTTGGAAAAATTGTTAAATTCAATAGTCTCCTGGCCCTTAGGAGCAGTCCCTCTTTAGAAAGCACGTGGGCTGTGGAGTTTTTTAGTCCCAACCTGACTTGCTTTACTCATTTCTCTCACCTGCATCATGCATGTAGGAATTTGGGCTTGTTTCTTGGAGAATTCATTCTTAAGTGTATGCCATCCATGGTGTAAGTTCCATGAAAAGAAATTGCTCGGAATACTTTGTCTATGGCCCTACCATGCTGAATGTACTCAGTCTCATCAGAATACTTTGCAAAAGCAATTTACATAAAGAAAAATAAATGTTACAAGCAAAAACAGCAAGGACACAGAGAAGCTAACAAACAGGTGATTGGTTCTCAAATAGAGGCGTGAGCCCATTAAATGTGTCCTATTAATAAGCTCTGCATGAATATTTGGGGTTTGGTTCAGAAGTGCAATGTCACTTAATAACAGGAGCTGGGATTTAGTGAATTATTCCAGTTCAAGCTCTTGGAAAAAGAAAAGGACAAAATGTTCTGTATGACCGAAGTAAGAATAGAGTATCTTCTGAATATTAGGAGATTAAAATTCCCAAAAGTGAGCTTCTTGGCAGAAAATGGCCAAGGTTATTTAAGGAGTGACTTCCCATCTTTGAAATCACCCATTGAATAAAACAATATTAAACTACTGTTTAAAAATTTAAAGACCATCATTTCTTTCTCTTTCCTCCAGCTCAGAGCTTAATCACATGCAGGGCTCCCTATATGCAGTCTGCAAAAGCATGAAAACCTAATTCAACTATTACAGAAATAACTCCAAACTTTTAAAAGGTTTCTCTGAACTAAAACAACCCCTGAGAATTCCCTAATACAGCTACCACCTAGCATATGTTTATATGCACTGTATTTGTGTTTAATAGGTAGATTTAATTTGTAAGCATGCTTATAAGTTACTTTGCAGTTACTCTCTATTCATTTATCTTGAGCAGAAATTTCTTTAAAGTTCTCTCTATAAAGTCCTTTTTTACTTCAAAGCCTGGACAAAAGAGGTGGAGTATTATAAGAATCACTCAATAAATAGGAGGCATATTAAAACTTCTGTTATGCAGTTGAGTAGGTATTCATATAAAATTTAAAGAATTCTTCTATTGTGGCTAATTAGATGTCTGAGCATAGATTCAGATTTCAGATATCTACAGAGTTGGTGCCCATCAGACAGGTCAGCAAGCACATCTTTGCTTAGCAAGAGAGCAAGATTTTCTTTATTAACTTACTTTCAGGTAAAATTAACAGAAAATTAACACTATTCTGCTCTTAACTCTACACATAAACCCATTAAAATGTATGCAAAGAATGTGTTAACTTCACCCCAGTGTGAAAAATATTATCAAGTAAAGCTGAACTAAAGTGGTAGTTTTCTAATCAAAGATAAATATATGAACTTGCAACCCAAGAGGCAATAAAATTGGCTTTTATCCTTCCCAGATTTTATAACTACCTCAAAGAACAACCTACCTCAAGAACTTGTAGTTTGGATACCAGGTTCTACATAGGATTGCCATTAAAGGTGTTTATGGTGTAAAATTCAAGTGGAAGTACAGATAATTTAGGATTAAAGTTAATAAAAATTTCAAATAGATCCCTAGGACGAAAGTATACTGTTAATATCCTAAATTATATTTCAGGAGTTACGTGTGTGTGTTATCATATCTGACTCTGTGACCCCACGGATTGTAACTCACCAGGCTTCTCTGTCCGTGGGATTCTCCAGGCAAGAATACTGGAGTGTATTGCATTCCCTTCTCCAGAGGATCTTCCTCACCCAGGGATCGAACCCTAGTCTCCTGCATTGCAGGCAGATTCTTTACCATTTGAGCTATAGGGAAGTCCTTATTTCAGGAGCAGGTGGATAAATTAATCCTCAAGTTTTAGAAAACTGGTAAAACAATCATCAATATTAAGGTAGAATGAATAATATATTTTAGATGACAAGGTAAACATTATTCCCAACCTTCAGTGAGTTCACAGTGTTCCTATACATGAATGATGATGAGAAAGAAAGCAATCTGAACAGCCGCTCATGCAAAGACATTTCACCATCTAGTCACATTTCATTCCTCAGTGGAAAAAAAGTGTTTTTTTAATATGCTTCCACTTATGGGTGCTTTCATTTAACCCCTAAAAATAAGGAATCAGAAGAGCTGGGAATGAGCTGGAGTCAGGAAGATGGACTAAAGCAGGGCACTGTCTAACTGAGAAACTTTCCCCTCGTGTCTTGAAGACTCTCAAACTCAAGGCCATCTCAGATCTGTCTAATCATAAGCCCATTAAGTCGTCTTGGCTGCCATGAAAATGAAACTGACATCACAGTTATTTGAGTCAGTTTAAAGAGGCCTAGGGTGGTTGAAGGGAAGGATTGGGAGGCCTGGGGTGCTGAAAAGACCTCCCAGCTCTAGCTCCCTAAGATCCCAGTAGCACACAGCTGTCAAGAGCATGAAGCTGGGTTTGTAGAAAAAATCCTTTGTAGAGAAGCAGAGATTTTGCTGTATGTCAACAGTTTCATCCGGCACAGTTTGACTTTCCACCCTTTATTGCACCATCAATTCTATTTAAACAGTAGATAGTTTGAGTTGATCACACAGCCTACACATGCAGTCATTTCTGGGATTTAGGTTCTTTAACTTGATGGTCATAGTGAAATTAATTCTTGGTGAAACCTAATTTTTTTTCTGACTTCACAGAGGCCTTCTGTCTAATAGTTGTATTGATTAAAGCACAAGCGAAATAAAGCCTTTTGCCCCTATTTTGTTAAAAAGAAAAAGGCCTTAGAAGTGGGGTCCATGATAATGTATCATTGGCAAAAGAGTGGTCTTCTAGAAGGTATGAGAGTTCTATGAGCAATTCAGGAAATGGCTAGGATGTTAACACTAATTGATATTATTATAGAGAACACATTTTGTTGTGTTTCAGCAAGGGCATGCTTCCAGGATAAGAACTATTCCCTTTTCAACTACGGAATTTCTTGGCAGTTTCACTGTATTCTTCCTGTTGTTGTAGAAGATGCACTACCATCACCAGCATTAAAAAATAATACCTGTTCCTTTTGGCAAGCGTTGGTGAACAGGGGAGGAGGGATGGGTTGGCACTTAATTGTGCCCCAGGATATGTAATAAACACTGGACAGACAGTATTTATTTACACAATGCTGCAATGTCAGCATCATCATTCCTGTTTATACAGGTGATATGATACAGGCTCATAAGATTAAAATCTTTGTTAGTTAATAGTGGACCTAGGATTCATTTGGGACTTCCCAGGTTGCTCAGTGGAAGGAATCCACCTGCCAATACAAGAGACGCAAGAGACACAAATTCGATCCCTGGGTCAGGAAGATCCCTGAAGTAGGAAATGGCAACCCACTCCAGTATTCTTGCCTGAAAAATTCCATGGACAGAGGAGCCTGGTGGGCTGCAGTCCATGGGATTGCAGAGAGTTGGACACGATGGAAGCAGCTAAGCACACACAATCACGTATATGAATCAAGCGCATACACACACACACACACACACACACACATATAAGATTCATTCCACTCGCCATTGCTCTTAACCGCTTCTCCATGTTGCTTTCTGGTTGTTCCCACCACAGAAGGAACTGGCTAAGGACCTTTAAACATCTCTATTTCTCTATCCTCATGTTTAGCACAAGATTAATGGTAATATAAAACTCAGTGAAAATCAGATATATATCAGATTACAGTTAAGCTGAGAAATCAATTGGTGAAAATCCAGATAAATTAGGAACAATGAATGAAAAGTGTCCTTATATATCCTTGATTCCCATTTCCATATTTTACAAGTGTCCCTTCTGAGGCAACAAAACTCATTAGTAGCAGAATTTGAATCAGAAATCAAGACTTCCAGCTCAGTGCCCAACCTATTTTTCTCTACCACACCAGTACATTACAGTATTATTTTTGACCTAACAAATGAAGTCACTACTAGTTCTTTTTAAGAATAAGATACCAAATGTATTTGATACATCATTTAATCGAAACATGTTTGATTTCTAACAATTTTCAAAGAGCACATTTGGTGAATAACTCTGTATGCATTTGCTCTTCACATGGTTACTACAAATATAGAAAGAATTAAGAGATTCTTGCAACTATACTGATAAAAATATTACTAATAGGAACAAAATAGAAGCATCCATTCATAAATATAAAACAGTTCAGAAAGACCAGCTCTGGTGTTTACACAGAACAAAGTTAAATTCAGTCACCTGTAGTGAAGCTTGGAGTGTACAAAATGCTCAAGCCAATTAGCATCCTTTTCTGGGAACCCTTTTCAAAGAAACAGTTTTCTTTATAGCCAATGGTAGGAGCTCAAAAATATACAAGACCCAGGGATTTTCTCTGAGGCAACCACTATTTTGTAATTTTTTAGAGGAAGTATTATTGCTAGCCAAGGTAAAATCTTGGATGAGAAATCAGTATTTTTCCATATCATTAGAGATTATAGTTGTTTTTAAAGCAGAGGCCGCAAGTTCTATTTTTAGGCTGGTTTGACCAGTACTGACTAGAAACCCGTGTTGAAATCAGAGGTCTTTATTCCACACAGGGCACTCACTGCTTGGACTGATTGTGATGAAATGTTCTCATGCATAATCTTCTAAGCATATACACTTTTATCTTTGTCTCCATGTGTTACATTATACCACCTGTTGTATTTTTTAAAAACCTCTATGATTTTTAAAACTCTTCATTAAATGAATACTTATAGATTTTCTGCCAATAATTTTCTGTTCTATGTGATTGCTAATTGAATGCAATCTTTATGATTATTCTATAAAATATTTTAAAGAAACTGCAGAAAATATAGATTATAAAATAAATAATTGCTTTTTGTCCAAGTAGCCCTCCTTGATAAGTAGGAATAATAATGATAATAATAACCAGTTATTAAAATATACACAGAAAAAATACAGAAATATATAAAGCTTATAACTCATCAAGAGAGTACAATACCCTTTAAATCAATAAAGTGGTAAATAATGTAAAATGAATATGTTAAAATAAAAAATAACACATAATGGAGTATTTAGGGATAGTTTTAATACTAGAAGGTTAAATCTCATTTTAATGGGTTAGTATTGGTGAGAATAGATTATTTTACAGACCAATGGTAATGTTTTTCAAACAGCTATACACCTCTATATTGTTATCATTCCCTATACGCATGGCCTCCCAAAGCTGTTACAAAAAGACTAAAGCACGAGAATGATAGTCCCAATGTCACTATACATTTATGTTCAAAAAACACTAGGCACACTGGACATTTAAATAGAGAAAGTATAGCCACAAAATCAATTAGGTTAGCTTTGTGTAATAAAAATATTTTCTCTTGACTACAGTGAATCCTAGGCATCTACATGTTTCACAAATACAAGCTCAGTAATGCCTAGTCTGTACCATAAGTCACCATTTCTAGACAGAGGCTCTTCCTTTGAGATAAAGGAATAGTAAGCAGTTTACACATCAAACGATGCCTTTGGCCCTTGTAATTGACATTAAAACAACATTAGGTTAAAAATAGCAGCATGAAGATGATTTAAAATAAGAGAAATGATCTGGTTGTTAAATTCTATGTTTCAGAAAATTGAACGTTTTGCCAGCTTACCTGATGAAACAGAGCCTTATGGATCACAGCATAACAAAGCCCGCATCCAAGATGGTTAGAGTATAAAGAGCCTTCCCCTGCAGTTGTTCAAATTTTTGGCCACAGAGGTTTACATATTAACTACAATGCTTCCCCCCCAACCCCCCCTTTGCTTTCTCTCTGAACAAGAAAACAAAGAAACCTTTCCAGAATCCTCTCTGCTTATGCCTCCGCTTCCTGTTCTGAGATTCACTCTATGGTACCCAACATATATCAGAAAACAGCTTTGAGGGGAAAAAAAAAAAAAGAAAAAAAAAAAAAAGCTGACAGCACTCGACATGGTACCGCCATCTACTGGCAGACACACAAAATTGAACAAAAGGATAAACATCCCCATTATTCTTTATCATACCTATGCCCTACACATGAATATGTAAAAAATATTCTTTTGCATACTAAATTGTTGGAGTATGCACAGTTTTCTGATATTATATATTTTTCTAAATTTTATGTTTACAATGTTGATTCAACCATAAATGAATACAATTAAAAACCCTCCAAATTTCTGTTTAAAAATCAGATTTATGGACTACATGTACAGTTTTGCAAAATCTCTCTTGTGGCCTGCTCTAGTCTTCTGAAAACTTTGTCTTCCCACTGGATTAATTCTTTCTGAGTGAATAATCTGTCTCCTTAAAGAACAAGGTAATAGTCATTCACTGGCAGTCATTTTGTGTTGCTTTTTTGTAAAACATTTGTAAGTAGTAATATCTGGGAAAGTATTTTTAACTTCAGTGAGGCTTATGTAATTTAGATCTATGGATTATGTGTTCTATGTATATGACAGGAGGAACAGGTAAAATTCATCTTACATATGATAATATAATCAAAGGTTATATATTATTATATCTATGTCTTTAAAATATTAAGAAAACATGGCTTATAAGGATATTGAAGCACACAATACATAAGCAAAATGACTTTATCAGTTTATTAAGAGATTTCTTAACTAATCAAAGTGCATTTCATTTGACTTTTCAGTTTAATTTAGAGAAAGCAACTATAATTTTATTAGTTTTTCATTAATTAAATATATTCATATTAGGGAACACCTTAATATACATCAGGCTCTATGGTAGCTTTGAAAAGACAAAGATGAAAACACAGTGCTTGTCATCAAGGAACTTATGTATAATGAAGAGAGGAATATAACGGATGCCATTTTTTTTTTTTTTTTACTATGTGCTCAAGGAGTACTTAGTTTTTTAATTCTAGCCCCCATTTGCCTAATGGCAGAAAAATAAATCCTGTCAGTTTGAGGTGGACTGAGTCACTTGGGAATTTTTCTAGTGATTTCAGGTTTACAATCTTCTCACGGGGACTGATCTCAGTCCGGAATATATTTAAGGAAAGCAGAATATGATCCCCAGCCTCCCACTTCTCTTCATGGCCATTTAGTGGGCTGTGCGTGCTGCAGTCCATGGGGTCGCAAAGAGTTGGACACAACTGAGCAACTGGATTGAGAGTCTTGAATGATTCTGGAACATCATCAACCCTTCACTCAGACATCTGCCAATGTGCCTATGTTCCTGGTGGGCCCCAGAAGCTCCATCGATTCAGTTTTGCATGGCAGCATGCCCTCTTCATGACCATTAGTTACCTCAGGTTTTGTCAGCTCTTTCTCTTGGGTAACTTTTGCTTCTGTACTTAGGGGAGGAGGGAAGAAAAGCAAGTAGCAACTTTCCAGGGTCACTTTGGGCTATAATTAGCTGACGTAAGTCCCACGTCCCAGGCACCCCACACGGCCATCTCTTGCCTCCTGTTTCCATCCCATGGAGCATAATATGCTCTGTGGGCTTCAGAAAAATGAGGCGCAGTCCCTGCTATATTAGAAAATTTCAGCTTCTTATCTTTCTGCTTTTTAGCTACTCCTGGGGAAGGCAAACTATGTAGGAGGTCCTTAACAGACACCCCAGTTGGTTTGAGTCTTGCTTCCTCACAGACTTCCTTTCCAGCCCCCAAAGACTATAGCTTGAATCTCTTCCTTCTGTGCCAGTAGTAAACTGGATCCAAAAGTTTTCCTCGGAAATCGTCTGTCTTATACATAATGTGATAATTTGCTGCTACAGCAAAGGATCGCACTGGTTAGCTCAGACCCACAGACATTTATTATCTCACAGTTCTGGAGGTTTGAATTCCTAAGTCAAGGTGTCAGTGGAATCATGCATCTTCTGAAAACTAGCATCCTCCCTGTGTCTTTCAGCTTTTGGTAGCCCAGATATTCCTTGGTGTGTGACACTAATTCTACTCCTTGTCTCCGTCTTTCCGTAGTGTTCTCCTGCATCTCTTTGTATCGTCTTCCCTCTGTGCTGTCTCCACGTCCAAATTTCTCCTTTTTATAATGTCACAAGTCATTTTGCATTAGGGTCGACTGTAATGATTTCATTTTAATTTGCTTATCTCTGTAAAGACCTTGGGCTTCCTGCTGGCTCGGATAGTAAAGAATCCACCTGCAATGCAGGGGACCCGAGTTTGATCCCTGGCTTGGAAAGATCCCCTGGAGAAGGAAATGGCAACCTACTCGAGTATTTTTGCCTGGAGAATCCCATGAATGGAGGAGCCTGGTGGGCTACAGTCGCAAAGAATCAGACACAAATGAATGACCATCACTTTACTTTTTTTCAGAAAGACCTTATTTCCAAGTAAGGGCATATTTTGAGCCCCTTGAGATTAGGATTTCAAATCTTTTTTTTTTTTTTCTTTCTTTTTCTGAGGATATGTGGGTGCAGTTCAACTCATACACTTAGATTAACACCTTTTAAATTTAAAATACAAGAATCTGATGATTCTTTTTTATGTTTCCCATAACAGTTCCCCATAGGGAATGATAGTTTAGATATCTGGCCAGAATGTTAGGGAGTGGCTGGGGGAAGAGCCTCGGGTAATAGTGAAGAAATTAAATAATAACAATAACAAAACCCCAAATTTATTTAGTACTTTGTGCCAGATGTTGTTCTATGCATTTTGCATATATTCATTTAACGCATTCCTAGAAGGTATTATTACATACATTCTACAGATGAAACAGTGAAATGTGGAAGAAAGTAAAAGCATATCAGTTAGCACTTTGCATATCTTACCATACAGGCAATTGTAATCTAGTGAGATAACTGTTATGATACAAATATGTACCAAGTGCTGGAGGAGCAGAAAGGAAATGAACTTCTGCTAATTTAGACCGCTGCTACTCACACATTCAGGGAAAATTCAAAACAATTTACCATTTTGTCGTATACATTTTCTGTCATGAGATATTTCTCTTTTTGAGGAACTTTTATTTTTTTCTCTTGTCACAGACAAATTTATCCCCTCACTGCATGCTAAGTCGCTTCAGTCATGTCCGACTCTTTGCGACCCTGTGGACTGTAGCCTGCCAGGCTTCTTTGTCCGTGGGATTCTCCAGGCCAGAATACTGGAGTGGTTGCCATGCCCTCCTCCAAGGGCTCTTCCCAACCCAGGGGTTGAACCCACATCTGTTATGTCTCCTGCATTGGCAGGCAGGCTCTTTACCACTAGTGCCAACTGGTAATGTTTATTAACTGCCAGTCCCTAGCATGCCATACTAATTTTTCCACTAATAATGTTACTTAGAAGTATGTTCATTCTGATGTCTACTTTTGGGTATTCATTTGCTCAGGAGAGTTCCTGGTAGTGTTTTCTGGAGAACTGATTTTTATTTTAGATGATTCTAAGCTGTGTGTGTGTGTGTGTGTGTGTGCATGTACACACATTAAAGTATAAACCTTATTCTTAGGACATTGAGGGGGAATTATCATGGGATAAAATTTGGGGGAAGAAAAAGAAAAGCAATGAAGTTCTATAACAAATCAACAGACAGAATTATAATTATAGCAAGAATTATATAATTCTTACTGAATATAAATTATATTGGATGAATATAAATTATACCAGATTTTACAGACAGAATTCATACATCATCATGAAATTATTTGCCTTATCTGATTCACATAGTCGTTGCTGTCGGGAGCCACATTAGGCATTACTGACAAAATGGAGGCACGGCCCCAACCCCCTCTCCTCATCTTGCAGGCACGGCCCCAGGATGAAGGAGTTAGGCCTTGTGATTCTGACTTGTTCTTTCCTTTCTTCCGTTGAGTTGGCTGGAAAGAATGTTAAGGTGCTTGAGAGAAGCATGAGAAGCTTTGTGCCTACAAAGCCTTCTGCAGTTGTGCCCAGAAAATAATCTATAAACTAACCATTGACATTTGTTCAAGGATCTTTACAAAGAATGTCCCAGGATGAGCATGTAGGCCGCAGCTTGAGGCCATGGGAAGGATTGTTTTCTGAGACCTGTTTGTGAGGGAAATATTTATGGCAAAAGAAGTTTGCTGAGTTTAGGGTTTAGGAATAATTAAGAAAACAGAGACATTACTTTGCCAACAAAGGTCCGTCTAGTCAAGGCTATGGTTTTTCCAGTGGTCATGTATGGATGTGAGAGTTGGACTGTAAAGAAAGCTGAGTGCTGAAGAATTGATGCTTTTGAACTGTGGTGCTGGAGAAGACTCTTGAGAGTCCCTTGGACTGCAAAGAGATCCAAACAGTCCATTCTAAAGTAGATCAGTCTTGGGTGTTCTTTGGAAGGAATGATGCTAAAGCTGAAACTCCAGTACTTTGGCCACTTCATGTGAAGAGTTGACTCACTGGAAAAGACTCTGATGCTGGGAGGGATTGGGGGCAGGAGGAGAAGGGGACGACAGAGGATGAGATGGCTGGATGGCATCACTGACTCGATGGACATGAGTTTGAGTGAACTCCAGGAGTTGGTGATGGACAGGGAGGCCTGGCGTGCTGCGATTCATGGGGTCGTAAAGAGTCGGAAAGGACTGAACAACTGAACTGAACTGAAGAATAGCTAGAAGCCTTAAGATGCTATGGGCAAACAGGATTTAGAAAGATAAGAAATAAACTGAGGAATGTAGCGTGAGTTACAATGTAATCACAAGTTAAGTATAGGACGTATAAGAGAAAGTAGATAATAGATAGTAAAGCCGATTCAGGAACTCTGTTTGAAGGACAACAATGATTTCTGGAGACAATAAATCTGGGTGGGGGAAACTGAAAATGTCAAACCTCTGACCTAATGCTTTTGTCAAAGTATAAAAGAGAACCTGAAGCTTGAAATAAACATATAGTTCCGTACTATGAGTCAGAGGCTACATTATCGTCTGCCAACACCGCTCACCCCTTCAGGCTGATTCCCTGTCTGCTGGAGCTGGACTCCGGCACATTGCTAATTTTTTAATTGCTCCACTAGGTCTGTCAATGAGTAACAATTATTTTCCAGACATACAAACCTGATTTAGCATTTTTCTTTTAAATTTTCCTAGATATCTCCCTTTTGTTGCCTTCCTCCTCTACCTTACAATTTGGAATGGTGGTTCCCTGGGCCTGGACCAAGCAAAAACCTTGTAAATCTGAAAAACTCAGGACACTACATGAAGCTAAGATAAATATATAAAAATATATTTAATATCCTAGATGCATCTATGAAGTGAGAGTAGGATACCTTGGGGGAATAATATAATAAAAAGTGCTCATAAATTATATAATAGATAAAACAAGGGGAAATCATTAGACAGTTTGAAAGAAAATAAAGACATATTTTAGAAAGTTGAACACAACACAAAGATATAAAAATGTACTGGGGGAAAAAAAGCACCAATCCCTAAAGTAAAATAGCAAATACATACAGCACAAGACAAATTTCAAGGGTTTGACAGCTGTCATTTTTAGAGGAGGAAAGAAATGAAGAGTAAATGTATGGAAATTTCAGGATTTGCTGTGTATATTTCTTTTCTGTCTGAAACATATACAATTATATATGTGTGCATTACCAGTGCAATTAAAAATATATTTAAAATACTAAAAATACACTAAATATGTACCTTCATATTTATTTTTCCCTTTTAGTTGGGTTTAGAATAGATCCCTTTTGCTGTTCAAAGAGATCCTGGAATATGTCGTCTTTGAGAAGAAGACATCCTCATTCATGATGATGCTCAACTTCCATGCTTCTCTCTTTAGTCACCTTAATAGTATAGTTACCTACCACTCCGCTTGCATTTATTTTTATTAATTGCTATTTTATGAAAACTTAGACTAATTTACATTATATTTTCTGTCCTTTTATATTTCTGTAGTCCATTTTAGATCAGAATCTCATGGTGGTAAATATTGACACAAGCACACTTTGCCCAGTGCTTAATATACAAGGTGTAAATTACAGCATGAAATAACTTCTTCGTTCTGAAAGAAAACAATGAAATATTTTTACATTTATTACATCTTTTTTTCTTTATAACACCTCTAGAAGTTGAGAAGTGTAGATATTTTTCACATTTGTTAGCTGAGAAAATTGGTACAGAAAAGCAAAAATTACATGGTGGTAAAGTCGATCTGAAAAACAGGATAATTGTCAGTTTCAAGTCTATTCAGTAGACAATATGATTTTATCTCATGGGCTCAAATATTCCAGATGTAACAACTGTCAAAATATTACTTAAGTGTGCTTCAGTTCAGTAATATTAAAATATTTTTATCGTTATTATAAAAGAATAATGCAGTAAGAAATTCTCTGCTTCCAGGTGATTCCCAAATATAGACTACCTCCATGTTGTAGCTATCCAGCTATGTAATTACAAGTATCTGAAGCTATCTTGGGCCATGATGCCTTCTTAATTGCTATTCCCTTAGTTTGAAATTATGTTTCATCATTGCCTTTTTCATCCCCATTTCCCTTCTAACACCTGGACAATTGCTGTTTATTCTTGGAGACTCAGGATAATAAACCTGATATCCTGTCCTGCTCTCCCCATATAAGAATTATATACCCTCTTCTGCTTTTCCCAGATTATGGGTAGCATTGTATTACATGGTTGTACTTTATTATTGCATACTCTTTGATAGTATTTTTCATACTGCACTATAAATGGTGGCTTAGCTGTGGTGTGTCATCCTCTTCAAACCTCTCCTACACAGACTATGAGTTCCTTGAGAGCAAGAACTCTACTTCTTTATATCCTTGTCTTCATTACTTAACACAGTGCTTGGCAGGGAGTAGTATTCAATAATTACCTGTTTTTCACAGGATGGTATTTTGTCACTGTGTATAAATTGGCATATTGTTTACCTCTTTCATTTAGAAAGCCAGTAATGAGAAAAGCTTTGCCATCTAGTGTAAGAATCTACTCTATTTTTAGAAAGTAAGCAACTGTACTTCACCTTTCCTAGTAACAACTTGTGGGGACCTATATTTAAATGTGAGGCATTAACTTCACTCTAACCTTTCAATGTTACCTTTCATACTAGCGTACACATTGTCAGAAGTGAGACTGTGTCATCCATTCAGATGACTCAATATTCTTAGACTCCTGTAAATGTCCATTATTTACCAGGAGATTTCACTTGGAAAGGACAGATGCAAAGCAGATAAGGTCAGGTCTTGGAGATACGCTCTGCTTCTCTCAGGAAAGATCGCTGGATAATGTGTTTACCCATATGCACACATGCTTTTCTGCTCTGTGGCTTTGTGACTAAGCAACAGACCTTTTTTTTTTCCTACACAAACTTTTTTAGTGTGACATTGTCACATTGTGGATTCAGCTAAGCTAGAGGGAAAAATACATTATTATTTTTTCCATGAGACTGTAGTGTCTATTGCTAATTATAAGCAAGCTCTTAGACAATTCACTTATACAATTCCTCATTCTATCTTCTGAAATTTAGCGCATGCAAGTAACTACACGCCAATCTATGCAGAATTAGATCAATAGGAAAGAATTAAATTTTTTATTTAATATACTATTTTTAAAAATATTTACTTGAACTTACATTTTTGCTGTTTGTCACTAGCATTATTTAATGCTAACACAAAAAGATTGCAAAGTATTTGTAGGCTGTATGTCTAAGTAGAGGGTTTAGTCCTTTGAAAAGCTTGTTTAATGTAAGATGTATTTTTATTTAGTTTATTGATTTTAAGAGGTGAATTTAGCTGATAAAAAAAGTCCATTGCAGTTTGAAAGTTCACTTATTAGTGGAGAAAAGAAATGAGAAGAATTGTTTCCGGTTGAAATTACTGTGTTTATACTTCAGAAAATAATTACCCTAAGTTTGCAAAGATAAATACATTAATGAAATTTTGCAAAGTGCTTTGGGCAGAAAAGAAGGGTCATTGAAAACAATGGAAGGTCAAGGAGTGTGGGAGAAATTGGGAGAGGAAGATGAAGGAGAAGCTAGAAAGAAAGCAAGGGGCTGCTTTCTTAGGCCAAGAGGAAAGTCAGGGAGAAACATGGTGTGTTGTTGTAAACCTGGGAGAGAGATGATGATCTACATAAGTTGATGGAAGTGGAAATAGAGACAGGGAAGCCTGGTGTGTTGCAGTCCATGGGGTCGCAAAGAATCAACATGACTGAGCGACCGAACTGAACTGACTGATACAGATTTGAAATATATTATAAAATTTACATTGCATATATGATTTTTGTCTATATCCAAGTATATGAAAAATTACAGGTTGATAATAACTTCAGCTGAATAATTTTACTAGAGCACCTCCACCCATCATATCAAAGTTCCAGACTCATGTAGAATCAGTGCAGAAGGTAGGAGTGAACAGCTCAAGGATTCATTTATTCAACAAATATTATTGAGGATCTATTATTTGCCAGGAAATGTTCTTCATGCTTAAAACATCAATCAGGAAGCAAGATGAAGATCTCCACTTTCATGAGGCTTATGTTTTAGGGATGGAGAAGATACAGGCAATAAACAATAATCATAACAAGTTAGTAAATTATAACATGTCAGAAGATGATCAATGCTATATAAAGAAGTTAAAATTAAAACAGCAGATGGGATTAAAATGTTGATGGGGTACTTGCTTGCAGTTTCGAGTTGGGTGATCATATAGAAATATTTATTAAGTAATAATATTTAAGCAATGAGTCATGTCTTTGGCAAATTTGTCAGAATCTTTTATGAGGCTGGGGATCTTGATTGGGTTCACATCTTTTGGCTGTAAAATTCAGCATTCCTTTTTAAGGTTTTGGTCCCTTAGCTACTAGAGAAGAGAACTCAGATTCCTGCTTCAATCTGTGTACCAATTTAAGGAATTACTACAGAAATCTCTCTCAGTGTTTCTTGCTTAACTTTCTTTTCATTCTTTCAAACCCTTACTTGTTTCTTCACACCATACTTCTATAACCCACTATTTTCTATTCAGTTTTCCAGCTTCGGTAGTTGGGACAAGTTTTGGGATCCATTTGCTATCAATCTTGTGTATTTTCTCAGAGTCCCATGCACATCCCTTTCTTTCTCTTGCCCGATGTTTACCTGGATCAGGTTTCCCTTCTCTAGACTCAGAAACAAACAGCGCAATAATCAAGGTGTGAGAGTCTACTTTTCTGAGTGGCTGCTGAGTGGCCAGACCGTGCAACTCAGAAGTGTAGGGAGTTAGCTCTGCATGGCATCAGCCTTGACTATCTGAGTAAGTCTAAATTGTAAGTCCACAACCTAGGCATTTAGGAAATGCCACATTTCCTTATGTTCTACAAACCTGTTTGGATTTTGGTGCTCCATCCCACTGAAGTGGCAGGAAATTCAGATGGTCATTTTCAGGACCTATTTCCTCCCTTCCCCATCACCAGAAGTGACATTTCCAGGGTCTTAGCCAACATCATTAATCTCCTATCTGAACAATTTACATCTTAATTTTTCATTGGTTTGTCTCTCTGACCTTTCACCTCTCTGATATTTTGCTATACAAATATATAACCATGAAAATGGAAAAAATCCTCACATGGATTTTTTGTTTCTTTTTGGATTTTTTTTTTTCATTTGATTCTCACAACTCTTAAGTGCTGGTATTGTCTTCATTTTAAAGATATAGAAATTGAGGTTTTAAGAGGTCAGAGAATGTAACCAAGATCATACATGTGGTGAATTTACAATGAGAAGGTTTGTGGTTCCTGAGCTTTTTTTCTTACAGTAAAGGATTTAGTGGGAAAGCTGGTTTGCTCTTAGTGTTTGTTATGTGTAGACTTGTAGCATAATTGTTAAATATCTTACTTAGATCACCTAGTAGATTGTAAGTTTCATCAATGCTTAAATAGTTTGCTTATCCTTATAATTCTAAATTTTCTGATGGGGTCTCTTGTACACAGTAGTTTGTGTGTTAAATAATTATGAAAACAAATTGGACAAAACCATGTAATAAATTGCAATAAAATATCTCTGAGAGCAATGATTATTTCTTTGATAACAAAAGAGGCAATCCTTTTTGTAATGCTGCAGCATTTCTAATCTGAAACCTAATTAAGCAACTTGGGAAAAAAAAGTGCTAAAATTAAGAACCACAGACAGCAGGAGTGCTCACATCAGAAATTTTTCATTGCCAAGTGTGAGACAAATAATAAAAATGGAGGATACAGGACTTATGAATAATGATTCTCAAAATTGACCCAAATGAAGAAGGGAGCAGTGGTACAGTTGGTGAGAGTACAAACTCCATCGTTGGTTAGTCATTAGGTTGTGTCTGTCTGACTCTTTGCAACCCTGGACTATAGGGAAGTGTTCATTGTGTTACAGTGTTTAAGCCTGAGGAATGGAAAAACAGAGCAGTGATTTTAAGTATACAAAATTTGGTTCTGTGGAGGAAAACTGTAATTTACTATAGATCTACTCAGTTGTATGGATGTAGCTAAGCAATTTTTATCATATTTACTTACAATAAGTAACACTAAGTATCCTTTTTAAAAACAATTTTTATTGAAGTATAGTTGATACATATTATATGTTTGAAGTGTGTGACATAGTGATTCACAATTTTAAAGGTTATTTTCCATTTATAGTTACTTAAAACGTTTGCCTATATTCCCTGTGTTGTACAACATATCCTTATAGCTTAATTTATATGCAGTAATTGTAAATAACTGTAATCCCTCACCCCTGTTCTGCCCCTTTCCCCAAGTTTGTCTGTATATCTGTGTTTGTTTCTTTTTTGTTATATCCACTAGTTTTATTTTTTAGATTCCACATATAAATGATATCTTTCTCTGACTTACTTCATTTAATGTAATATCTTTCATGTCCATTCATATTTTTGCAAATGGCAAAATTCCACTCTTTTTTATGGCTGAGTAGTGTCCCATTGTGTATATTGTGTATATTTATATGTCTATATATATCTGTCGGAGAAGGCAATGGCACCCCACTCCAGTACTCTTGCCTGGAAAATCCCATGGAGGAGCCTGGTAGGCTGCAGTCCATGGGGTTGCTAAGAGTCGGACACGACTGAGCGACTTCACTTTCACTTTTCACTTTCATGCATTGGAGAAGGAAATGGCAACCCACTCCAGTGTTCTTGCCTGGAGAAGCCCAGGGACAGGGGAGCCTGGTGGGCTTCTATCTATGGGGTCACACAGAGTCGGCCATGACTGAAGTGACTTAGCATAGCATAGCACAGCATATATATCTGTGGCTTTCCAGGTGCTCAGTAGTAAAGGATCCACTTGCCAATTCAAGAGATGCAGGAGACGTGGGTTTGATCCCTAGGTAAGGAAAATCTCCTGGAGAAGGAAATGACAACCCACTTCAGTATTCTTGCCTAGAAATTCCCATGGATAGCGGAGCCTGGTGGGCTGCAGTCCATGGGGCCACAAAGAGTCAGACTGAGGGACTGAGCACATTCTGACAGGCGTGTAGTGATATCTCATTGTGATTCTGATTTGTGTTTTTCTGATGATTAATGATGTTGAAGCATCTTTTCATGTGCCTGTTGGCCTTCTGTATGTCTTCTTTGGAAAAATATCATTCAGGTCTTCTGAACACTTTTTATTTGGGTTGTTGGTTTTTTTTTTTTTTTTTTTTTCTTTTTGCTGTCAAACTGTATGAGCTATTTAAATATTTTGTATATTAACCCCTTATTAGTTACATCATTTGCAAATATTTCCTCCCATTTAGTAGGTCATCCTTTCATTTTGCGGATGGTTTCCTTCGTTGTGCAAAAGCTTTTAAGTTTAATTGTGCATGTGTGCTAAGTTGCTTCAGTCATATCTTTCGACCCTATGCACTGTAGCTCACCAGGCTCCTTCGTCCATGGGATTCTCCACCTAATACTGGAGTAGGTTGCCATGCCCTCCTCCAGGGGATCTTTCCAGCTCAGGGATCGAACCTGTGTCTCATATGTCCCCTGCATTGGCAAGTGGGTTCTTTCCCACTAGGGCTGCCTGGAAAGTCCCAAGTTTAATTAGATCCCATTTATTTATTGTTGCTTTTGTTTGCTTTAGGAGACAAATCCAAAAAATATTGCTACAATTTATGTCAAAGAGTGTTCTGCATATGTTTTCTTTTAGGAGTTTTATTGTTTCTGGTCTTACATTTAGGTCTCTAATCTATTCTGAGTTTATTTTTTATATGGTAGATAACTAGTGCTAAGATATCTTTTAAAGTCTTTCACAGGGCAACTGCATCCATATTTTTCTTGCAATAAGGTACTTCTAGCAACACAAGTTGTCATTGTGTATATCTCTATCTGGAAAAGAATATTACCTTTACTTCCCTTGGCAAAATATTCTTCCAACTAGAGATATTAATTTGCCCCAAACTGGCAATGTGTAGTCTTCTAGAAAAATCTTTCCCTCTGCTACCCAGCAGGCAGGTGGCCCTGGCTTTGGTCCCTGTTGCTATGGATCACTGCACACCTGGATCCATTTGTTCAGCTTCAAGTGGAGCAGGTGTGATGAAGGTGGGCTGTCCTATTGGACATAAATGGACTTCTCACAGTGCTTTGCTCCTGCGCCAGGCAGCCTCACTGAGTGGGCTAGCACGTGCTATGGTAGGCTTGGGAGGCAGTCAAATAGAAGGGCTGATAATGCAAACACAGACTTTAGAATCGAAAATAATTCCTAGCAGTAAGTAGAGCCTGGCAGCCACTCGCCCAGTAGTTAAATGCTGGTTAACACCAAGGCAGGTGCTCTGCATGAGCTGGATAATTGTAAGCACTTAGATAAATATTGGTTGTTGATTTATTCTCACTGTTTTAAGACTGTCAGTTTTCCAGCCTTCAGGTAGATACTACTAATTTACTTCCTCTAGCCCCTTATTTATTTATTTATATTTAAGAGCACAGCAGATGAAGTCACAGTCATTTTAAAGCAAGGCTGCAGGTCCTTTGATCTGGGTAGGCTCAGGAACGCAAATAAAAGTGTGCAGCCTGATTAGCTCTATCTCTTAGGGGTAGAAGCTTCAAGGTGAGAATTTTGTTATTCATCTGTGCTCACTGATTATTATGATAGATTAGGGACATGCTCAGTGTGTTTTATGTGAAAAATCATATAGTAACACTGTTAAAGGATGCCTTGAGACGGGGAATCTCAGGAACTGTGACAGTAATTTTGATGATTTAAAATGTTGTAGTTTGAATTAGTCATTTGCTTAACAAGTATTCATTGAAAAATGCATGGTGGGAATGAGTAAGAATAAAACACAGTCCCTGGACTGAAGGAGTTTATGGACTAGGGAGGGAATCTGACGACACAGCTGTTTCAACACGATGCACAACTGCAGATGGAGGTACACACAGGTGCTGCAGGACGCCTGACTGAAACTTGCCCTCAGAGAAAAATCATTCCTCACTTTTTATGTGAAATAGAAAAAAAAAAAAAAAAGCAGCTTCAAAAATGGGATAGCTGGCTTTACAATGCGTAAGTGTCCCGAAGTCACTCAGTTCACACAGAATGGTCTCTGTGAAGTATATTAACAAGCGCTCCTAGAAAACTACTCCAGAGGAAATCATATGGCTCTGTTGACACCATGTGCATTTTGGAGCTCGCTGGATTGTAAGTGACAGAATCCTGAATTAGGACTCAAGACAAAAGGTGCAGTTGTTGTTGTTTAGTCGCTAAGTTGTGTCCGACTCTTTGCGACCCTATGAACTGTAGCCCTGGAGGCTCCTCTGTCCGTGTGATTCCCCCACGTCTCCTACATTGCAGGTGGACTGTTTACTACCGAGCCACTGGGGAAGCCTGAAAAGAGCAATAATAGGCTCATAGAGTAAAAACTGTGGGATTTAGAGGAGCTTTGGGCACATCTGGATTCAAGTCCTGAAACATGATTCTGGAACCTTTCCCTCTATCATTGGCTGAGTTTTCTTCTGCACTGGTTTCCTTCTTATTCAGGCTGTCTGCACATGGTGTGCTCCTGCGGGTCCTGGCTTTCATCCACCAGGTTCAGAAGAGTGAGAATGAAGACACTTCATCACCAAGGGCACCAGCAAAATCCCCCAGATCAGCTCTCATGACCTTTGATTGGGTCAAGTGCCCAACCCTGACCAGTCACAGAGACTAAGAGGATAAGTTGCTTAAAAAGATCAAACTTGCCACCTTTAGAGAAAAGAACTTGGGCTAGGTGCCACCTTTAGAGAAGGGGAGGGAGTCAACTCACCCAAATCAAGTGGACTGAGAGCAAGGGAGAGGTAGTTAGTTACCTGTGGGAAATTGGGGAAGTTCTCTTATCAGAAGTGAGAGTGGTTGCTGGGCAAATCATCCACCAAAATCCCTTGGATTTCTGTTTAATTAAACTTTTTATTTCCAGGAAAGTTGTAGACCCATGTGTTTTTAAGTGTCAAACATTATTTATAGATGTAAAATAATTCATGTGTATTTACTCAAGCTTCATAAGCTACTCTCTCAAAACAAACAAACAAAAAAGCCCTTTGTTTTAATGCTGTTAAAGAAATTTTCCATTGAAAATTTGCATTGAAATCAACATCTCTTTTAGAACACAGGAAGAGCCCTGGGTTCCAGTCCTAGTGAAATAAAAATCTGGGTGGTATTAGGCAAAATACTTGACCTTTTCAGGCTCAGTGTTCTCAACTGTAGATGTGTAAATTTTATGGCCTCACTTCCCTCACAGGATTGTTGACAAGATAAAGAAAACGGAAATATGGTTTTCAAACTATAAAATACTACATTTATTCATAAGGCTTATTTTTGAGACACATATTTTTACTTGACTTTGTATAAAGATTTCTTTCCACTCTATTATTTTTATCTCCTACACACAGACACACACACACTCTCTCTCTCAATTAACATCTAACTTGATAATTTAGCCTCCTATTTTTTCCAGAAAATGAAAACTTGGATTTTTCATACTTCTCTAGACTCTTCGAAAGGCTTTTCATTGCTTGTTTGTTAGTTATCTCTAAGTTATCCGGACTTATTTGACAGTTTGGAAGCCTTTGAAATAAGATAGTCATTCTGTTTGTAGCTAAGTGGCTACTAAAATGCCTGAACAAATTACAGCAAAAACTCTCATTTGGGAGCTCTAGGAATAAATATCCTCATAGGCATTGTGACCATGCAAATACTGGGTCATCAATTGTGTACAGACTGCTGCTGCTATTCACAGTCAAATAACATATTGAGCAGTCCAGGGCTCACAGAGTATGATATCAAAGAAAATTCTGTTTTTATTACCACTGTTTTCAAAAAGGAATACAGTGGAAGAATTTCTTATCATGCTTATAGTTAAAATCTTGAATATGCCCAGTAGTTTTTCTTGTCACTCTTCAATGATACAAAGGCTTATAGTCTCATTTTGTTACAAATTTGATCTCAATTTATTATTAATAGCTATATAAATAACCCATTTAGAAAATAACATTTTGAACTTGATTTAAACTTAAAATTCTTTTTCTGATGGAAATAAAAATATAGTCATTTCTCTCTCCTCCTCAAAACTCTACCTCTCCTCTCCCAGAATACCACATTTGCTTGGGTCCTGAGCTTGCAGGTTTAAAGATAGGAGGAGATGGCCAGTGAAGAGGGAAAATTCTTACTTGACTGGTAAGGCTGTAAGACAGCTTCATCATCTTGATGTCTTAGGGATTGCCAAATGCTTAGGGGCAATATTCTTTCAAGACTGATTTTTAGAAGGAGTATTTGAGAATTTTTGATTATTCTTCCTCTCACAAGGGCAATGTGTTTTTACTCCTCCTAGAAAATACTCCCCCTGAGTTCATAGTTTTCTGAAGATCCACTTCATCCAAGTTTTTTGTCCACCTCTCTGCTTTTTCAGATAGACAATTGAAAAGGTTTAAAACTGGTTCAAAATTGACACTCCATGTGGAAAACTTTGTGGTTTTTTGCCTAACAGTTTATGGAGATGAACTCCGATCCCAATACAGAAACCACCTCTCTTTTGCTTTACAAAAGCAGCATGTTAGATTTTCTTGTTTCCTATGCCTGAATCATATCGGGGACATGTATTAAGTCTCATGGTTGATGCCTTTGAAAATCCTATTACTATATTTGAGGTGAAGATGGAGATACCTCCACTCTTCTCTCTTGGTGGAAGGTGTTTTGAGGACTAATAGAAGTTTCAGAACAATTCTTCTTCAAAAATCCCCTCTAATTTTTGCAGACCAAGTTTGGTTTCCTTGACGTAGGTACAGGGTTGTGAGAATCATGAAACTTCATTCAGATATGTATGTCTGGAACCTTCTTTGGAATACAGCATTGCATTTATTAGTTCTTGGTTCCTTGGTTGAAATTTCCAGTTTAAATGTTGTGATTCACTTTCTAGTTAATCCACATTCATTTCATCATCTCTCCAAATCCATTGTAGTATGCTGTTGCATCTGTCTAAAGCCCCACTGATTCACTTAGTTTTCAACATCTCTGTAATCTACTGAATTTTCTACTAGCAGAATTGATCAGACACTACAATGATTTTGTTCTTACTGGGTTCCTCTGTTTGAAGAGTGTCCTTGTAGATTAATTGAGCTAGGATTGTCTATATCATCACTGACAAGCAGCATGATGATAACTGTCAGTAATGCAGTTCAGGGTTTGTTTTGATTTGTTTTAACTGAGTGGCATGAACAATTTTTCTTCACTGTTTAAAAATCTGTTCTACAAATTCCAATACTTTTGATAGTAACTTTAAGAACAACAGAAGGTTAAGGAAGTAGGTTTTATTTTTTAAAGTTGCTAATTATTAGTAACAGAGTGCTTGCCTTGAACAACAAGTAGGTAACTCAGCAAGTAAGAAACAGCCATAACAATAAACCAGAGTTCTCATTCCCTAAAATATCACACCAAGAATCTAGAGTCTGACATAACTAAAGCCACATAATCTACTACATTTTTGATCACCCCTGATGATCTAGACAGAAATGGTCTGTCAGAAAAAAATATATATATTCTGATTATGATGGTTTGGTTACATGGAGAAAGATTAATGATTCAAGGTATAAATGGTCCCTGATTAAACACACATACAATTTTAATTAGAGAAGAATACTAAAATAATCTCTAGAAAATTTAGTCCTATGGGTTTTTTTTGCCACTACAAAGGAGCAAGCTATCAGCTAAAGAAGAAAACATTGAAAAACTTACTGATTGTATGGGTCATACATTTGGAGAAATGAATGAGGTGGCAAAGTAAGGTTGTCTGCCATGTGTCTTTCGCCAGTTGGAGGTCTTTCATTTAGGTAACATACCATGTGGGCTTCCCTGGTGGTTCAGATAGTAAAGAATCTGCTTGCATTGCAGGAGACCTGAGTTTGATCCCTGAGTTGGGAAGATCCCCTGGAGAAGGGAATGGCTACCCAATCCAGTATTCTTGCCTGAAGAATTCCATTCTGTTGGACAGTCTTCATGCCATTTTTAATGTGGAGGTCAGTTGCAGGAATCATTGCAGGTATTTTCCTGAGGGTTTAATTCACAGGGTGTGTTCCAAATTTAGCAAAAGTAAAGCCCAGTGCGTGGTAACAACAAATAAAATGAGATTGCCATTTAATAAATCAGATTTGTAATTGAGTACAAGAATTTCAAGTGCTAGAACTAAAAATGCTTTCTGAGAGCTATCACATATCTGATAATGTTTTCCCTGAGCACTTGCAAATAAAAAAGTTTCTTTAATACGGTGCTATTCCATTTATGTTTTACACAGACTTAGATCAATCACAGTAATAGTCAACACCATTTGGAAAGATGTTTGCTAAGTCGGCCTTAATTTATGATTTAGTATTATGTAGGCGCCTTAGGTGGCTATGGAAAAGACTGCTCAGTTTTCCTTTGCCTCCATGAAGCAGGTATTTTAGGAGCAGTGATGTAAAAGTTAATTGGGATTATTTGGCTTCAAGTGACAGAATGCTTACCTATAATTGGCTTAAGTGAAAAGAGAGTTTTTTGGCTTATAGAATTGGAAAGTCCAGAATATGAAATGGCTTTGGGCAAGCCTGCACCCCAGAGATCAAATGAAATCATCTGGACCTAATCTCTCTTCCAGATGTGGCCTTTTCTTTTCTCATTATTGTCTTTATTTATAGATATACTCTCCTTTTTTATGCCAAGAGGACCTCCAGGAATTACATGTTTATATCTTCACAGCTCTAGTCCAATTGTAAAGTTTTGGTATTTTGATCAGTTGGTTCTTATTGAGACTAATATCTTGAAACAGGCTTGGTGGCCAGAGAAATACATACCTATGACAGAAGCCAAAGGCAGGGACAGGGTTACATGGACTGTCTTAGGCAAGAAAGACCTCTGAGCAGTAAGGAGTAATTGTGCTTAGTTGCTCAGTCGTGTCTGACTCTTTGCGATTTCCTGGTCTGTAACCCACCAGGCTCCTCTGTCCATGGAGATTTTCCAGGCAAGAATACTGGAGTGGGTGGCCATGCCCTCCTCCGGGGGATCTTTCCAACCCAGGGATCAAACCCAGGTCTCCAGCATTGCAGGCAGATTCTTTACCAGCTGAGCTACCAGGGAAGCCCTTAATAACATACTGCTGCTGCTGCTGCTGCTGCTAAGTCACTTCAGTCGTGTCCAACTCTGTGTGACCCCATAGACGGCAGTCCACCAGGCTTCCCTGTCCCTGGATTCTCTAAGCAAGAACACTGGAGTGGGTTGCCATTGCCTTCTCCAATGCATGAAAGTGAAAAGTGAAAGTGAAGTCACTCAGTCGTGTCCGACTCTTCGCGACCCCGTGGACTGCAGCCCACCAGGCTCCTCCGTCCATGGGATTTTCCAGGCAAGAGTACTGGAGTGGGGGTGCCATTGCCTTCTCCGAATAACATACTAGTAAATGTCAATTCACACTAATTAGGATTAGTGATAGAAGCTACCCTTTTCATCAGTATTAGAAGTCTTTGAAAATGATGTGGAAAGATTTGTGCCTTTTCTAGCTTGAAGGTCTGTGATACCCTAGTGATAATGGTGTTCAGTTCAGTCGCTCAGTCGTGTCTGACTCTTTGTGACCCCATGGACTGCAGCATGCCAGGCTTCCCTATCCATCACCAACTCCCGGAGCTTACTCAAATTCATGTCCATTGAGTCGCTGATGCCATCCAACCATCTCATCCTCTGTCACCCCCTTCTCCTCCTCCTTCTCCAATCTTTCCCAGCATCAGTGTCTTTTCCAATGAGTCAGTTCTTCACATCAGGTGGCCAAAGTATTGGAGTTTCAGCTTCAGCATCAGTCCTTCCACTGAATATTCAGGACTGATTTCCTTTAGGATTGACTGGTTGGATCTCCTTGCAGTCCAAGGGACTCTCAAGAGTCTTCTTCAGCACCACAGTTCAAAAGCATCAATTTTTCCATGCTCAGCTTTATAGTCCACCTCTCACATCCATACATGACTACTGGAAAAACCATAGCTTTGATTAGATGGACCTTTGTTGGCAAAGCAATGTCTCTGCTTTTTAATATGCTATCTAGGTTGGTCCTAGCTTTTATTCCAAGGAGTAAGCATCTTTTAATTTTATAACGCTTAGGAGAAACAAATATGGAGTTCAAATTTTTCAAACTGCCTTGACTAAAACTATATAAATTAAATGTTTAAAAATAGTCTGCTTGGTTGTATTTCTTCAATATGGATATTTTACATGGGAAAAAGTGATGCAAGAAAAATATAAACAAATATTAGGTAAAAACTAGACCCTTGTGCATGAGTGCTAAGTTGCTTCAGTCATGTCTGACCACATTTAAACAATTAATTTATTTTACAGTTGATAGAATATTTGTTTTGTTTCTACTTTTTAGTTTTTCTGAATAATCTTGCTGTGAGCATTCATGTATTCAACACATGGTTTTGTGTGAATGTATTTCTTTTTTCTTCTTTTTGGTATATATCTAAGATTGAAATTGCTGGGTCATATGGTAACTTGAGAGTGCCTTGGACTGGAGATCCAACTAGTCCATTCTGAAGGAAATCAGCCCTGGGTGTTCTTTGGAAGGAATGAGGCTAAAGCTGACACTCCAGTACTTTGGCCACCTCATGCGATGAGTTGACTCATTGGAAAAGACTCTGATGCTGGGAGGGATTGGGGGCAGGATGAGAAGGGGACGACAGAGGATGAGATGGCTGGATGGCATCACCGACTCGATGGACGTGGGTCTGGGTGAACTCCGGGAGTTGGTGATGGACAGGGAGGCCTGGCGTGCTGCGATTCATGGGGTCGCAAAGAGTCAGACACAACTGAGCAACTGAACTGAACTGAACTGATGGTAACTTTTCTCTTAAACCTTTTGAGGAACTGCCAAATTGTTTTCCAAAATGGCTGAACCATTTTACATTCCCAACAGGGAATGTAGAAGGGGAATTTCTCCATATCCTCAACAACACTTGTATTTTTTATCTGCTGCTATTGTTATTTTTGTTATCATTGCCTTCCTAGTGGAAGTGAATTTTGGTTTTGATTTGCATTTTCCTAGTGATTAATGATGTTCATCATCTTTTCCTATATTTATTGACCATTGATATATTTCCTTTGAAGAAATGTCTATTGAATTCCTTTGCTGGTTTTAAATTAGGTTATTTGTTTTTTATTGACTTGATGATTTTCAAAGGTTTCTCCCATTCTGTGGGTTGTGTTTTCATTTTCCTGATGGTAATCTTTGAAGGATCAAAGTTTGTAAGTTTTGATAAATTAGAATTTATTTGTATTTCTTTGTCATGTGTTTTTTGTGTCATATATAAGAAATTATTGCCTAACTCAATGTAATAAAGATTTACTTCTATGCTGTTTTTATAATTTTAGTTCTTAAATTTAAATTTATAATCCATTTTGACTTAATGCTTCTGTATGGTGTGAGGAAGGGGTCCAATCTCACTCTTTTGTATATGGATATCCAATAGACCCAACATCATGTGTTGAAAAGATCAATGAATTATCTTGACACCTTTACCTTGTTTTGAAACTTTGTATAATATTTTAATATCTCTTTTCTATTTTTCTTTCCATTCTGTTGCCTCTGCCTTAGTTAGGACCTTATTAGTTCTCATTGGGTCTAGGGAATGTATATAGTTCATGTGTTTGTATGTATGTGTATGTAACTTCATCCATAATATATCACCATGTTTTGTGTGTGATCCCTTAACTTTTTATTCATGAAACACACAACCTTATTCCATAAAGATTTACTTGTTAAAAAAGAAGACAGTCTAAGAACAGTTCTTCAGTTCACAAACTGCAAGACTGAATTCTTAGAAACCATCTTTTTACAATTGTTCTTTAGGAAGCAAGTAAATGATGAGAGAACTGAATAGCTGAAATGAGGAAAGTGATTCTATTAAAGGGAAAAAGAGAGTCTGGGATGTAGAAATGAAACTGTATGAAGCAAGTAAGAGTGAGGATCCTGGCAAAGTTGGGTTTTCCTGTATGTATTTTGTTTTGTGTTAAAGCATTCAATAATCTTTTAAATAAGACGTGAGAACAGTTGACCTTGAATAGTGTGGGGTTGGGGAGGGCGGGTAGGGGTACCGATCCTCCCTGCAGTCAAAAATTCCCACATAACTCTACGTTCGGTCCTCCTGCCTTCCATGTTCCCAATTCTGCATTTGTGGGTTCAACCAAGCAGGGCCTATGCAGTCTGCAGTACACATTTGTTGAAAAAAATCCATTTCTAAGTGGACCCTTGTGGTTTAGACCCATATTGTTCAAGGGTCAACTGTAAATGCATCTGTTAATACTTCAAAAGGGCCTTCCTAGGAATATTTAGGATATAGTATTGCTGGAAAACTCAGAAATGAATAATTTTGATTCCCGGTTTTGCTAAAAAATGTACCTTTTTTTAGCCAAAAATATAGTTAACATGAATAAACCTGCTTTATCATGGTCTGTGATATCATTTGTATAAATACCACAATAACATTTATAGAATGTCTACAGTGTTCTAGACATACTACTTTTTAAAAAACTTAATACTCACAACCTTACCAAATAGTTACAGATGGATATCACAGAGGAGTTAATTGGTAGTAAAAAGGTTAAGTAAATAGTTGAACTGAGATTTCACCCAATGATGTCTTGCACCAAAGCCCACGTTTTTCCTAGCCTAGGCATACATCAAAATACTGACCATATACTTGTTCTGTTATTGTCAGAATCAATGCAAAAAACTCAGTGTTTACAGAAGAGAGGCATTGTGGGCCAGGGTAGTCAGGGCAGGTTCAGAAAGAGGTGACTCCAGAGTCACCCCTAAGGAGGATGATGGAGGAGAAAGATGAAAAGATGAAAGAGAGATGGTGAAGGTATTCTACCATAAAGAATAGCATAGCAAAATAAAATAGTCTCTTAAAACATTTGGTCTGAACTTAATAAAAAGTTCTTTTTTGATTCATCTTTTTGAGACAAATGTTCTTGCCTGATTTAATAGAAATGGTATTTTCTCTGCAGATACCTTTGAGCCATACTCTGAGATGCAGAGATATTTCTTGTTGGAACCAACTCTGCCAGCATGCTTGAATAAGCAGAATTATTCCTCTAAGCTATCTGAAATGGAGCTGAGACACCAATAAGCAAATCATAACACACAATAATGGAAAAGACAAACATTTATTCCATCCAACTAATGCTTACATTAATCTGATTAATTAAAGCATGAATGAGAACTATTTACTTGTGCTTGTTGTAAAAGAGCAGCATTAAATTAGCTCTTTACCCTTGGAGACACACCATGATTGTTGGCTTTCATTGTGTTTTTAGCCTCATTGCTTTCTTCTGTAAAAGCAATGGCTTACTGTTTTCTCACGTTTCCTACTAGTTGAAGCAAGGCTGGTGCATAGCCAAAGAGCTTTTGTTCATTTCTTTTTTATTTATTTTTATTTTTAATTGGAGGATAATTGCTTTACAATGTTATGTTAGTTTCTGCCATACAGTAATGTGAATCGGCCGTAAGTATACATTTTGTCTCCTTCCTCAGGAGCCTCCCTCCCACGGCCCACCCCATCCCACCCTCTAGGTTGTCACAGAGTACTGGGTTGAGCTCCCTGTGTGATACAGCAACTTCCCACTAGCTATCTCTTTTACATATGGTAATGTATATGTTTCAGTGACACTCTCTGAATTCATCCGAATCTCTCCTTCCCCCACTGTTTCCACAAGTCTGTTCTCTATGTCTGCATCTCTGTTCCTGCCCTGCAAATAGGGGCAAACTCAAAAGCAGGGTTTTAATATTGAAATTAACCATGAAATTTGTCATCTGACAACCTCATATGCTTGCACGTAAGACAACTACCCAAATGAAAGCAGCAATAACAGGAGGGTCATCCTGTACCTTTTTGAGAATTTTTTTCCCAGAGATTTTCATTTCCATTTGGGTTTTATCTAATCAACTTTCCCTTTAAAAGTTTCATAAGCATGAGGTTTATTTCCAACTTTTTATGTTTACTATGGGGTTCAGTGGCTATAAGTCATTCATATTGAATCAGTTCTAAAAAAGGATGCTTCAGGTTTCCTCGAAATACATAAGAAGCTTAAGAATCTAGTAAAAATTGCTCATAAAATAGCCTTTTACTCAAGGTCTGATCCTGGCTTAGCCTGGCTTTGACCTTGCAATATCTATCTGGAATGGACTTACTAAATTTATGAGTGAGACTTAACATGATCCTCCGTGTTCATAAGAGAGTCTCTAGTCTGTTCAAAGGACTTGAAAGTGTTAATAGTTTTATAGATGCAGAAATGAAAGAAATAGAGTATAGAAATAACTTAAAACTGCTATCAGCTTAAAATGAAATTTAACTTATAAGAAATTGATTATGACACTCAGTGCTATAAAACTGAAAATATTTGGCTAGAAAAAATTCCTTAGTAAGAAAATAAATATGCAGAATAATAGTTTCATATAACATTAGGTCACATATAACATTAGGTTGGGGCTTCCCTTGTGGCTCAGCTGGTAAAGAATCTGCCCGCAATGTGGGAGACCCTTGGTTCGATCCCAGAGCTGGGAAGATCCCCTGGAGAAGGGAAAGGCTACCGACTCCAGTATTCTGGCCTGGAGAAGTCCATGGACTGAGTCCATGGGGTTGCAAAGAGTCAGACATGACTGAGCGACTTTCACTTCACTCACTTCAACATTAGATTTTGCTTAAAGAAACATCAAGTTTATCTAAAATTCAGACTGGATAGAAGGCAAGAAAGGAAAGTGCTTTAACTGTAATTTAAAATGTAGGTTATAAACATTTTTCCAAATTTAGAAGATATTTGACTAAATGGTAAGTTCATAGAACATATGCTCTAAAGGGCTGGGCAGGAAAAACAAAATAGGTTTTGATGGGAAGTTGTTTAAGTATACTGGTAAATATATTTTGTTTTTTCACCTGAGCAATCTTTCTTGATCTCTTTTTGCTTCCAACCTGTGAAGATTTATTAGCCATGTCACCATGTCATCATGCTTGTCTGCATTATGAAATGTATCCCTCTCTGTGCAAATTTTGGTTTTGCTTTTCTCCCATAGGTTAGCAGGAGAGCTAGCTACTTGAAGCAGAGGCTTTCCCTTGTTCATTTTTGAGTCCCTAGCATCTAACATCGGGCCTGCTAATAAATGTTTTTCCAACTGAATGGATCTATACAATGGTCTGGATATGCTCAGACATTTGGGATGGCCTTTATTTAAAGAGACAGGGCAGGTCTGAATCTTTTGTCCTGTCGTTTTAAGTTCACATGACTAACACCTAGAGGTGCAAATGAAGTGGAGGAGAGCCCAGGGAGCTATTTCTAGGAAGAAAACATTTCTCTGATCCTTTGCTCTGCCCACAGTGTTAATAACACTTTGTTCAGCACCCACACTGTCAATTTCATTCCAGCTGGGACTCTTCTGATTAGCAGTCTGCTCTTTGTGTTCCCAGAGACAGACTAAGAGGAGGGGCCGAAATGACAAAATTAAATAAATAATGATATTACAGTGTGACGGAACCTTACGTCAGTGCCAAGGGAGAAAAACAAAGAAGCACAAAGGTTCTCTTGGGATTATTATCCAGCACTGCCTACTGATAATTTCAAAGTAATTTCGTAGCTGTTTATTGTTTCAGAAATAATTTCCCAGCTTCATTTCACTGATCTTTATAGCAACCATGTGAATTTGAGTAACAAGAAGAGCTGTGACACTATATCTAAAACAAGGGAGAAAGGAGTGATGAATTTACTTTAGATGGTTGGCCAAGTCTGCACAGGAACTGAGCTTTACAAGACTAGTAGACTATCAGGCAGGTAATGGGAAATATAGAAGGTTCTCAGTGAAGGTAACAAAATGCAGGAGGGAACAGAGATGTGAAAATGTATAAATTGTTTTGGGGAATATCCAGTAATACAGAAGCTAATGGTACATGCAAAAGCAGAGGTGGAGGTAAAGCTGCAGAGATAAGGCAGACAGAAATCATGTCGTAGAAACATCTTGCTTGTCATTCTTAGGGGCTGGGACTGAATTCATCCCTGGACAGTAGTGAGCTGCTGAACATTGTCTTGCAGGGGACAATTATGATTAGTTCTGTGCTTTGTAAAAGTGACTAAGAAAATGCAATTGCTTATGGGCTTCAGGTGGTAAAGAATCCACCTGCAATGTGGGAGACCTGGGTTCGATCCCGGGGTTGGAAAGATCCCCTGGAGAAGGGAAAGGCTACCCACTCCAGTATTAGGGCCTGAAAAATTCCATGGACTGTATAGTCCATGGAGTTGCAAAGAGTCGGACATGACTAAGTGACTTTCATTTTCACTTTCATGGGCTTCCCAGGTGGTGCTATTGGTAAAGAACCTGCCTGCCAATTCAGGAGACATGAGACCAGGGTTCAATCCCTGGTTCAGGGAGATCCCCTGGAGGAGGAAATGGCAAACTACTCCAATATGCTTGCATAGAGAATCTCATGGACAGAGAAGCCTGGAAGGCTACAGTCTATAGGGTCGCAAAGAATCAGACACCACTGAAGTGACTTAGCACATATGCATGCAAAACAGTGGCATGCAGTATTTTTCTGCTTCAAAATAATACTGTTCACACTTTAGATCCAGGCCCCCGATTCTACCCAAAGTCAAGTGCTATTACTAATGCACTAACTGTAAATATGACTTTTTTTTACCTGTTAAGAAAGGCTCTCTGAATGAAAGTTAATGGGACTCATGCTATTATAGGGGCAATCCCAGATTCACTTTAAATTATACATAAAAGTAATCTTTGCAACTTTTAGCCCATTATCATTATTAACAAATTAACCATGATAGTCTACAGAAAACATGGTGTCTGATCAGACAGAAGTGATCGTAGAAGGAAGAACGCAAAAGAGCAATCAGAGTGCTAGAGGGAGAACCAGGAGAGACCTGGAATTGTTGGTACATGACATAAAACCTGAGCTTTGCTGCTGTAACCACAACTGCCACTAAATTTGTCCCGACAGCAAAACTCCCACTCTTATATTTTAAGCCTCCTGTGCTGGTACTCTGTTCTAAACTTATAAAACTGGATGACTCCTAGCTAACAAGTGTTAAAAATACAGACTGTAGTCTGTGGATAATTTTTTAATGTGTGGGTAAAGCATTTTTCTCCTTCAAGAAGTTCAATTGAAGAACGCCTTTTATGCTATTTCCAAATAGATACACATATTTGGGGGACATGAGATAAATTCCCTGCCATTATTTTGACTTGTGTTTTTTTTCTTTTGGAGTCTATGGATAAGAACTGTTATGTTAGATTCTGCATCATTAGTTTATTCCAAAGGAACTTTAGAAGTGAGGGTGGGGGATTAGAGGAATCGACTCCTCCAGAGATCTTTTTATCCATTTAGGGCAAGGGAAGTAGACTGGTCCTGCTTTTGTAGCTAGAGGAGTTTAATAGGCCAATGTTTCTGGTGGTATGTCCTATAGAATACTATCCCCAGAGATGTTCCAAGGTAAAATGCGTTTTATAGTCCAATGTTATGGCAAATTCTTATTTTTAAAAATCTCTGTTAAAGAATCATAATGCACATTAGTGCTTTATATCTTGAGGAATACTTTAATAAAGAAATAATTTGCTAAATATTTTTAGTCCAGTGTGATAAACTACTAGTACCCTCCCCAACCCAAATATGTTCTTGCCCTTTGCCAAAATAATGGAGTTTAACCTGTGAACATGGCCACCTTGTTTTTTCCCTTGAAATTTTCCCTTGAAATCAGACACTGCCAATGCCATTGAGTTCTTGCCAGTGGATTGTAGCTGAGTATATATGTTCAACTTCTGCATTTGCTCGTTCTTTACTTCCTCTCATCTTCCCATGGGCCAGAATGTAGACATGTGTGTCAACCAACCTTAAATATGTAGATGAGAGCAATACCCGAGGAGACAACAGAATGGGTCCCTAATGACCTTATGAAGTAGAGCCTGCTTTCATACTCTAGATTGTTATGGGAGAGAGAATTTTCTGTCCTGTTTGAACCAGGGTGTAACTTTGTTTTAATATCTCATTTCAGGAAACACATTTCAGGCAACATTGGACCATGCCTGAACCAACACTGGACTTTGATTCTGATTTCTTAGTCAGTACCACAAGCTTTGAGGCATGTCTTGCTCTATGATTTTCCTCACCATTCTCTATTTCCTGATTGGTGCTACTCTAATTGATGACCCAAGGCCCAATTCCATCTATCGAATGGCTCTTCAGAATCCCCCAGTGGGTCCTCTGGACCTGGCCAGGATACAAGGACTAGAAGAGTTTGTCAAGGATCACATGACAAGATTGAGGGGCCAGCCCTGCAAGAGATAGCACCACTCTTGCTTCACTTTGAGTATAATCACATCATACTGTTCACTTCCAGAGAACTGAGGATTGTAGCTTAGTTGTGTGTTAAAGAAGAAAATGAAATGATTTGATTAACGCAGAGAATTGTTTCTGCTACCCTGGAGCCTGAAAAATGTCAGACACTCATTTTCTCAATGCAGCTCTTTCTAGGTGCATTCTCTTTTGGAAATACATGAATGCTTCCACCTGGAGCAGGGAAAAGAAATGAGACTTCTCTTTCTACAATTCCTATGAGGAACCGCACATCCTTTCCATAGCGAGTGACTACTGGTTTAGTGAAGAGGACACTGGTTGAGAGATGAGGTAGGTGGGAGGACTTGTGGTTTTCTCGTGAAGTGATGTCTCTGTTTAGTCATCTACCTTTTCTGAAATATAAATCTCAGATATAAATTGATTTCCCAACTTCTCAAACAAGAAAGGTATTTAGATGTTTGTCCTGGTAACAGTATTGTGTTATTTAAGAGCCAGAGTGGGTTATAAGCAACAGCTCTTTCTACAAGCAGTACAAAAATCCATATGACAGCATTTTTGATAAATGTTCAAACTCTGTGATATTCAGAGAAATCCCTGTCTCCAAGCAGCTCTTTCCTTTATCGTGTAGCTATCATTACGTTCTATATTATATTGACCAAAAGCATAATGATAAAAGCAGGTGGAACTTAGAGATCTGAGTCCTTCCTCTTCACCTGAGTTACTTGTGAATCTATTGACAATTCCTCTGCATTGTTTACACATTCTTTATAATTATTTAAATACTATGTATTATCATTAAACTCTCTCATCTTTAAGTGTTTGTTCTTCTTTTGTGTCCACTCCTCCAATAACTGCCCACCAGTCCTGGGGAACATAAAGAATCTGAGCATTTGATATCTAAGCTTTATCTTACCTTCCTTATGTATGGATTCACTTTGTATCTCAAGATTCATATTTTTACTTTTGGTTCACCATTCCCAACTGCTCCCTTTGTTCATGCTAATGTGAATTTTATCTCTGTTATAAAAATGGTTTAATATGTTATATCTGACAATTTTGCCTCTTTCTGTTCCGCAGCCATATATGGAAACTCTCCACCCTGCTCAGTCCATATTTTCCCTCATAGCTCAGTTGGTAAAGAGTCTGCCTGCAATGCAGGAGAACTGGGTTTGATTCCTGGGTCAGGAAGATCCCCTGGAGAAGGAAATGACAAGCCACTCCAGTATTCTTGCCTGGAGAATCCCATGGATAGAGGATCCTGGCAGGCTGCGGTCCATGGGGTCACAAAGAGTCAGACACAACTAAAGTTGAACACGAGTTAATGACTAAACCACCACCACCAAGAGGGAGAAGGAGAAGGGTTAAGTGTCTCCAAATATGCAGATATTTTTCTCCCAGGTCTTACAAACCTCAATGGGTGAAAAGGTAATAATTAAGATGAAAACTTTTATGCCACTTCTAGCAGTATGGTGGGACCCTCTTGTGTACAGACCACAAAACATGGACTAAGGCTACATAAAGTATCTGCTTTGAAAGATCCTAGTTTGGTCGATGCATCCTGATCATTTCTAGGGTTTCCTAGTTACGGGCTAACTGCTAATTTTCCCACTGTTTGTCACAATTACTGATCTCAAGAAGTCAGAGATTCATATAATCTTTGACTAGAACCTAAGCCTTCCTTACCCAAATATCCTCTTGATGTCTGCTCTACAACCTGGCTTAGAAGTTCTGATGACTCCATTATACTTAGAGGATTTTACTCCCCCAGAAAACAATTCTTATCCACTTATATTTTTCCAGGTAACTGGTCCTGCTCAAGTAGTGAGATCAACTAACCAGTGAAATCATCTTTGAGGCTTGAGCACTTTCCTTTGAGATCATTTTCTTGAACACAGCCTGTCACTGCTGCTGCTGCTGCGGCTAAGTCGCTTCAGTCATGTCTGACTCTGTGCAACCCCATAGACAGTGACCTACCAGGCTTCCCCATCCATGGGATTTTCCATGCAAGAGTACTGGAGTGGGTTGCCATTGCCTTCTCCAATGCATGAAAGTGAAAAGTGAAAGTGAAGTCGCTCAGTCGTGTCTGACTCTTCGCGACACCATGGACTGCAGTCCACCAGGTTCCTCCATCCATGGGATTTTCCAGGCAAGAGTACTGGAGTAGGGTGCCATTGCCTTCTCTGCAGCCTGTCACTAACTGACCCTAACTGTTTTGAAGAACAATTATGATATGACACCCACACAGTTATTGAGCACCTGACCGGCCTATTCAAGGGTCTCTATACCCCTTCCTCAAAAGCTGACCTCACACTTTTAATATTGGATAGTTATCATTTTGGTGGTGTTGTTTGACTCCTTCAAAGGACACACTTAAACTGCTACTCTGATTTTAATACTCCCCTCTCCTTCAGCATCTCAGTGAGTGACAACATGTCTAATGTTTGTCTTCCCAGATAACTCTGTTTCCAGTAATGTTTAGGACAAGGAAACACTCACTGTAGCTGCCTAGTCTCTAAGGAAACTACATACTGGCTCTCTGCTGGGTTTGTGTGCATTGTCCAGTGGGGCAGGATGCTGGAGAAACACCATTTGGTGCCTAGTGGGCAAAGTTTTAAATTCTGTGGCATTTAATTTCTAGGTGTTCTTTCTATTCCTGATGTCTCTTATCTTCTGTGAGTCAGTGATTTGCCTGACTCAAGAAGGCACCTTCTTAAGTGAACTACAATGTCATAGAGGTAACTTTAGAAGTAACTGGTACATGGTGATGAGCATGGGTCAAGGATAAAGATATGCAGTACCATCTCTCTTACCTCTAGAAACTTACAAGAGAGTACTTATCCCCACCAAAAGTGAACCTGGAGAAACTCAGAAATTTTAACAGATGACATTGTCCTCTGCCCACTCCATCCATAAAATGATTAGCATCTTTTAGGCCACAGAGGAGCCTGGCAGGCTGCAGCCCATTGGGTCACATAGAGTTGGACATAACCAAAGTGACTTAGCATGCATGCCTCATCACTCTGAGTTCACTCTTCTTATTTTCAGTGCTAGAATTCTCTCATTCAGGCTCTGGTCCTTGTAACTTGTTACAATATAGCAAGCTCAGTAAAGGAGAGGGCTGCTTCTAGTAATTAAAACTTTTCTTGCCTGCCCTCCCCTAGTTCAGCCTTCATGTTTTATATAGATGGGCAGCAGGGCTCTGCCCAACGAAATCCCAGAATTTTAATCACCTCTGGTCTCTCCTTTCTGTCCCATCATCTCAGTGAGTTCTTGCTAAAATCATTTATTGGATTCAATTAACTGCCGTTCTCTACCTTGTGTTATTAGCCCCACTGAGAGGTGAATTTGTCAGAAAATAAAAATAACAATGTATCAAATGCAGTTTTTAATGAAAATTTAAGCTGATAATTACCATTATCAGTGATAATAATAATGATAAGCTTGGAGGGAGGGGGAAGGACTGTTGAACTGTTACCACAAGAACCACAAAGAAAGATTTGGAGTTTATGATCAGTCTTCTGCCCATTAGGAGATTTTTGTAGACACCAAGTGACTATATTTTGGCTTAGGGTTTGGAAAATGTCATCATGTCTAAATGGTTCTTCATTGTATTGGTTTTTTTTTTTGCTTCAGGAAAAAACCTGCCTCCCAATTAAGGATGTCAGGATAACCTGATTATACCTTCCTTATTGTCAGCAGGGCCCACCAACAGGCATTTATGTATTTCTGGTGTCAGTAACAGAATCATGCAAGGCTTTTTGCACAAATGAAAACTTCTCATTTAGTGAATCATAGACAGATTCATTCTTTCAGAGAACTATCTTCTGGGAAGAGACAAGTCTTCGGCAAAGTCCCAAGGGGCCTGTGCTCTTCTTTTGCCCTTTTCTCCAGCTCATTAAGCTTTTGGTGATTTATTTCCTTTAATCACTCTAACCCCATTTCTCTTCCTGTCTTTCTATGTTAGTCCTTCCGTCTATGTATAGCCCTTCCATTGTAAACTCATTGCATGCGTAGTCAATTCAGTCGTGTCCGACTCTTTGTGACCCCATAGACTGTAGCCCACCAGGCTCCTCTGTCCTTGGGATTTCCAAGGCCAGAATACAGGAGTGGGTTGCCATTTCCTGACTCAAAAATGCCCCAGTGAGGAGAAGCACACCTGAAGTTTATCCTTTCTCCCACTTCCATTCTTGCTCTTCATGCTCACATAACTAATGAGACCTGGGGCTGGAACAAAAAGCACATACATTCTAAAGGTCACTGGGATAGTTTCCTTGGAGTTCCTATCTCCTGAGTCTCAAAGGATTCAATTGGAGCCCAAACATCGAAAATTGAGTCTGAGTTGGAGTTCAAGAAACATCTTTTGCCAGCTGAGAGATTTTTAGGCTTATTTTCTCCATCTTTATTAGGGGGAAAAAAATTAAAACCTAGTTTATAGGCCTGCTGTGGGAATTTAATGAGACAATCTATGCAAAGTGCTTGGCACATAAACAGTACTCAGTAAACATTAAGTTGCTGAAATTATTTGTCACACCTCCTCTTTCAAAAGTTTATGGCAAATACTCTATCAAATTTTGTTTATGGAAATTATATGCTTTTGCTAGCCTAATTTTTATTTCCCTTTTATTTTTTCATCCATCATTTAATAACATACCATGCTGTGCTGTGCTGTGCTCGGTTGCTCAGTCATGTCTGACTCTTTGCAACCCCACGGACTTTAGCCCACCAGGCTCCTCTGTCCATGGGATTCTCCAAGCCAGAATACTGGAGTAGGTTGCTGTGCCTTCCTCTAGGGGATCTTCCCAACTTGCATCTCTTATGTCTCCTGCATTGACAGTTGGGTTTTTCATCTTCCTTTATTTCTTGAATTACACAAAAGTTTTAAAAAGTTGAGTGAGAAGTGGTAAAGAGTTACAAAATTAAGTCTTAATCAATATCTACAACTTAATGGAGGTAAATAAGGCTTACCTACTATATTGGGGTTCTTTAGAGAAACAGAACATGCATGTGTATATCTGTACTGTTATGATAATATTATATGTAGGATCTATATAATGTGTCATCTATAACACATACAATAATATAATATAAACATAATATAAAATATTTTATATCCAATTTATTATCTATGTAATATATAATATATAAAGTAAACAATATTATACACAGATATAAAGCTGGAAACCCAGAAAAACTAGTGAAATACTTCAGTCTGAGTCCTAAAGCATAAGAACCAAAGGAGCCCAAAGTGCAAATCTCAGTTGAAAGCAGAAAAACATGAGACAAGCCCTTAGCCTAAGAAGGGAGGCTTTTTTTTTTTTTTTTAAGGGAGAAATGCCTTCTTTCCTTGCTTTTTGTTCTATTTAGATTCTCAATGGACTGAATGTTGCCCACCCACTCTGAGGAGGACAGTCTACTTTCCTGAGTCCACCAATTCAAGTGCTAATTTCATCCAGAACCCTAACTGATACACCCATAAATAATGTTCAATCTGGGTTCCTCTTGACCAGTTAAACTGGTACATAAAATTAACCTCTACACTTGCTTTTATCCCTAAAATTTAAAGTAATTTTGAAAATTGACCTGCCAAAATAAAACTGTAGATTTTATGATTAAAATAGTGCCAGAGAGATAAATCATTAAGAAATTATATGTCATTGGCTTGTTGTTTTAGCCAAATGAATGTCAACTCAAGTTTTATGAGTATATATATTATATATATATATATATATATATATATATATATATATATATATATTCTCTCAGATAGATATCAATACACACACATAATGGGAAGCATTGCTAATATTTTTATAATTATTTTTAAGCAGTTAAAACTATTCTCAGTTCAGTTCAGTCACTCAGTCATGTCCGACTTTGTGACCCCATGGCCCCACAGCACACCAGGCCTCCCTGTCCATCACCAACTCCCGGAGTTCACCATGTCCATTGAGTCCATGATGCCATCCAACCATCTCGTCCTCTGTCATCCCCTTCTCTTCCTGCGCTCATGAAAATAAACATTTTTTAACAAAGTACAATTATAATGGTCGTTTCAAAATCTATTCAAAGTCTGGTAAAGCTCTCCTGGTGGTTCAGCTGATAAACAATCTGCCTGCAATGTGGGAGACCCAGGTTCGATCCCTGGGTTGGAAAGATCCCCTGGAGAAGGGAATGGCTACCCACTCCAGCATTCTGGCATGGAGAAATCCATGGACTGTATGGTCCATGGGATTGCAAAGAGTCAGACACGACTGAGCAACTTTCACTGTCACTTTCAAAGCATGTTAATATGAAATGAATTGTTCAGTGATATTTTAGCAAATTTTTTTCAGAATGTAATTGAAAATAACTCAAAATCTTAGTGATCTAATTTCAAAATTTATGTAATTAGCTCAATGTATTTATTGAATACCCACACTATGTCAGACTTTCTGTTTAGATCTAGGATGATTGTTTAATTAAAGACCATGCTATTTACCTCATTTTTCACACTCTGTGACAGACATATTCATAATAACATACGAATTCACACATAAATATAATAACATTTCCATGATGTATTAATAAAAATGCATATTCTGTGTCTAAGACATTCATTCATTATTTGAGAAGTTTTTAAATATGCCCCAGATACTGTTTTAGGAACCAGGTTTATAGCAGTGAATGAAACCAACAATTCTGCCTTCATGGAGTTTATATTTTCCTTAGAAAGGCAACAGTAAACAAAATGTATGGTTATCAGCTACAGGGAAAAATAAAAACAGAAGAGGGGAGTTAGGGCATAGTGTTCGGGGTCAAAGCTAGCCTCACTGAGGAAGTGGCTCTGAGCCATAACCCAGAATGAGAGAAGTGAGATATGAGGAGCCCAGGTGAGAGTATTACAGACAAGGAGATCAAAAGTTGGGAATTTCCCAAAGAAGGAAAATTGCTGCCATGTTTGAGTAACTGCAACAAGACCGGAAAGGATGGAGTAGAGTGACCTATGTGACCCTATGGACTGTAGCCTGCCAGGGTCCTCTGTCCATGAAATTCTCCAGGCAAGAATACTGGGGTGGGTAGCCATTCTCTTCTCCAGGGATTTTTCCCAACCCAGAGATCAAACCCAGGTCTCCCACATTGCAGGCAAATTCTTTACCATCTAAGCTACCAGGGAAGTCTTAAAGTAGAGTGAGTAAAGGCAACGGTAACTAGAAAAGAGAAGTAAAGTGCATTAGACAGGCCTTGACTTTAATCTGAGGCAGAATTGTCTCCACTAGAAAATTTTGAGATAAGTGCATTATATGACTTATAGTTTAATAGGATTACCTAGTTCCTGTGTTAAGAATAGATTACAGCAAAGGCAAAAGAAGTAGAAAAACACATCAGTTAAGAAGAACTGCATAAATACAAAATAGAAATGAAACTAACTTATGGCAACATAAATTAGTGAAGTAGTGAGTTAGATTCTGGATACATTTTGAAGTTAACAATACTCAAAAACTAATATTAATAACGTGAAACATGAAAGGAAGTATCAAAGGTGATACAAACTTTTGGTCTAAGTAATTGGAACAATGGAATTGCTATTAACTGAAGATGACAGAAATGGTATGGACCTAACAGAAGCAGAAGATATTAAGAAGAGATGGCAAGAATACACAGAAGAACTGTGCAAAAAAGATCTTCACAACCCAGATAATCACGATGGTGTGATCACTGACCTAGAGCCAGACATCCTGGAATGTGAAGTCAAGTGGGCCTTAGAAAGCATCATTACAAACAAAGCTAGTGGAGGTGATGGCATTCCAGTTGAGCTATTTCAAATCCTGAAAGATGATGCTGTGAAAGTGCTGCACTCAATATGCCAGCAAATTTGGAAAACTCAGCAGTGGCCACAGGACTGGAAAAGGTCAGTTTTCATTCCAATCCCAAAGAAAGGCAATGTCAAAGAATGCTCAAACTACCACACAATTGCACTCATCTCACACACTAGTAAAGTAATGCTCAAAATTCTCCAAGCCAGGCTTCAGCAATATGTGAACCGTGAACTTCCTGATGTTCAAGCTGGTTTTAGAAAAGGCAGAGGAACCAGAGATCAAATTGCCAACATCTGCTGAATCATGGAAAAAGCAAGAGAGTTCCAGAAAAACATCTATTTCTGCTTTATTGACTATGCCAAAGCCTTTGACTGTGTGGATCACAATAAACTGCGGACATTCTTCAAGAGATAGGAATACCACCTGATCTGCCTCTTGAGAAATGTGTATGCAGGTCAGGAAGCAACAGTTAGAACTGGACACGGAACAACAGACTGGTTCCAAATAGGAAAAGGAGTACGTCAAGGCTGTATACTGTCACCTTGCTTATTTAACTTCTATGCAGAGTACATCATGAGAAACGCTGGGCTGGAAGAAACACAAGCTGGAATCAAGATTGCTGGGAGAAATATCAATAACCTCAGATATGCAGATGATACCACCCTTATGGCAGAAAGTGAAGAGGAACTAAAAAGCCTCTTGCTGAAAGTGAAAGTGGAGAGTGAAAAAGTTGGCTTAAAGCTCAACATTCAGAAAACGAAGATCATGGCATCCGGTCCCATCACTTCATGGGAAATAGATGGGGAAACAGTGGAAACAGTGTCAGACTTTATTTTTTTGCACTCCAAAATCACTGCAGATGGTGACTGCAGCCATGAAATTAAAAGATGCTTACTCCTTGGAAGGAAAGTTATGACCAACCTAGATAGCATATTCAAAAGCAGAGACATTACTTTGCCAACAAAGGTCCGTCTAGTCAAGGCTATGGTTTTTCCAGTGGTCATGTATGGATGTGAGAGTTGGACTGTGGAGAAGGCTGAGCGCCGAAGAATTGATGCTTTTGAACTGTGGTGTTGGAGAAGACTCTTGAGAGTCCCTTGGACTGCAAGGAGATCTAACCAGTCCATTCTGAAGGAGATAAGCCCTGGGATTTCTTTGGAAGGAATGATGCTAAAGCTGAAACTCCAGTACTTTGGCCACCTCATGTGAAGAGTTGAGTCATTGGAAAAGACTCTGATGCTGGGAGGGATTGGGGGCAGGAGGAGAAGGGGACGACAGAGGATGAGATGGCTGGATGGCATCACTGACTCGATGGACGTTGAGTCTGGGTGAACTCCGGGAGTTGGTGATGGACAGGGAGGCCTGGCGTGCTGTGATTCATGGGGTTGCAAAGAGTCGGACACGACTGAGCGACTGAACTGAACTGAAGATGGAGAACCTCACTTTTGACATATTAATAGGGCGTGAAAATGATGAGTGCCATTTGAATATACTAAGTCTGGAGTTTAGGAGACAGGTTCAAGCTAAAACAGTAACTAATTTGAGAATTGTGAAAGATTGCTTTCTGGATCCTGTCAATATTCAAGCTAGGGAAATGGAGGAGGAGATCAGTAAAGACAATGAGAAGCAGCAGCCATGTGTAGACGAAGTACCTTATAGAATGGTGCCAAGAAAAAACAAACGTAGAAAGTATTTCAAAAAGAAAGAAATAAGCAAATGTTTCAAATGATTTTTAATATTATGATCACAAATTTACCATGGGGTTGAATGTGAAGAAATTGGATATAATGCAAACAAACCTTTAGTTAATTCATAATTTTTTGGTTCAGTTGATCCTAGCTAGACTCAGCTGATTTTAGGATGGATTTGCTCATTCACTTGCATCATAGCTGCCAGGTCAGCTTAGGACTAGCTGTTCTTAGAAATTCATAGCCAGGAAATGGTCTCTGCTCCATGTGGTCTCATGTCCTCCACTAGGCAGGCTCAGACTAGTTCATGGGATGGTCAGAGAGAGCTCCCAGAGAGAAAGCAGAAGTATGTAAGAAATTTTGAGGACTAATCTGGAACAATGTCATTTTCATTACATTTTGTCGCCAAGTCATGAGTTCAGCCCAGATAAAAGATGAAAAAATAGTTTCCCATCTCTTAATGCTACTCACATTGCAAAAAGACAGGAATATGAAGAGGAAAAAAGGATTGTGGCAACACTTACATTGTGACTTCTACAGAGCATGCTAAAAATGAAGAATGCAAATATATTTTATGAGGTATCATTTATTCATACTGGACTCCTACTTTTGTGATTAGTCAAAATAGAAGTTATATGCTTGAAAGGAATACATGAAAAAAGGTTTCAAGTAATTACCTCTTTGCTGAAATAAAGTGACTTTATGTTACGTAATTTCATGGTTTTCAAACTGGGATGTTATGATCCCAGGAGCGTATGGTGGCATACCTGGAGGTCTGTAAAATCCCAAGATAAGTTAAATACACCTTCATAAAGGGTAAATTTTACATTCAAAATAGTGGGAAAATAATTGATGTTTTAAGAGAAGTATTTAAATGTTATATAAATTATTATAAAGTTTCCATGATTTTAAAGATCAAGTGAAACTTCAGTGATATTTCATGTTTGTGACATATTGGGTTCTAATCTTATGAGTTCAATATTTTTGGCCATTAGGAGTGCTTTGCTGAAAAATTACCATAGTTTATGTGCTCTGAGAGGCACCTGCACTTGGCTGGAGCAGCCGTGGGTAGATACCCCACGTCCAAGGTCAAGAGCGGCAGCTGCGCTGTGCTGGACTGGCTGTGAGGAGATACCCCACGTCCAAGGTCAGAGAAACCCCAATAAGACGGTAGGCACTGGAGCGGCTGTGAGGAGATACCCCATGTCCAAGGGTGAAGGAGAAGTCCCAGCAAGATGGTAGGATGGGTGAATTTGCGTTTAGACCAGAACTTACATAGGACTGGGAAATAGATTCTTGGAGGGCACAACAGAACCTTGTGCACCCTGGAAAAAGAAACAGTGACCCCCACAGGAGTCTTGCCTGTGGGTGTCTGGGAGTCTCTGGTGGGTGTCTGGGTATAGTTTTTGCACTCAGTTGTGGATGTGACTGGTGGTGGAAGCAAGGCCTGATGCTGTAAAGAGCAATATTGCATAATAACCTGGAATGTCAGGTCCATGAATCAAGGCAAATTGGAAGTGATCAAACAGAAGATGGCAAGAGTGAATGTCAACATTTTAGGCGTGGGTCGGTGGTGGCCTGCTGCAGGGTTGGGGGCACTGACTGTAGCAGTACATGCCTGGGATCTTTTGAGGGAGGTCAGCATTATCTTCATTACCTCCACCATAGTTTGGCCCCAGATAAATAGCAGGGAGGGAACACAGCTCCACCCATCAACAGAAAATTGTATTAAAGATTTATTGAGCATGGCACCACCCATCAGAACAAGACCAAGTATCCCCCTCAGTCAGTCAATCTCATCAGGAAACTTTCATAAGCCTCTTATCCTTCTCCATCAATAGGGCAGACACTGAAAACCACAGTCACAAAAAGTAACCAATCTAATCACATGGACCACAGCCTTGTCTAACTCAATGAAACTATAAGCCATGTTGTATAGGGCCATCCAAGACAGACAGGTCATGGTGGAGAGTTCTGACAAAATGTGTTCCACTGGAGAAGGGAATGGCAAACCACTTCAGTATTCTTGCCTTGAGAACCCCATGAACAGTATGAAAAGGCAAAATATAGGACACTGAAAGATGAACTCCCGAGGTTGGTAGGTGCCCAATATGCTACTGGAGATCTGTGGAGAAATAACTCCAGAAAGAATGAAGAGACAGAGCCAAAGCAAAAACTACATCCAGTTGTGGATGTGACTGGTGATGGAAGCAAGGCCCGATGCTGTAAAGAGCAATATTGCATAGGAACCTGGAATATTAGGTCCATGAATAAAGGCAAATTGGAAGTGATCAAACAGGAGATGGCAAGAGTGAACGTCGACGTTTTAGGAATCAGCAAACTAAAATGGACTAAAATGGAATGGGTGAATTTAACTCAGATGACCATTACATCTACTACTGTGGGCAAGAATCCCTTAGAAGAAATGGAGTAGCCATCATAGTCAACAAAAGAGTCCGAAATGAAGTATTTGGATGCAGTCTCAAAAAGGACAGAATGATCTCTGTTCATTTCCAAGGCAAACCATTCAATATCACAGTAATCCAAGTCTATGCCCCAACCAGTAATGCTGAAGAAGCTGAAGTTGAACGGTTCTATGAAGACCTACAAGACCTTTGAGAATTAACACCCAAAAAAGATGTCCTTTTCATTATAGGGCACTGGAATGCAAAAGTAGGAAGTCAAGAAACACCTGGAGTAATAGGCAATTTTGGCCTTCGAGTACAGAATGAAGCAGGGCAAAGGCTAATAGAGTTTTGCCAGAGGTCCCACTGGTCATAGCAAACGCCCTCTTCCAACAATGCAAGAGAAGACTCCACACATGGACATCACCAGATGGCCAACAACGAAATCAATTGATTATATTCTTTGCAGCCAAAGATGGAGAAGCTCTATACAGTCAGCAAAAACAAGACTGGGAGCTGACTGTGGCTCAGATCATGAACTCCTTATTGCCAAATTCAGACTTAAATTGAAGAAAGTGGGGAAAACCACTAGACCTTTCAGGTAAGACCTAAATCAAATCCCTAACGATTATACAATGGAAGTGAGAAATAGATTTAGGGACTAGATACGATAGACAGAGTGCCTGATGAACTATGGATGGAAATTTGTGACACTGTACAGGAGACAGGGATCAAGACCATCCCCAAGAGAAAGAAATGCAAAAAAGCAAAATAGCTGTCTGAGGATGCCTTAAAATAGCTGTGAAAAGAAGAGAAGCCAAAAGCAAAAGAGAAAAGGAAAGATATATGCATCTGAATGCAGAGTTCCAAAGGATAGCAAGGAGAGATAAAAAAAAGCCTTCATCAGTGATTAATGCAAAGAAATAGAGGAAAACAATAGATTGGGAAAGACTAGCGATCTCTTCAAGAAAATAAGAGATACCAAGGGAACATTTCATGCAAAGATGGACTCAATAAAGGACAGAAATGGTATGGACCTAACAGAAGCAGAAAATATAAGAAGAAGTGGCAAAAATGCACAGAAGAACTGTACAAAAAAAGATCTTTACAACCAAGATAATCACGATGGTGTGATCACTCACCTAGAGCCAGATATCCTGGAATGCAAAGTCAAGTGGGCCTTAGGAAGCATCACTATGAACAAAGCTAGTGGAGGTGATGGAATTCCAGCTGAGCTATTTCAAATCCTAAAAAATGATGCTATGAAAGTGCTGCACTCAATATGTCAGCAAATTTGGAAAGCTCCACAGTGGCCACAGGACTGGAAAAGGTCAGTTTTCATGCCAATTCCCTAAGAAAGGCAATGCCAAAGAATGCTCAAACTACCGCACAATTGCACTCATCTCACGTGCTAGCAAAGTAATCCTCAAAATTCTCCAAGCCAGGCTTCAGCAGTACATGAACTGTGAACTTTCAGATGTTCAAGCTGGTTTTAGAAAAGGCAGAGGAACCAAAGATCAAATTGCCAACATTTGCTGGATCATCAAAAAAGCGAGTTCCAGAAAAACATCTATTTCTGCTTTATTGACTATGCCAAAGCCTTTGACTGTGTGGATCACAATAAACTGTGGAAAATTCTGAAAGAGATGGGAATACCAGACCACCTGACCTGCCTCTTGAGAAATCTATATGCAGGTCAGGAAGCAACAGTTAGAACTGGACATGAGACAACAGACTGGTTCCAAATAGGAAAAGGAGTACGTTAAGGCTGTATATTGTCACCCTGCTTATTTAACTTCTATGCAGAGTACATCATGAGAAACACTGGACTGGAAGAAGCACAAGCTGGAATCAAGATTGTCGGGAGAAATATCAATAACCTCAGATATGCAGATGAAACCACCCTTATGGCAGAAAGTGAGAAGAACTAAAGAGCCTCTTGATGAAAGTGAAAGAGGAGAGTGAAAAAATTGGCTTAAAGCTCAACATTCAGAACATGAAGATCATGGCATCCAGTCCCATCACTTCATGGTAAATAGATGGGGAAACAGTGGAAATAGTGTCAGACTTTATTTTGGGGGGCTCCAAAATCACTGCAGATGGTGACTGCAGCCATGAAATTAAAAGACGCTTACTCCTTGGAAGGAAAGTTACGACCAACCTAGATAGCATATTTAAAAGCAGAGACATTACTTTGCCAACAAAGGTCCGTCTACTGACCTAGTCAAGGCTATGGTTTTTCCAATAGTCATGTATGGATGTGAGAGTTGGACTATAAAGAAAGCTGAGCACCGAAGAATTGATGCTTTTGAACTGTGGTGTTGGAGAAGACTCTAAGAGTCCCTTGGACTGCAAGGAGATACAACCAGTCCGTTCTAAAGGAGATCAGTCCTGGGTGTTCTTGGAAGGACTGATGCTGAAGCTGAAACTCCAATAGTTTGGCCTCCTGATGGGAAGAGCTGACTCATTTGAAAAGACCCTGATGCTAGGAAAGATTTAAGGCAGGAGGAGAAGGCGATGACAGAGGATGAGATGGTTGGTTGGCATCAGCGACTCAAGAACATGAGTTTGAGCAAGCTCCAGAAGTTGGTGATGGACATGGAAGCCTGGCGTGCTGCAGACCATGGGGTTGCAAAGAATCAGACATGACTGAGTGACTGAACTGAACTGAACTGATGTGGCCTGAGGGTTTTTAACAGTATCCTATTTTTGCCAGGAGCTTACGCAAGGCAAGAGTTTGAGTGTGCATATTTAAATAATTTGATCTTCCAAGTCATTTAAATTGTTTATATGTGCAATGTTATTATGTATTTTAAAAACCATACAAATATGTGTTAATGATATTGTAGAAACAGAAGTAAGGTAAACTTTAGAGAAACAGATTTGTTCTTCTGACTTGCTTATTGACTTGACTCTGAATTTACTGAAGAGAAGGCTTAAGTACCTTCATCTGTTCAGTGTGGGAACTAATGCTGAAACAGTCTGTATAATATAACTTCATCAAGAATAAAATGAAGTATTATATAGAGGGTCCAAAGAAGCATGACTTATATTTTTATTGAATATATTTATCTTAATCATGGCTTCTGGTCAGTATGTATACTATATATTCTGTGGATAAAATATTAATTACTTTTATCTTAGGTACTGTAAATTATTCTTGATTATATAGCACTTTTAAAAATAAAATTTACATGAAATATTACAAAGACAACATTTCAGACCAGTTTAAAACCTAGAGGGCTTCCCTGATAACTCATTTGGTAAGTAATCCACCTGCAATGCAGGCGACCCTGGTTCAGTTCCTTGGTTGGGAAGATCCGCTGGACAAGGATAGGCTACCCACAAGGATAGGCTACCCACTCCAGTATTCTTGGGCTTCCTTAGTAGCTCCGCTGGTAAAGAATCCACCTGCAATGCTGGAGACCTAGGTTCGATCCCTGGGTCGGGAAAATCCCCTGGAGAAGGGAAAGGCTACCCAGTCCAGTACTCTGGCCTGGAGAATTCTGTGGACTGCATAGTCCATGGGGTCTCAAAGAGTCAGACACGGCTGAGCGACTTTCACTTCACTTTCACTTAAAACCTGGACCCTTTGAGTTCGGAAATTGATTTTCAGTACCACGGACAGCGTCACATTGTTTTCTGCAGTAGCTGGAAAGACAAAACTGTGGAATATCAAAACACTAGTAGGGAGGACTTCAGTCCATACATATGTCTGTCTTCAGATTTACATGGTATTGTGAAAATGTTGAAGAAGGACAATCCATATGGTTATTTAAAACTTTAATAATTAACCAGAACTTCACAGTTAAGCATAGAAAAAATAAATACATATTGAGCATGTAATATGCTCAGTATGCTGCTGCTGCTGCTGCTAAGTCGCTTCAGTCGTATCCGACTCTGTGCGACCCCATGGACTGCAGCCCACCAGGCTCCTCCATCCGTGGGATTTTCCAGGCAAGAGTACTGGAGTGGGGTGCCATTGCCTTCTCCATGCTCAGTATAACTGGTGTTATTTACTAAATGCATTATCATAATAATATATTTTTTCTCTTATCCTTCTAATAAGATATAACTACACACCATAGGATACTACAATTCTTAAATTCATGTAGCATATAATTTTATATTTGTAAATTTTGAAATATCTTTAAAAGCTTAAGTTGACTAAAGACCTTCTAGTTTGTTGTTTATTAATTTCCTTGTCATACATGTTCATTTGCATGCTCAATCACTCAGTCATGTATGACTCTTTGCTACCCCATGGGCTGCAGCACCCCAGACTCCTCTGTCCATGGAATTTTCCAGGGAGTGGGTTTCCTTCTCTAGGGGACCTTCCTGATCCAGAGATCAAACCTGTGCCCCCTGCATCTCCTGCTTTGGCAGGCAGATTCTTTACCACTGAGCCACCTGGGAAGCCCTTGCCCTTCATTAACTTTCACTTTAATCTTTTAACATCTTCCAGATAACATTAACAAAATAACATAATGCAGAATTTCTCTAGTAGCAAAAACTTATATGACATCTCCACAAAGAAGTGTTCAATAAAAATCAATTTGACATCTAAAATTATTTTTTAGGAGATACATATTATTTTTGCTATGGCAAATAAAGTTAAGGTAAGCATTAAAATTTTAATAATGCTATGACAAGTTTCAGTTAGTTTAAATACAATGTAAGAAAATTGAGCTAAATCCCAAAGTGAACCACAAATTTTAAAAATTCATACTCTAATGCTTCTTAAATATTTACTTTGCAGTTAATTAAGGTAGTCAATTTCAAATACAGTGGAGTTATGGGCTATACACCACATCAAACTTGCTAGATGTGGCATTGCCAAGGGATCTTTAATGAAAATGATTCCCCTTTTGGCCAGGAGATGGAGCTGACATGTAAGATGCGGCCTTACATTTATTTATTTATTTTTTTTCAGTTTAGCATGCTGCTTTCTAACAGACAGTGGGTACCATAGAGTATATGTCAGAACAGAAAGCTAAGGCAGAAACAGAGAGAATGCTGCAGTCGTCCTTTTTGTTTTTTCTTCTTCAGTGAGGATGGAGCACGTGTGAGATTTTAGTTTCTACTGTAGCCGAAATTCTGAATAACTGCATTGGAGAATATTATATTTAACACATATGTGGATTCTGAGCTATGACTTACAATTCCCTTTATTTCAGGTAAGCCAGAATGATTCTATCTTTGACCTACCAATGAATTGTTATTTATGTTAATGGTAACATTTAAAATGTGTGCTTTGTGAGCTTGGATTTTGATCTAGGAGATTCAAAAGCTGTAATTCTAGCTATTCTGTATCTTTAAATCTTCCTAGCCTGAAATGAGCTCTGACTTTAGCATGCTGTATTTTAGTATTTATTTGGCTTTCTGATCTATTTCTGTGGCTATGTTTGTGTACCTTTTGATGATAAAGCTTTCAAAGTGAAGGATGGATCTTCCTTTCAGGAGGGAAATACTGCTCCTTAATGTGGTGAACAAATTGTAGAAATGTAATGAAGCAGATTAACATGGCAGCAGGCTTTTCCAAAGCCCAGGGCTGAGCCTTTTGATAGCAGCCTCCGAGGCACGTCCACATCCTGAGCCCAAAGGCCTTCTGAGCAGTTCTTACCAGTAATGATGATATGGGTTATTTATGCTTTTTTTCTTCCCATTTATGAAAAATATGTAAGTCATTTCTCCCACATGAGTGGAAGATTTATGTAATGTGTTTAGTAGACTTGGAATGATGGTACAGACCCTGCCCTTCTTCCAGTGTGGTTGTGAGGAGGACACTGAAAACAAATTAATTACTGAGAAAATGAATTTTTCTTAGATTGTGGTAGATTTGTGAGGATAGGACTGTGGCCATTTAAAATAGTTGATGTTGTATAAGATGCTCACATTTAAAATTATTTTTCGTCATGTGACATTAGCTGTGCTGAAGAGTGGAATGACTCAGGAGCTAGAAATTGCATGCCACAGCCTTGCTTTTCTGCTGCTTCTCATGCTTTCCCCTAAATTCTCTTGGTATTATTATCCAATTAACAGGAAGAAAACAATTTAAAAGTCCCAGTCGTCATTTAGGTGAATTTATAATGGAATTTTAATATGTTGAAAAATTATTTTTGTAAGATCATTTTTAAATATCTGATTCCTTCCTCTTTTGAAAGTGCATTTGTATGTACGTGTGTCATGCTGGTGGTGGAGGTGGCAGGTGCATCAGGATGTTTCTATCTTACGCATCGTTTTTTCTTTTTTTCTTGTAAAGTGGTGGTTGTGCTGTGTCAGAGGTTGTGAAAGCTATGGGGAATGATCTTACAGAAGGGTTCGAACCACTAAGAAAAAAATTAATTCCTTTCACATGTGGAATCTAGAAAGAGATTTAAGTTCCATACAATTCTAGTTACATGAAAATTTTTTAGGAACTCAGATTTTTAGCATTTACCTATCTCATTATTTAAAGAAAAACAGTTGTGGCTGAGAGAGTAAGTAAAATTTCCCAGAGCCACATAATTAGAATCAGAGGCAAGGCTTGAATACTGACTGACAGGGTTCAGTCTTTCATAGCAGTAACACAGTTTACCTCTAGTGTGAACATATCCGAATGGCATGTACCAGGTATACTGATGTTGACTCTGTGTGTGTGTGTGTGTGCGTGTGTGTGTGCAGGGGTGTAAATTTTGTGAAGTATTTTCTTTTAGTGTTCATGTTACAGTGGCATAGCATATACAGTGTTCAGTTTTCTCAGGGGTCTTGATAAAGCACCCAAGAAAACTAATAAAAGAACTATGGAGATGCTCTGTTTCTTAGTATTCTCCTTACACCCTTTGATGAGGTATGTCATTCTACTCTCTGCCCATGAATGATATGGATGGTCACATACTATCTTGCAACTCCATTCCTCCTAGCTAATAAAACAGACTATATATGTGGTCTGTTGACCCTGAACATCATCTCATGCCCTGGCTTTCCTTTTTTTCACCTCCTGGGCACAGGATGCATCCTACTATTTCAATATCTTGAGGGGGGAAAAAAAGAGACCTGGATTCAACCCTTGGGTTGGGAGGATCCCCTTGAGGAGGGCATGGAAACTCACTCCAGTATTCTTGCCTGGAAAATCCCCATGGACAGAAGAGCCTGGCAGGTTAGAGTCCATGGAGTCTCAAAGACTCTGACACAACTGAGCGACTAAGCACAGTACAGCACACACCTACCGAGAACAGTCCATGGAAGGGACTGAGATGTAAACAAAGGCATATAGTTTATACCTCATGGAATGTAGCATGGAAATGTGCTTGTACTCAAAATATTATAAACATCAAAATGAAAAATGAAGAAAAGTGGGAAAGTGAACGGAACAGGTATATGAGTACCTATCTAGTGCGAGGTGCTGTGTTACAACCTGAGATTCACAATAAGCCAAAAGTCACAATTTCTGTCCACAAGGAACTCAGAGCCCAGAGATAATGATTTTAAGGGGATATGATAGTTAATTACTTCTTTAAGAGTGATCTAGGTATAAATAAATAAAAATATAAAGTTGTTTATTCTAAGCACAAAGGTTAGGCATGCAAATATTGCTAAGACATAGTGAAGACATTATATAGGGAAATTAAAGAGAATGGTAAATAATCCAACCTGATTGAAACATGAGGGTGTTGTATTTATTTCCCCTGTGGCAGAAAAAGTAAGGATAATGAATTTGGGTTTTGATGTTATGCATTTACATACTAATTTGTACTACCACACAGAGATGATCTGGAAGATGGTGAAAATTTTACATCCAAATATCAGTTTAGAAGGTAGAGCTGAATATATGGATGTGTATGAAGCTGTGGCAAGAATTAGGTCACACATAAATGAACATCAGTAGGGAACAAAAGTGGAATGGAGTGGTAAAATAAAAGTGGCTGGAGTGGTGGAATAACACAAGTTTAGAAAGGATATTAATTGATTGTGGGAACGTAATGGGATAAATTAGAGTTAGTTTAATAATAGGGTCATAGGAGATAAAGCAGGTAAATTGACTACCAAAAGCAAACCCATAAAGTGTTTAACAAGAGAATAGGGGGAGCTGACCTGTTATTAGGTCATGGATGGATTTTAAGAGAAGTTTAGTAGATCTACAGAGACATGAGCTTTAATTGAGGACTAAGTGGAAAAAGAGAAAGCTGAAGAGTAATTTTAGATTTTAAGGTATTTATCAGTGAAGGTAAAGAGAGATAACATGTTTTTATCTTGAAGGGTAAGGTACTGTTAAGGGTAATTTGATTTAAGCTAGGATTAGAGAAACCTCAACACCTTCATCCAGTAAGGATATAAAGTCAGTAGAGAGAAAGTGAAGAAAGAAAAAATAATAAAATAAATTGAAGTCCTACAAGAGACAAAAGAGGGAATGTTTGAGAATGTTTTTGTGTTTTTTTTTTTTCCCTTTGAGATCAGAAGAAAGGGTAGGAGATGATATAAAAGAAAGCTAATATAACCACTTTAGGCGCCCTGTTCTTGGAAATGAAATCCTTGTCTGTGAGATAATATATCTCTTCTATTTAAATCAGTTGATTCCTCAGAAAACACTATTTATGGCATATGGGCTTTCTGGAAGAAATAATTCATCCTCAGTATCAAAACACTTTCCAGCGGAGCATATTTTAATCATATTAATTCTTGATTTGGAAACTAATAACACTGTTTCACATTAAACTTATTGTATCTCCTTTGTTATCTATTTCCTATTCAGAATGACGTGTTGGAAAACAGGTTCTATTTTAAACTTGAATAAGATTCGACCAACACACACACACACACACACACACACACATATATATATACATATATATATATATATATATATATATATATACATTTAGTTTGATTAGTAAGGACTGGTTTGCCAGCATCTGAATTAAATATTCAAGCTCTTGCCTTTTCCTCCCTCGGTTTTATTAGCAGTTTCACAGGGCTGTGTGTAAAGAAAAAAGAAAGTCAGTTTAATTACAAATGTCATTCCCTTAGGGTGAACTAACCTCCTTTATAAAGCTCCCTTTCTCCCTTTCTGTTGACAGTTCCAGAATCCTCTTACATCTTTCCTAGAGCGCATCTCTTCTAGGCATTCCCTTGCACTCAACTAGCCATGGGACAGGAATGTGAAGCCTTGAGAAGGCAGAGGCATGATGAGAGTCCCATCCTTTACAATGAAGCCTCTGAAATAGCTGCTTTCTTGGGTAACATTAACTGAGTTTTGTTTAGAATTGCCTGAATAGGACATTACTTCCTTCTTTCAAGACCTGGCTGGGGTTGTACTATGAGCCTGACAGGCCATGGAACAGGAGCAGACATTTAGGTGGCAGTAAACTACCGCACAATTGCACTCATCACACACGCTAGTAAAGTAATGCTCAAAATTCTCCAAGCCAGGCTTCAGCAGTATGTGAACCGTGAACTTCCAGATGTTCAAGCTGGTTTTAGAAAAGGCAGAGGAACCAGACATCAAATTGCCAAGATCCACTGGATCATCAAAAAAGCAAGAGAGTTCCAGAAAAACATCTATTTCTGCTTTATTGACTACACCAAAGCCTTTGACTGTGTGCATCATAATAAACTGTGGAAAATTCTGAAAGACATGGGAATACCAGACCACCTGACTTGCCTTTTGAGAAACCTATATGCAGGTCAGGAAGCAACAGTTAGAACTGGACATGGAACAACAGACTGGTTCCAAATAGGAAAAGGAGTCTGTCAAGGCTGTATATTGTCACCCTGCTTATTTAACTTCTATGCAGAGTACATCATGAGAAACGCTGGACTGGAAGAAGCACAAGCTGGAATCAAGATTGCCGGGAGAAATATCAATAACCTCACATATGCAGATGACACCACCCTTGTGGCAGAAAGTGAAGAGGAACTAAAAAGCCTCTTGCTGAAAGTGAAAGAGGAGAGTGAAAAAGTTGGCTTAAAGCTCAACATTCAGAAAACGAAGATCATGGCATCTGGTCCCATCACTTCATGGGGAATAGATGGGTAAACAGTGGAAACAGTATCAGACTTTATGTTTCTGGGCTCCAAAATCACTGCAGATGGTGATTGCAGCCATGAAATTAAAAGACGCTTACTCCTTGGAAGGAAAGTTATGACCAACCTAGATAGCATATTCAAAAGCAGAGACATTACTTTGCCAACAAAGGTCTGTCTAGTCAAGGCTATGGTTTTTCCAGTAGTCATGTATGGATATGAGAGTTGGACTGTGAAGAAAGCTGAGCACCGAAGAATTGATGCTTTTGAAGTGTGGTGTTGGAGAAGACTCTTGAGAGTCCCTTGGACTGCAAGGAGATCCAACCAGTCCATTCTGAAGGAGATCCAGTCCTGGGTGTTCTTTGGAAGGAATGATGCTAAAGCTGAAACTCCAGTACTTTGGCCACCTCATGTGAAGAGTTGACTCATTGGAAAAGACTCTGATGCTGGGAGGGATTGGGGGCAGGAGGAGAAGGGGACGACAGAGGATGAGATGGCTGGATGGCATCACCGACTCGATGGACGTGAGTTTTGAGTGAACTCCGGGATTGGTGATGGACAGGGAGGCCTGGCGTGCTGCAGTTCATGGGGTCGCAAAGAGTCGGACACCACTGAGCAACTGAAATGAACTGAACTGAGCTGAACTGAGACACAGATGGGGCTTCCCAGGTGGCTCAGTGGTAAAGAATCCACTTGCAAAGTAGGTAGGAGTCTTGAGAGATACGGGTTTGATCTCTGGGTCAGGAAGACCCCCAGAAAAGAAAATGGCATCCCACTCCGGGATTCTTGCCTGGAGAATCCCATGGACAGAGGAGCCTGGTGGGCTGCAGACCATGGGGTCACAAAGAGTCGGACACTGCTGAGCACAGCACAGCACAAACATAGATAACTTCCCTTAGGGCTGACCTTGGACAACCCTGTATAGCAAATTTCACCCCTGCCTCATGGGAGTCACATATAGATAGTCTCATAGCTATCACATCGGCTTCTAAGCTTTATAAATGAGAATATCATTATCTAGCCTCAAATCTGCAGTTATTAAAATATTAAGGTAGAATTTAGATTTTATTTGGGTTTGCTTTTATTCTTTTGTTATTAAAAAATTTTAGATTATTTTTGCTACCTGTGGAACTCTTAACCTTTATCCATCCATTTCAGAACCTGATGTTTATTTGTCTCCATCTTTTCCTGACCAGCAGCATGGGCACTTTGAGGGCATACTTGGGATAATTGATGATTTGGATTGAAACAGTAGTTCAAGTTCAGTTCTACTAACACTCATTGTCGTGGGCAATGCTTGGCACTAGATGTTCTAACTGGAAACTGGAAACTGGAAAATGCTAACTGTACAGTGGCAAACCCAGTGTTACCAAACTTAGCTTCAAGAATCCAACACTGAGACACAAGTGTTGGTAAAAGGAAAGATAACTATTGAGGAAACTGTCAATCCTGTGGAGAAGGTGGACTCTTAAACCTTATCCATTTCAGAACTTGATGTTTATTTGTCTCCATATTTTCCTGAATAACTCTTGTTGCAAAAAACCAACCCCCCATCTCCCCAGGTTTTGCTCAGAGATTATAAAGGGAAAAAAGAAAGGGTTACCTGTTGGGGACGGGGTAATCTTCTATTTTCAGAGATGATTGTCTTGATCACATGGCTCAAAGTAGCTGTCATGTCTCGCTGTGACCTGAGGCATAAATCTTTGATCAGCTAGTCTTTCTGGTTCCAACTCATCTGGGCTCTATACACTTGTGGTCAGTATACAGTCAGCGTTTCCCACCTGGTGGGACTTTCAGTATCTGCAAAACATCTCAAAGGGTAGGGCTCAGAAAATTGTCCATAGCATTTGAGAAGGATCTAAAGATCCTTCCTTGACTTTGTTTAATGGCTAAAGTGTTATTACTTTGTATTTCTTTGACTGTTTTCCTTTCTTTCTGTATTTTCTTACTTCTGTAATTAAATTTATTCTTTGGTTGGAGTTTTTCCACAGACAGGAGGCAGGTGAAGGACATGGGGTGGGAGAGGACTGTCTTGGAAGGCCCATGGGGCTCTGCTCAGTTACATATGTGCCATCACTTCTCAGCTCAGGGTACTTTCAAGGGATTATATTCTGTCTGGTTTTAAGTATTTCCCTTTGAGAAATACTTATTTTAAAATGTAATTTTCTAGTAAGTCATAGGAAGCACAAGGTAAGGCTTAGAATATTTTTCAGATTCCAGCTCTAAGCAAATATGCTAGAAGGTACACATCGAGGTCTTCTAAAACTTCTGTTTAAAAAAAAACCAAACTTTTCTAACAAAATTCACACATACTTTTAATATCAACTCCAGATCACTTTCAGATGCTTCCTGTGGTTAAAAAAGCACTACTTCCCCTACTTGTATAACTGCTTGCTCTATTAATCATTAATGCATTTTGCTCAGTGTGCTATAAATACTGATAATGGTTGCAAACAAGTGGAAAATAATTCAAATGGTTTTAATATAGATTTTGTATTTTAAAATACTACAGATTTGTAGTTTTGCCTGTACCTACTTCACATGTCTCATGTCTAGAAGTTTACTATGATCTTCTCTAGTGTTTAATTATAGCAAAAGTAAGATTTATGAAAAATTATTTGCTATGTTGGAAAAGGTCTTGCTTTAGGATTCAAACAAGAAGAAAGATCATCATTCCAATGAAGGCAAATAAGCTTCTAATCATCAAAATGTAATTTCATATTATATTTATTTTAAGAGCATTAAAAGTGGATATACATTTCATGATAAATAACATTGGCTATATGCCTACTGAAGTATTATTTCTAAGGAGGAAAAGATGGCTTGCATCAAGAACATGAAGTGAAATCATATTAAAATTCAAAAGTAAAAGCTATTCACTGATGTCCCTATAATAGTCACACATTAGTGTAATCTCCACCTTACTGTATTGGGGTTAGAGAAATTCGAAGTGGGTGAAAGCAGAGATGGAGGTGGACTTGGCAAATCAAAAATGTAAATTTTTACCAGTGATATGACATTAAATTTTTAAATCAAGGCTTTTATTTGGAAGAAAATATAGTTACTAACTACATTAATAATTTAGAAAGAAAACATTTCTATCATATAAGGACCTTTGTTATTTGTAGGAATTTTTGGAAAAATGGTTTAAGAATCAAAGGTAAATTTAAATACATTTTATCTATTAGAATATATTATTATTATTTTTTCTTTTTTTGTTTTTTTTTTTTAAATTTTATTTAATTTTTAAACTTTACATAATTGTATTAGTTTTGCCAAATATCAAAATGAATCCACCACAGGTATACATGTGTTCCCCATCCTGAACCCTCCTCCCTCCCCATACCATCCCTCTGGGTTGTCCCAGTGCACTAGCCCCAAGCATCCAGTATTGTGCATCGAACCTGGACTGGCATCTCGTTTCATACATGATATTTTACATGTTTCAATGCCATTCTCCCAAATCTTCCCACCCTCTCCCTCTCCCACAGAGTCCATAAGACTGTTCTATAGAACATATTAAAGATTTTTGAGGCTAAGTAAACATAATTTTTGTTATCTTTTTGTGTCTACTTGCTAAAAAATAATTTTGTACTAGAATAAAATGGTCTTAGGAATCAACCACCCTCAAGAAGTGCTTTGAATTGTTTGAATTATATTTATAGTTTTGAATGACTAAGTCTTATATTGATATCTAGGAGCAGTTGGGATTATAAAATGCTTCCAGCATGAGCATGTCTTGGTAGTATTAGCAAATAATTATGCAATTATGTGATTGCATAATTATACTGTGCTATATCTTGTGTTGGATGATATTTATGGGAGAGTGATAAGTGAACAACACTTCCTATTAGGCTTGTAGGAAGGATAGTAGATTGGTTAGAATATCATGAAAAAATAGAATTTATGATAAGAGATCATTTGAAAAATGATCCAAATTCCTGTGCATGCATGAGGCTGCAATCTTGACCTTTGTAATATGGAGAGTTGAAATTCAGAATCCCTGTGTACAGCATAGAGCCTTAAGGAGTTGTACCCTTACTGAAATGAGAATTAGAGAATGTAATCTGCTGATACAGGAATTCAAAGAAACTTGTTTCTGCCCTGTCTTTTAGGGGGAGGAAAGAGTCTTTTAGAAAGACTTAACTCTAGGACTGTGTGTGACTAGTAAATCAAGTCACTTTAGCTTCTGGATATATACCATTCTGTGGGAAGGAATTCCTCATTGTATAAATTAACACAGAGATCAGTATCAGGTCAGTGACATCTCAAGTCCTTGGCAGATGGAATTGTAAAATTGCTAAATCACTGTAAACCTAAATCATTGTAAATGTTTGTAAAATCATTTTCTCAAATTTTAAATATGTAAGGAAAAGAATCTTAAGATAAACTCATAATAAAAAATTGTAAACTACATGAGAAATAAACCACCATAAGAGATATTCACCAGACATAACAAAAAATAATTAGAACTAGCATCTCAGGAATTTGGGATAATACAATAATCTGTAATAAAATATAAATGAACATATTTAAAATTATAAACTGTTAAGGAATAAAAATGCTACTAAGTAAAATAGGTATATTTTAGAAGAAACCAAATAGAAATTTATAAATGAAAATTATAAGAACTAGCATTTTAAACTTCAGTAAATGGATTTAGTAGAATAGATTCAGCTGAAATAAGAGTTAAAATTTTGTAGATGGATATAAGGATTTACCTAGGATGTATCAATTGCATTCTTGATGTTAAAAAAGCAAAATAAGCAGAGTTAAAATTTTCAGCAATAAGAAACAGATATTTGAGAAGGAGATAATTGAGATAATGAGGGAGAATTAAATAGAAGAGAAAATTCCGTATTGATCAAGACATGTTTCTTTGGATAGAACCCCAGCTTGAACAGTATTTTAACCCAACTAAACCCCAACTCATTGGTCTTATCACACTTTCACTGTTCTTAATGTCCTCTTTCCTTTTTTAAATAAATTCTATGGTCATTCCTTACATACACACATACACACTTAACAAACTCTCCCTCGCTCTTTTTTTAATTTCCTGGTGAAATCCCCTCCTAGTTATATCCAACTCTCCCCTTACTCCATGTGTGAACCCGTGTAGCTGGTCACAAGCACAAAACCCAAGTGGGCCCTTGATGCTGCCCAGCAATCATACCACCGTTCCCTAGACCACTCATATCCCAGTTTCCTGGACTTGGATTTCTTGCCCTTTCTTTTCTTCTCAAACCACCAATACTCCCTACTTCATGTTCACTCTTAGTCGACAACGTTGTTTCCTGAGAAAATTGAAACAATCAGAAGATATTTTTCCTTCAAGACTTTCCTCACTAAATGCATTTCCCCACCAAGCTCTGCACCCACATATCCTACTTCCCACCTGTTACCTTAAATTAGCTACCTCTGCTTCTACCTAAAACAATCCATGCATCTGTGCACTAGACCCTATTCCTTCTTACCTACACAAGACTCCACTTCAGCAATTTTTTTCTCTCTCTCCTACACCAGTAATTTTAGCTTCTTACTGTATGATCATGCAAACATTTAATTATTGCTCATATGTTAAATCTTTTTTCTTCCTTCAGCAACTATTCCATTTCAGTCCTCCCCTTTTCAAAATGACTTGTCAAGACTGTTTGTTATATTCTATGTCCATTTTTCTCCACCCATTCTCTTTTAGTCAAGCTTTCACTCTCACCGTTTTACCAATTCTTGATGGGAATACAGGAGCCACCACATTGTCCAGTGGTCCATTCTGTCTTTGTCTCTGTCTTTGTGTGTGTCTGAGCACAATGCAGTATTGGACATAATGCATCATTGCATTTCGCTTGATGTACTTCCTTCTCTTGGATTCCAGGACAGGACATGGTCTTGGTTCTTTTTCTATTCACTCTTCCACATCACTTTTCTCTTTACCCTGCCTTTCCGAAGTTCATTACTTATGACTGTCCCTGATCCATTCCCTGATTCTCTTTTTTCCCCTCTATCTTCATCACCTTCTTGTGATTCATTGAGTCCCATGGCTTTAAATGCCATGTAAATAGTCATAATTTCCAAAAGACTTATGTGTCCCACTGTTTATTTGACGTGTTGCCTTTGATATCTCAAAGAGAACTCAAAGTTAACATGCCCTAAACTACATTTCTGAATTTTCCTCTCCCTGACCAACCTGGTCCACCCCCTGCCTTCCCCATTTTACTTCTTAGGGGATAACTCTAGTCTTACTTATCCTCAGGCTAAAAGCTTTAGAATCACTTTTGAGTATTCTCTTTCTCTCATATCCTATATCCATTCCCTATGGAATTCCTGTTGATTTCATCTTCAGAATACTTTCAGAAGCTGACCACATCCTGGCATCTTGACTGCTACTTCCCTGGTCCAAGCCATTACCATATCTCTCCTGGATTTATGCCTTGGTTTCTTAAAACTGGACTTAATTCATCTACTTCTTCTCCTTCTACACTCAGCAGATGGGAGTAAGATTGTGCCACATCTCTTCTCAAAATCCTCTAAGTGTGCCTATTGCTCTCAGAGTAAAAACTATGTTACAGTTTCCGATAAGATTCAGTTGAATCTGGTCTCCGTCACATTATTTCTCTGACATCATCTCCAATTTCTCTTTCCCCTATTCACTTTTACTATTTCTTGAATGTTCCAGGAACACTCACGTCTTTAGGGAGGTTCATCTTCCTGGAAGGCTTCTGCCTCAGATATTTGCATAACTAATTCCTTCACCTGCTTCAAGTCTGTGTTCAAATGGCATTTCTAAATGATGCCTATTCTGACTATGCAATTAAAAATCTCAGCTCCCTTCCCCTACTCCATTCTTTTGATTTCCCCATACTCTGCTGAACTTTCTTTTTACTTTTTGCTTTACTCTTTTTTCCTTTCGTTTCCTTTTTTTTTTGTTCCTTTCCCTTCTTAAAACTTACAACTTCTGGCACACTGTGTAATTTCTATCTGCTCTGTCAATAATGTAAACTCCAAATGGACAAAGATTATTATCTTTTTGGTGCACCGATTTATCACAAGTGCTCAGAATGGTTTCTGACAAATAGAAGTAACTAAAATTGTATTTGTTTGAGTAAATGAATGAACCAACTTAAATTGTATTCCTTTAAGCACGCTTAGTGGTACTCTCAAGCACCTAGTCCACTGCCTGGCACGTAAGAAATTTTCAAAACATGCTAGATTAATCATAGACTGAAAATTGAATATTGATCTAGTGTATACTATGTGTCCTGAACTTTCTCCATGCAGATTCCTTTAATTCTTGCAACAACCCTGAGGAGAAAAGTGTAAGTTTCATTTTTACAGATGTGATAGTTTTCATTTTTACAGCTGTTTGGCCCAGGACTCTATTCTTTCTCAACTATTTCTGTGTCCTCACTGTGTTATCTTCAGAGACTGTATCATAGAAGGTTAAATCTATTCCCTTGTTTAGAGATGACTAGAAGTAATAGTTGCAGTGTCAAATATATTGGGAATGTTCTGTTTTTGTTTTCAGTTGGAAGCAAATCTTTAGCGTTGTGAATAATAATTAATTTTCTTTTGTTGTCTTAATAAGTTAGGAAAATTGACTTTATATTTTGTCCTTTTAACTCTGTAACTGTTATAAAATTATTTACTATTTAATATACATCAACCACCAGGATTTTTTCCTATTTTATTGTGATATAATTGATATATAACATTGTGTAACTTTAAGGTATACAACATGTTGATCTGATACACATATGTTGGCAAAATATTACTTATGTAGTGTTAACTAACACTTCCATAATATCACATAATTATTGTTCCTTTTTCTGTAGTGAGAATTTTAAAGATCTACTCTCTTAAATTTTTGACTATGTAATACATTATTGTTAATAATAATTTAAACAATAATTACAACACTGTACATTAGATCCCCAGAACTTGTTCATCTTCCAAGTGGAAGTTTCTATTCTATGACCAGTATCTCTCCATTTTCTTCACTGTGTACCCCTAGGCCTTGATAACCATCATTCTCCTTTTTTAAGAGTTTGGCTTTTTTAGATTCCACATATAAATGATATCATACAGTATTTGTCTTTCTCTGACTGACTTCACTTAACCAAATCCCCCAAGCCATTAATTTTGTCACAAATGGCTGGATTTTTCTTCCTCATGGATGAATAATATTCAGTTGTATATAGAATATGATATATGCCACATCTCCTTTATCCATTCAGTCATTGATAGACACTTAGGTTATTTCTGTGTCCTGGCTATTGTGAACAACACTGCAATAAGCAAGGGAATGAAGATATCCCTAAAATATTTGTTTCATGTCCTTGGATATATGTCAAAAACAGGATTGCTAGGTTATATGATGATTTTATTTTTAGTTATTTAAGGAACTGCTGTACTGCTTTCTATTGTGGTTGTACCAATTTACATTCCCATGGCTGGTGCACAAGAAAGAAAGAAAGTGAAAGTGAAGTCACTTTGTCATGTCCGACTCTTTGCGACCCCACGGACTGTAGCCTATCAGGCTCCTCCGTCCGTGGGATTTTCCAGGCAAAAGTGCTGGAGTGGAATGCCATTTCCTTCTCCAGATCCTCACCTTTCTCCACATCCTCACCTCTACTTGTTATCTCTTGTCTTTTTGATGATAGCTATTTGGCAACCCACTCCAGTATTCTTGCCTGGAGAGTCCTAGGGACGGGGAGCCTGGTGGGCTGCCGTCTGTGGGGTTGCACAGAGCCGGACACGACTGAAGCGACTTAGCAGCAGCAGCATTCTAATAGATGTCAGTGATATCCCATTGTGTTTTTGATTTACTTTTCCATGATATGATGATCAGTGCTGCCAAGCACCTTTTCATGTATCTGTTTCCCATTTGAATATCTTCCTTGGAAAAATTCCTATTCATGTCCTTTGGCATTTTAAAATAGGCTGAATTTTTCCTATTGAGTTGTATATGTTCTTCATATGACTTTGGATATTGGCCTCTTATCCAGTATATGGTTTGCAAATACTTTCTCCCATGAAGGTTGTGCTTCGTTTTGCTGACTGTTTCTCTTGTTGTGCAGAAGCCTTTTAGTTTGGTGTAGTCCTCTTATTAATTTTTGCTTTTGTTGCTCGTGTTTTTGGTGTCATATCCCTCCCCCCAACAAAAGCTGTTGCCAGACCAGTGTCAAAAAATTTCCTAATTTTTTCTAGTAAATTACAGTTTCAGATATTATGTTTTAACTCTTCAACTCATTTCAAGTTAGTTTGTGTATGTGGTGTAAGATAGGGGTTCAGTATCATTCTTTTGCATGCGATTTTCCAGTTTTCCCAGCACCATTGATTGAAGCGGCTGTCCTTTCCCCACTGGGTGTTCTTGGTTTCTTTGTCAAATATTAGTTGGCCTTATATGTGAGGGTTTATTTCTGGGCTCTCAGTTCTCTGACAGTGGTCTATGTGTGTGTGTTTATGCCAGTGTCTTTCTGTCTTGACCATTATACCTTTGTAGTATAGTCTGAAATCAGGTGATGCAATTCTTCCAGCTTTATTCTTCTTTCTCAGTGTTTAGCTATTTCAGGTCTTTGGCATATAGTGCTCTCACAGAAGTAGTTTTGTTTGTGGATAGATGCCAAGTTTCTGTTGTTGTGTGGGAAGAGAAATACAAGGGACATCTTATGATGACATGTCATTAAACCACTATAGTTTAATTGAAACTACCCAGTTTAGCTGTCCCAGAGTCTTCAATGATGTCTTCTACATTTCAGCTTAGATATTTGTCTTTTTTAAAGGCCTATATATGTCTTTATTACTTTATTTGTAGAAAATTCTGCCTATAAAATATATAGTCTATAAAATATATGCCTGAAATATATGTCTATAAAATATATAATCATATAGAAAATATATGACTTTCTACTTAATCATACTGAAAGATATATTCACTGAATATATTTCTGTCCTCAATAGATTCCAGGGTTCCAATGAAAAATTTTTTTATAATATTCCATGCTTCAGAAAACATATGTGAACTTTTGTCCTCATTAAATCTAACTCAAATGTCACTTCCTTTATAATGCTGTCTCTGATGTCTTCACATGCAATGTCACATTTTCCTCTATACTTCCATTGCATCCTGCAGCTCTCTCTACACTTGTCATAATGTGGACTAGCCAGATTTATGTGCACCTGGGTCATCTATCATGTAAAATTGTTTACTGCGTAAGAACAGACGTGTGTCTTATCAGCCTACCAGTCTATCCAGTACCTACACATACTGTCTTCCATAGAAGGTGATCAGTACATTTGCTGAGCTGTGGTCATTTAAAACGGCGATGAAGGTACTATTTGAAATGTCTGACTTTCACAGCATAACTATGTTCTACTTTAAGTGAGTCATAAAAATAGTTTTTAATTGTTTAATTTAATGTAATTGGCTTAAATTGCTTTTAAATTTTGTGTTTTAATAGACTATCTGGTGATGTGTAAAAGAATATGGATGCAGAATATATTTTAAAATTTCAGACAATAATAATAAATATAATTTTAGGGGTCTCTTTCTGTCTCTCTCACACACACGCAGTCTCTACTCAAGATACCATTCATAAGGAATTCTCTTACTCCATGACTGAATAAGGTTTATAATCAATAGCAGAATTAATCAGCGATAGTCCCACAAACACATATGCATACACATAAATATCTATGGTCTTTCCCTCTATTATTATTAATATATTATAATTATTATTATCAAACTTTAAAAATGCAACCTAAAAAGTAAATTGACCAAACATCTGGAGGAAGTAATAAAATGTAGATTGCAATACTATTCTGGTGTCACAATAGTGAGGGATGTGTATCTTGTAGAATGCATCAATTCCTTAATTGAAGATCTGTTTAAGACAACACTTTTTACTCAACCAATACAGTTTTTTAATGTTTTTGAAGGTCTAATGGATTAATTTTAGGTTTGAAAAAGAGTTGCAAAGATAGTGCAGAGAATTACCCCACATATCTGTCACCCAGTTTCCCCTGATGGAGACCTCTTCTAAAATCATGGGACATTTATTAAAACAAAGAAATGAGCACTGCACTGTACTGTTAACTGACTGTAGGTGTTAGACTGCCCTGTTCTGGGTCAGATCCAGAACAAAGCATAGCATTTAGTCTCCCTGCCCCTTTGTCCCCTCCAACCTGTGACAGCCTCGCAATCTTTCTTTGTCTCTCTTGACCTCAAAACTGCTGAGTAGTGGTCAGATATTTCCTAGAATATTCCTCAATTTGGGTTTTGTCTGATGTTTTCTCATGCTCACACTCAGATTATGGATGTGAGAGAAGAGTACCCCAGAGTTGGGTGTTTTTCCCTCATGCCATGAAGGGTGCCTGCTATCAGCATGATTTGTCACTGATGATGGAAACCTTGATCACTTGGATAAGGTTCAGCCAATAAATTTAATCTCTGGTTCCATGTCATTCATCATTTTTCCGTGAGCTTATGGTTTCTCAAATTCCTGACCTTGGTTAAGTCTTAAGAAAAATAGTGATATAATTGTATTGATGTAATTTTGATTTGAAACAGACATTAACAAGTAAGAAGGTTTCTTTTATTTCTCTGACAAAAAGAATGTATAATAATTTATGAGTAAATATGAGACATTAAATGCCATTTTAGCATCTGGATATAGTTCATATTCTTTATTGATTCACTGACATAATACATTTCATGAATATATTTTCTAATACTGTATTATTTTTTCATGGCTATTTTGGTTGTTGCTTTTCGGTGTGCTATTAAGTAATGAACAGATTTTGTTTAAGATTTTTGTATCTGTTTTCACTAGTGGTGTTGGTTGTAGATTCCATTTCTGGTAAGGTTTTACTATGAAGTTTGTATTTGTTTCTTAACTCTTTTGGATAATTTGTTTACCTCTGCTTTGAGTCCATTTAAAAATGTGGAAATAAAGTGCTTCTGTATAATGTCAATATTTATTTTCTAGAAGATATCAATAACTTCTGTAAAGCAATACCTTTGTTATTATAACTTAGTTTTACATATTTTTTCAATTAGTTGTCCTATAATCTGTCTGATCAAGTTTTCTACTTCTTATACGATATTGACAATTTCATTTTCATGCATGTTATACATTTCATAGAGAATGTTAAAGATTTATGAATTTCACAATAAGTTTTATAATGTGTTGTAGTCAAGGAATGTGGGCTAGGTTTGAAAATTCTACCTTCTAGAGTTTATTAAGTTAGGATATTTTATTTGTTTAGTTGCTTGTTTGTTGCTTGTTGCTTTGTTGCTATACAATTGATCAGTTTTAGAAATTATAAAAGAAAATTTCTCTGTACAGTAGAAGGTTTGGTACCTAGTTATTAAAACAACAGTAACAATTATTTTATTCATATCTTCAATGCTTCTATCTTACTTTTATACTTGATCTCTCAAAAACTGAGAGAAATGAATTGATGTCTTCAACAGTTGTGTTGATTTATGTTGAATTTCTAAGTTTTGCATAACAATGTACTACTATTCATTTTACAAATTGATGAGTAGTATAAATTTATTGGAAGGTTTACCTTTATAAATATAAAATTACATTATTTATCCATTTATTATTTTTGCCTTGACATATATTTTGTCTCTAGTAATATTGTAAAAACCTACATTTTTGTTTGTATTTGCCTGATATATTTTTGCCCATTTTTTATTTTTAATTTTGGCAATTTTTTCTATGCTTCTTTTAAATAAACAGCATCTGTTACGCTTTTACTTTGTGATCTAATTTGGTATTTTTTGTTATTTAATGCAAATAAACCAAATCACAATTTATTATCATAAATTTTAGGTATATTTGGCCTTTCTGTTTTTTCTGGTAACTTGTCATTTCTACTTTTATTCTTAGTGCTTTTCCTGATTTTTCCTGGACTGTATCAACTATCATTTTTTTACTTTCTTTTTTTCTCGCATTATTTTTTCTAGTTTTTGGAATACATTTATAGCCTCATTTTATTCCATAATTTTAAAAGAAATTGTCACCATCATAAATGAAACAGTATCTATTAGCTATTCCCTTATAAGATAAAAATATTAATTTTTCCTTCACTTTCCAACTATTCCCTAGTGTTTTGAAAGGTAATCTGGTATTTTATACAAATTTATATAAATGTTCTTAATAAGTCTATTGTTTCTAACCATCGTGACAACTGGTTTACATATTGCTCTATGGTTTAACTGTACGTCCTGAGAGTTCTTTTATATACACTTTCACCATTTTTTCCTCATCATCTTCTGTAGAGCCAAAGTATATCTTAAAATCATCTTTTTATGAAGGATACATTGCTGATATATATTTTCTTACCTCTTGTTGCGTGAGACTGTTTCTCCAATGCCTTCATAGGGGAATAATACTTTCATTTGATATACAACTATTTTTCTTGGAAATGAATCATTTTTTCATGCCATATACTTAAAAGACTTATATCTTCATCTTTTCCCTCTCTAGCCTAACAGAATATGCCTGAGTTTCAGTTTGTTTTCATTGATGAGGGCTTCCCTGATAGCTCAGTTGGTAAAGAATCCTCCTGCAATGCAGGAGACTCCCGTTCGATTCCTGGGTCGGGAAGAGCTGCTGGAGAAGGGATAGGCTCCCTTGTGGCTCAGCTGGTAAAGAATTTGTCTGCAATGTGAGAGACCTGGGTTCGATCCCTAGGTTGGGAAGATCCCCTGAAGAAGGGAAGGGCTACCCAGTCCAGTATTCTGGCCTGGAGAATTCCAGGGACTGTATAGTCCGTGGGGTCACAAAGAGTCAGGCACAAGTGAGCAACTTTCACTTCTCTTTGCTGGTCCCTTTTGATGTACAGAGTCTTTTTGATACAAGGACTCCATTCTTTCTGGAGGTTAGAAATTATTGAAACTACCATGTTTGCTTTCGTTTTCCTTCTGAATTGCTAGTTTTAACTATAGTATCTTCTTGGCTTTTGCCTCATACATTTTTTATATTTTTAATAATCATTTCTCTCTCATTTCTCTCCCCTCTTTAATCTCTGGAAAGAGATTGTCTTTTCCAGATTGTCTTGAGTTTGTCTTCTGTTTTATTTAGTGTATTTAACTTCCAGCATTTTCACATCTACTGTTTATTGTTTGTATTCTGCTTATGAACTTAGCTATTTTTGGAACTATCCTTTGGGCTTCCCAGGTGGCTAGTGGGTAAAGAATCCACCTACAGTACAGGAGGTGCAGGAGACATGGGTTTGATTCCTGGGCTGGGAAGATCCTCCAAAGGAGGGCAGGCAACCCACTCCAGTATTCTTGCCTGGAGAGTCCCATGGACAGAGGAGCCTGGCAGGTTACAGTTTATAGGGTCGCAAACAGCTGGACATGACTGAAGTGACTGAGCACACTTGCACAGAAGTATCCTTACAGTCTCCAGTTGGACTCTCTTGCTGTCAGCTTTTCTTTCATATTTAAGCTGTCCTCTTAATTAGAGTATATTTCAACATTAGCTTGTCTTGTTTTGTAGTAATTTTGTTTCATAAGGAGGCATCTGAGTTGATTATTACAAACATACACCTTATTTTGAAGAATCATATGTCTGGTCATTTTTCTCTGTTCATTCATCCTTCCAGAAAAAATTCTATGCTGTAAATAATGGATTTGTGATGATTCTGTCAAGTATTGTTGATTTCCTGTAATTGTCTAGAGATCTTTTAGGCAGAAGAGAATGCTTTAAATTCCCAGTTGTTATAACTTTGCCATTTGAAAAGTCCAGTGCCAAAGGAAAATAAGAGCTAATCACAGCAGGGACTGGTAGGTTTGGCAGCCAGGATCAAATCTGGGGAAGTAAGACATTTCCTGAATTCAGTTGTCTTCATGGAGAGCAGCATTCCTGTTCTTTGCTTGACATGGCTGTCTGCACATATTGTAAGCTACACACGGACTTTGCCATCTAGTGAACATCCTAGATATATTGGTGAAAGCTGTAGTGTTCTATGATTGCTGCAAAACATACTCTTCTTCCAACATTCGTCACAGGCTCCAGCAGTGATTATGCTATTCAATGGGCACATCTTTCATTTATTTCTGAGTGAAAACTGATCTTCCTTATGCCCGCAGTTCTGCATATGTTTGGTTTTCTTTCAGTCTGCTGCTGCTGATCTATATCTAGAAAGACACTTACAGCATGTGCAGATCTGTCTTCCTAGTTTCCAGCAATGAAACACATTCTGCCTCCCCAACTCATTTCAGAATGTGCAGTGCTCTTTTCACTCGCATCTGGCAGTTGAGAGGGTAGTGCATTGAAAGGAGAGGAATTAGATGTCTGTGACCGAGAGACTGTTTCACCCAAAAGTAAATGCCTTCAAATCCTAAGATTATCCATGAATAAAGGAAAGAGATTTAACAGAAGTATTAACTGACTCGAATGAATAGGTAGTTTTGTTTGCTTAATAGATAATAAAGTCCCATTTTTATTTTCAGCTCAAATAACTTTTATTTCTTCTCTCTCTCTCTCTTTTAAATCTCACAGTTTCTTTACAGATAACAAATCATTATTGGTGAAAAGAGGACTGGACTGGGAGTTAGAAAAACAGAATTCTGATCACAGATCTGATACTATCTATACTTTTAAATTTGACTAATATAAGCTTCAATTTTATTACCATTAAAATGAAAAAAAAAATGGCCTACATCTCTGCAAAGCTGCATAATTTTTCTAGTTCACATTATTAGAACCATAGATGATGATATATTTAAAAAATTAAAGCTAGAGGTTGATAAGACTATTTCCTTCTTTAGAAAACAAGAAGTTCCTCTCACTCCAGGTCTGAAATAGTAGGAAGACATAATTTAAGCAGTAGGTAGACAGTGTGCTGTAAACGACTTATCCTTGACTTTGTCCTACTAACTTCTTCTGTTGTATTGATTTTGTACCATTTCCCAAAATAAAATATGCTGAATTACCTCAAGTAGGGGTACATTTATGAGGTGAGAGTGATTTGGAGCATGCTCATGCAGACCTCTTTTTTTGCTGCAAATTATCCTTAATACAGAATATTGCTGTGTTCTAATACCTCCTTGAATACCTTCCTCACATGCTTGATCATTTTATCACTTTATCATTCTACATCACTACATATGATGTTGAGTGTTTTAATTTTTTGAAGAATACAAAGGGGCTGATCTTTCTGTCTCACTCAAGTGTTGATTTGTAATAAATAGTCATTTACTATTACTATTTCTATGAGTATTGTTTAATCTATACAATGAAAATTACTATAGTTATCTCTCAAAAGGAATGGCCTCTATTTTTTAAATGATAATTAATGAAAAATATTGCAAGTGAAAAAAAGTGTAATATCTTATTACTTTTGCAAACAACCGAAAATCTGCTTCTTATCAGTGAAAATTATATGACCCATTATTCTTTCCTATGTCCATAGTCATTCAGGTACTCTGTCTATCAGATCTAATCCCTTGAATCTATTTGTCACTTCCCCTGTGTAATCGTCAGGGATTTGATTAGGATCATACTTGAAGGGCTTCCCTGGTGGCTCAGATGGTAAAGTGTCTGCCTGCAATGCAGGAGACCTGTGTTCGATTCCTGGGTCAGGAAGTTCCCCTGAAGAAGGAAATGGCAATCCACTCCAGCACTCTTGCCTGGAAAATCCCATGGATGGAGGAGCCTGACAAGCTACAGCCCATGGGGTCGCAAAGAGTTGGACACGACTGAGCGACTTCACTTTCGACTTCACTTTCATACCTGAATGGCCTAGTGGTTTCCCCTACTTTCTTCAATTTAAGTCTGAATTTTGCAATAAGGAGTTCATGAAGAACCTAGACAGCATATTAAAAAGCAGAGACATTACTTTGCTGATACAGGTCCATCTAGTCAAAGCTATGGTTTTTCCTGTGGTCATGTATGGATGTGAGAGTTGGACTGTGAAGAAGGCTGAGCACCGAAGAATTGATGCTTTTGAACTGTGGTGTTGGAGAAGACTCTTGAGAGTCCCTTGGACTGCAAGGAGATCCAACCAGTCCATCCTAAAGGAAATCAGTCCTGTATATTCATTGGAAGGACTGATGTTGAAGCTGAAACTCCAATACTTTGGCCACATGATGCGAAGAGCCATCTCATTGGAAAAGATCCTGATGCTGGGAAAGATTGAAGGCAGGAGAAGGAAACAACAGAGGATGAGTTGGTTGGATGGCATCACCAACTCAATGGAAATAGATTTGAGCAAGCTCCAGGAGATGGTGAAGACAGGGAAGCCTGGTGTGCTGCAGTCCATGGGGTCATAAAGAGTAGGACACAACTGAGCAACTGAACAACAAAATTATTCTTTCCTGAATTTTCCAATCCAAATCTTCTTTTTTTTTTAAGATCAGTATCTGCATAGGACTTTATTCAAAAGATTAAGGTAATCAGATGAATTTGATCTTCTCCATTGTTAACCTTAATTTAATCGTATTTCTATCCATTTACTCTGATTTTGTCCTATACGTAATGTTATTTTTCTTGATTTCAAAGCTTAATGACTTCTTCTTTGTTCTTGACCCTGTTCTACCTCATATTCCAAGAGAAATTCCCCATAAGCAAGTACTCTCTCAATATCTTTAATTTCCTATTCTTCATTAACTTCTTTTGTTCTGCCTTTGAGCAAGTATAGCTCTTTCTTACACTGAAAAATGGGCTCTTTGGTTCGGTTTTTCTTCCCTTGAAAGTGAATTTCTTAAGTTTTGTGTACCAAATTTCTTTATTTCTTTATAACATGTGCATGCGTGCTCGGTATCTTGGTTATGTCCAATTCTTTGCAACCCCATGGATTGTAGCTCACCAGGCTCCTTTGTCTGGAATTTTCCAAGCAAGAATGCTGGAGTGGGGAGCCTTTCCTCCTCCAGGGGATCTTCCCAAAGCAGTTATCAAACTTGCATCTCCTGCATTGGCATGCAGATTCTTTACCACTGAGCCGCCTGGTAAACTCATCTTTATAACCTAATTGTTGCTTATCCACTCTCACTACTGTACTAAAATTGTAATCTTAAATATGTACTAATATTTTACAATATTTAAGATATTTTATAATAGACACCTTTTCCCTTAATATTTAATTTTCCTTCTTAATGGCTTTGGCAAATTACACTGACTTTTGGCATTTTTTTAATTTAATTTTATGTTTAATTGGAGAATAATTACAATATTGTGATGGTTTCTGCCGTACATCACTGTGAATCAGCCAAAGATATACATACATCCCACTCCTCCTAAGCCGCCCTGCCACCTCCCTACCCATCCCAACCCTTTAGTTGTCAAGGAGCACCAAGTTTGTGTTCCCTGCATCATACAGCAAATTCCCACCAGCTATCTATTTTACTTATGGTAATGTATATGATTTAATACTACTCACTCAAGTCGTCCCACTCTGTTCCTCCCCCACTGTGCCCATAAGTCTGTTCTTTATTTTGTGTCTTCTTTGCTGCTCTGCAATAGGATCATCAGTACTATCTTTCTAGATTCCATATATATGGGTTAATATACAATATTTGTCTTTCTCTTTCTGACTTACTTTACTCTTATAATAGTCTCTAGGTTCATCTACCTCATTAGAACTGATTCAAATGCATTCTGTTTTATAGCTGAATAATGTTCCATTGTGTATATGTACCACAGTCTCTTTATCCATTCATCTGTCAATGGGCATCTAGGATGCTTCCGTGTCCTAGCAAGTATAAATAGTGCTGCTATGAACATTGGGGTACATGTATGTATTTTTTTATTACGGATTCCTGGGGGTATATGCCCAGTGGTAGGATTACTGGGTTATATGATAACTTTATTCCTAGTTTTTTAAGGAATCTCCATACTGCTATCCATAGTGGCTGTGTCAGTTTCCTTTCCTACCAACAGTGCAAGATGGTTCCCTTTTCTCTACACCCTCTCCAGCATTTATTGTTTGTAGACTTTTTGACAGTGGCATTCTGACCAGTGTGAAATGCTACCTCATTGTTTTTTTGATTTGCATTTCTCAATGGTCAACACCGAAATCAGATTGATTATGTTCTTTGCAGCCAAAGATGGAGAAGCTCTATACAGTCAGCAAAAACAAGACCAGGAGCTGACTGTGGCTCAGATCATGAACTCCTTATTACCAAATTCAGACTTAAATTGAAGAAAGTACGGAAAACCACTAGACCATTCAGGTATGACCTAAATCAAATCCCTTATGATCATACAGTGGAAGTGAGAAATAGATTTAAGGGCCTAGATCTGATAGATAAGAGTGCCTGATGAACTATGGACAGAGGTTCGTGACATTGTACAGGAGACAGGGATCAAGACCATCCCCATGGAAAAGAAATGCAAAAAAGCAAAATGACTGTCTGGGGGCGCCTTACAAATAGCTGTGAAAAGAAGAGAAGTGAAAAGCAAAGGAGAAAAGGAAAGATATAAGCATCTGAATGCAGAGTTCCAAAGAATAGCAAGAAGAGATAAGAAAGCCTTCTTCAGCAATCAGTGCAAAGAAATCGAGGAAAACAACAGAATGGGAAAGACTAGGGATCTCTTCAAGAAAATTAGAGCTACCAAGGGAACATTTCATGCAAAGATGGGCTCGATAAAGGACAGAAATGGTATGGACCTAACAGAAGCAGAAGATATTAAGAAGAGGTGGCAAGAATACACAGAAGAACTGTACAAAAAAGATCTTAACGACCCAGATAATCAGGATGGTGTGATCACTGACCTAGAGCCAGATATCCTGGAATGTGAAGTCAAATGGGCCTTAGAAAGCATCACTATGAACAAAGCTCGTGGAGGTGATGGAATTCCAGTTGAGCTATTTCAAATCCTGAAAGATGATGCTGTGAAAGTGCTGCACTCAATATGCCAGCAAATTTGGAAAACTCAGCAGTGGCCATAGGACTGGAAAAGGTCAGTTTTCATTCCAATCCCAAAGAAAGGCAATGCCAAAAAATGCTCAAGCTACCGCACAATTGCACTCATCTCACACGCTAGTAAAGTAATGCTTAAAATTCTCCAAGCCAGGCTTCAGCAATATGTGAACCATGAACTTCCTGATGTTCAAGCTGGTTTTAGAAAAGGCAGAGGAACCAGACATCAAATGGCCAACATCCACTGGATCATGGAAAAAGCAAGAGAGTTCCAGAAAAACATCTATTTCTGCTTTATTGACTATGCCAAAGCCTTTGACTGTGTGGATCACAATAAACTGGAAAATTCTGAAAGAGATGGGAATACCAGACCACCTGACCTGCCTCTTGAGAAATCTGTATGCAGGTCAGGAAGCAACAGTTAGAACTGCACATGGAACAACAGACTGCTTCCATTCAGGAAAAGGAGTATGTCAAGGCTGTATGTTGTCACCCTGCTTATTTAACTTCTATGCAGAGTACATCATGAGAAACACTGGACTGGAATAAACACAAGCTGGAATCAAGATTGTCGGGAGAAATATCAATAACCTCAGATATGCAGATGACACCACCCTTATGGCAAAAAGTAAAGAAGAACTAAAGAGCCTCTTAGTGAAAGTGAAAGAGGAGAGTGAGTAAGTTGGCTTAAAGCTCAACATTCAGAACATGAAGATCATGGCATCTGGTCCCATCACTTCATGGGAAATAGATGGGGAAACAGTGGAAACAGTGTCAGACTTTATTTTTTTGCACTCCAAAATCACTGCAGATGGTGACTGCAGCCATGAAATTAAAAGATGCTTACTCCTTGGAAGGAAAGTTATGACCAACCTAGATAGCATATTCAAAAGCAGAGACATTACTTTGCCAACAAAGGTCCGTCTAGTCAAGGCTATGGTTTTTCCTGTGGTCATGTATGGATGTGAGAGTTGGACTGCAAAGAAGGCTGAGCACTGAAGAATTGATGCTTTTGAACTGTGGTGTTGGAGAAGACTCTTGAGAGATCCAACCAGTCTATCCTAAAGGAGATCAGCCCTGGGATTTCTTTGGAAGGAATGATGCTAAAGCTGAAACTCCAGTACTTTGGCCACTTCATGTGAAGAGTTGACTCATTGGAAAAGACTCTGATGCTGGGAGGGATTGGGGGCAGGAGGAGAAGGGGACGACAGAGGATGAGATGGCTGGATGGCATCACTGACTCGATGGACGTGAGTCTGAATGAACTCTGGGAGTTGGTGATGGACAGGGAGGCCTGGTGTGCTGCGATTCATGGGGTCGCAAAGAGTCAGACACGACTGTGACTGAACTGAACTGAACTGAACACTGTCTTGATGACTATAGCTTTGTATTATAGTCTGAAGTCAGGAGGGTTAATTCCTCCAGCTCCATTCTTTTTTCTCAAGATGGCTTTGTCTATCCAAGCTCTTTTGTGTTTCCATACAAATAGTGAAATTATTTATTCTAATTCTGTGAAAAATACCATTGGTAGTTTGATAGGGATTTCACTGAAGCTATAGATTGCTTTGGGTAATATAGTCATTTTCATAATATTGATTTTTCCAATCCAGGAACATAGTATATCCTCCATTTGTTTGTGTTGTGTTTAATGTTTTTCATCAATATCTTACAGTTTTCTGCATACAGTCTTTTGTCTCTTTAGGTAAATTTATTCCTAAGTATTTTATTCTTTTTGTTGCAATGGTGAATGGGATTGTTTCCTTAGTTTCTCTTTCTGATTTTTCATTGTTAGTATACAGGAATGCAAGGGATTTCTGTGTATTAATTTTGTATCATGCAACTTTACTGTATTCATTGATTAGTACTAGTAATTTTCTGGTGGCATCTTTTGAGTTGTCTATGTAAAGAATAGAGTCATCTACAAACAGAGTTTCTTCTTTTCCAATCTGGATTTCTTTTATTTCTCTTTCTTCTCTTATTGCTGTGGCTAAGACTTCTAAAACGTTGAATAATATTGGTAAGACTGGGCACCCTTGTCTTGTTCCTGATTTTAGAAGAAATGCTTTCAGTTTTTCACCATTGAGAATAATATTTGCTGTGGCTTTGTTATATATGGCCTCTATTATGTTGAGGCATGTATGATCTTTTTAATGTGTTGTTGGATTCTGTTTGGTAGAATTTTGTTGAGGATTCTTGTATCTATTCATCAGTGAAACTGGCCTGTAATTTTCTTTTTTTGTGGCATCTTTGTCTGGTTTTGGTATTAGAGTGATTGGTGGCCTCATAGAATGAGTTTGGGAGTTTTCTTTCTGCTGCAGTTTTCTGGAAAAGCTTGAGTAGGATAGGTGTAAGCTCTCTGAAATTTTGGTAGAATTCACCTGTGAAGCCTTCTGGCCCTGGCTTTTGTTTGTAATAAGAATTTTTGATTAAAATTTTCAATCTCTGTGCTTGTGATTGAACTGTTCATATTTTCTGTTTCTTCTTGGTTCAGTTTTGGAAGGTTGTACTTTTCTAAGAGTTTGTCCTTTTCTTCCAAGTTGTTTATTTTATTGGTATATAGTTGTTCATAGTAGCCTCTTACGATCCTTTGTATTTCTGTGTTCTCTATTGTAACTTCTCCCTTTTCATTTCTAATTTTATTGATTTGAGTCTTATCCCTTTTTTTCTTGATGATTCTGGCTAACAGTTTAGAGTATTGCTTATCTTCTCAACAAACCAACTTTTAGTTTTATTTATCTTTCCTATAGTTTCCATCATTCTTTTTCATTTATTTCTACTATGATCTTAATGATTTCTTTCCTTCTATAACTCTGGGATGTTTTTATTCTTCATTTTCTAGTTGCTTTAGGTATAACGTTAGGTTGTTTATTTTATGTCTCTCTTGTTTTTTGAGGTAGGCTAGCATAGCTATAAACTTCCCACTTAGCACTGCTTTTACTGCATCCTAGATTTTGAGTTGTCGTGTTTTCATTGTCATTTATTTCTAGGCATATTTTTATTTCTTCAGTAATCTGTTGGTTATTCAAAAGTGTGTTGTTTAGCCTCCATGTATGTGTGTTATTTATAGTTTTTTCCCCCCTATAGTATATATCTAATCTTACAGCATTGTGGTCAGAAAAGATACTTTAAATGATTTCAATTTTTAAAAAATTTACCAAGGCCTGATTTATGATCCAAAATGTGATCTATCCTGGAGAATATTTCATGTGCACTTGAGAAAAAAGTGAAATTTACTGTTTTTTGATGAGATTCCCTGTAGGTATCAGTAAGGTCCAACTGGTCCAATGTATCATAAAGCTGTGTCTCCATATTAATTTTCTGTCTGAATGATCTGTCCATTGGTGTGAGTGGTGTATTAAAGACCCCCCCCACTAACACTGTGTTACTGTCAACTTCCCCTTTAATCAGGTCAGCTCAGTTCAGTCACTCAGATGTGTCCAACTCTTTGTGACCCCATGAACTGCAGCAGGCCAGGACTTCCTGTCCATCACCAACTCCCGGAGTCTACACAAACTCATGTCTATTGAGTGGGTGATGCCATCCATCCATCACATCCTCTGTTGTCCCCTTCTCCTCCTGCCTTCAATCTTTCCCAGCATCAGGGTCTTTTCCAATGAGATGGCTCTTCACATCACATGACCAAAGTATTGGAGTTTTAGCTTCACATTAGTCCTTCCAGTGAACACCCAGGACTGATGTCCTTTAATATGGACTGGTTGGATCTCCTTGCAGTCCAAGGGACTCTCAAGAGTCTTCTCCAACACCACAGTTCAAAAGCATCAATTCTTCAGCACTCAAATTTCTCTATAGTTCAACTCTCACATCCATACATGACCACTGGAAAAACCATAGCCTTGACTAGACAGACCTTTGTTGGTGAAGTAATGTCTCTGCTTTTGAATATGCTGTCTATGTTGATCATAACTTTCCTTCCAAGGAGTGTCTTTTAATTTCATGGCTGCAGTCACCATCTGCAGTGAATTGGAGACCAAAAAATATAGTCTGTCACTGTTTCCACTGTTTCTCCATCTATTTGCCATGAAGTGATGGGACCAGATGCCATGATCTTCATGTTCTGAATGTTGAGCTTTAAGCCAACTTACTCACTCTCTTCTTTCACTTTCACTAAGAGGCTCTTTAGTTCTTCTTTACTTTTTGCCATAAGGGTGGTGTCATCTGCATATCTGAGGTTATTGATATTTCTCCCGGCCATCTTGATTCCAGCTTGTGCTTCTTCCAGCCCAGCATTTCTCATGATGTACTCTGCATAGAAGTTAAATAAGCAGGGTGACAACATACAGCCTTGACATACTCCTTTTCCTGAATGGAAGCAGTCTGTTGTTCCATGTGCAGTTCTAACTGTTGCTTCCTGACCTGCATACAGATTTCTCAAGAGGCAGGTCAGGTGGTCTGGTATTCCCATCTCTTTCAGAATTTTCCAGTTTATTGTGATCCACACAGTCAAAGGCTTTGGCATAGTCAATAAAGCAGAAACAGATGTTTTTCTGAAACTCTCTTGCTTTTTTTGATGATTCAGCAGATGTTGGCAATTTGATCTCTGGTTCCTCTGCCTTGTCTAAAACCACCTTGAACATCTGGAAGTTCACAGTTCATGTATTGCTGAAGCCTGGCTTGGAGAATTTTGAGCATTACTTACTAGAGTGTGAGATGAGTGAAATTTTGCAGTAGTAAGAGCATTCTTTGACCACTTCCAATTTGCCTTGATTCATGGACCTGACATTCCAGGTTCCCATGCAATATTGCTCTTTACAGCATCGGACCTTGCTTCTATCACCAGTCACATCCACAACTGGGAATTGTTTTTGCTTTGGCTCCCTCCCTTCATTCTTTCTGGAGTTATTTCTCCACTGATCTCCGGTAGCATATTGGGGACCTACCAACCTCGGGATTTCATCTTTCAGTGTCCTATCTTTTTGCCTTTTCATACTGTTCATGGGGTTCTCAAGGCAAGAATACTGAAGTGGTTTGCCATTCCCTTCTCCAGTGGGCCACGTTTTGTCAGAACTATCCACCATGACCCATCCATCTTGGGTGGCCCCACATGGCAGGCTGTTTCATTGAGTTAGACAAGGCAGTGGCTCATGTGATCAGATTGGCTAGTTTTCTGTGATTGTGGTTTCAGTGTGTCTGCCCTCTGATGCCCTCTCTCAGTGCCTACCATCTTACTGAGGTTTCTCTTACCTTGGACATGGGTATCTCTTCATGGCTGCTCTAGCAAAGCTGGCGTTAAAGCAGCAGCTGCACTTATGTGCTGGAGCGGCTGAGATTAGATACCCCACGTTAGGTCAGGAGGTGCAGCCAAGAGTATATACCCCACGTCCAAGGTCGGGAGCGGCAGCCGTGAGGAGATCCCCTTTAAATAGTTGTTAGCAATTGCTTTATGTATGGAGGTGCTACTATGTTGGGTGCATATATATTTTTAATTGTTATATTTTCTTTCTGGTTGATCCCATGATCATTATGTAGTGTCCTTTCTCTCTTGTAACTATCTTTATTTTAAAGTCTATTTTATCTGTTATGACTACTGCTACTCCTGCTTTCGATTTCCATTTGCATGGAATATCTTTTTCCAGATCCTCACTTTCAGTCTGTGTGTGTCCCTGAGGTCTGAGGTGGGTCTCTTGTAGACATCATATATAGAGGACTTGTTTTTGTATCCACTCAGCCACTCTGTGTCTTTTGGTTGGAGCAGTTAGCTCATTTACAGCTAAGGTAATTACTGATAAGTATGATCCTGTTACCATTTACTTTATTGTTTGGGCTAAGTTTTATGGGCCTTTTAGTTTTGTGTGTCCTGTCTGGAGAAGTTCCTTCAGCATTTGTTGAAGAGCTGGTTTGGTGGTGCTGAATTCTCTTAACTTTTGCTTGTCTGTAAAGCTTTTGATTTCTCCTTTGAATCTGAATGAGATCCTTGATGGATAGCATAATCTTGGTTGTGGACTTTTCTCTTTTATCACTTTAAGTATATCCTGCCATTCTCTTCTCTCCTGCAGAGTTTCTGTTGAAAGATCAAATGTTAGCCTTATGGGGATCCCCTTGTATATTATTTGTTGCCTTTCCCTTGCTGCTTTTAATATTTGTTCTTTGTGTTTAATTTTTATTAGTTTGAATAATATGTACCTTGTTGTGTTTCTCCTTGGATTTATCCTGTGTGAGACTCTCTTGATCTCATGGACTTTGGTAGCTATTTGCTTTCCCATTTTAGGGACTGTAATCTCCTCAAATATTTTATCATACCCTTTCTTTTTGTCTTCTTCTTCTGGGGCAATTGAGTAAAATGTTGGGGCACTTAATGTTGTCCCAAAGGTCTCTGAGGCTGTCTTCATTTCTTTTTCTTCTTTTTTCTTTATTCCACTCTGCTTCAATTATTTCCATCACTCTATCTTTCAGTTCACTTATCCATTCTTCTGCATCAGTTACCCTACTGTTTATTCCCTCCAGTGTATTTTTAATCTCAGTTATTTCATTTTTTGTTGTTGATTGTTTATTCTTTAATTCTTTTAGGTCCCTGTTAAACATTTTTTGCATCTTCTCATTCTGTGCCTCCGGTCTATTTATCCATGCCTCTATTTTGTTTTCAAGATTTTGGATCATCTTTACTATCATTACTCTGAATTCTGTTTCAGTTAGACAACTATTTCCTTCTCAGTTGTTTGGTCTTGTGGGTTTTTACCATGTTCCTTCATCTGTTGCATATTTCTCTGTCTTTTCATTTTATTTAATTTACTGACTTTGGGCTGTCTTTCCTTTCTGTAGGCAGAAGTCACAGTTCCTCTTAATTGTGGAGTCTGCCTACTGTGGGTGGGGTTAGACCAGTGCCTTGTGAAGATTTCCTGGTTGACGGTGGGGGGATACTTGTGCCTGTGTTCTGGCGGATGGAGCTGAATCTAGTCTCTCTGGAGGGCAGCGCTGTGTCTAGCAGTGTGTTTTGTGGTATCTATGGGTTCGGTATGGCTTTGAGGTACCTGCCCATTAATGTGCAGGGTTGTGCTCCTGTTTTGTGGAGGATTGGCGTGGGGTGTCCTGCACTGGTAGTACTAGTGGTAAAAATCCACCTGCCAGTGCAGGAGACATAAGAGTTGTGCATTTGATCCCTAGGTGGAGAAGAGCCCTTGGAGAAGGAAATGGCAAACACTCCAGTATTCATGCCTGGAGAATCCCATTTACAGAGGAGCCTGACAGACTATAGTCCATGGGGTCACAAAGAGTCGGACATGACTGAAGCAACTTAGCATCAAGCACGCTTGCATGTCCTGCACTGTAGCTTGCTGGCTCTTGGGTGGAGCTTGGTCTCAGTATTAAGATGGAGGCCTTTGGGCATGTTCACATCTGTTAATGTTCGGTAGGGTTGGAAGTTCTCTAGTGGTCCAAAGTCCTGGAGTTGAGTCTCCTGCCTCTGGGGTTCAGGCCTGACTTCCTACAGTAGCACCAAGACTTCCCATGGATGGAGGAGCCTGGCAGGCCACAGTCTTTGGGGTCGCAAAGAGTTGGACATGACTGAGCAACTGAACACACACACAGAAAAGCAGGTTATAAAAATAGAAATTAAAGGAATAATAAAGAACCGTATTAGGACAATATGAGAATAAAAGGGAAAAAAAATTGGGGACGAGAAATATATAGAGAATGATAGTGAGAGGAAAGACCCAGTGATTCCTCCATCTTCCTGCTCGTGTCAATTTGTGTACTCAGAGTCCTGCAGTATATCTAGGAAGGTCTTTGGGCCTGTTGTGGGCACAGTGGAGTCAGTTCTGACTGCGATCTTCCCTTGTTCCAGTTTGTACTTGCTCTTGCAGTCTGCTGTTTTCCATAAAGTACTTAGTCTCAGGTTAATTGCAGAAATTTAAACTGTGCACCTGTAACCCTTTCCTTTGCTTGTGCTTTTGCTTTGGTTTTGGTCCTACCCTGTGCTTGTAGGTCTCTCTCCAGCATCTGATCTCTGCCCTGACATGGAGGAGGGAAAGTGGCTGCTTATTCAGTCTTACTTGCTCAGCTGTGCTGTGGAGAGGAAGGGATACTGCAAATGCCAGCGGGGTGTGTGGGGGAGTGCTGACCATGGCTGGGCCACATAGGGGTTCCCACAGCCTGAAGCAGTTTGTGCATGTCCCCAGAGGAGTTGAACCGGGGTTGTGACACCTTTGGCAGAGCTGAGCTGCTTAGGATCACAGCTTGGTGGAATTTGCCATCTCTGGTACAGTAGACTGCAGCTGAATTGTCCCACTTCGATATATGCTAGGGCATGTTCCTTTGTCCTGTGAATGCCTGGAGTTAGCACAAAGAGTTAGAGCCTTCCAGCAGGCATACTCTTGTTTCTCTGGTGGTCCCAGGGTTTCTCCTGTTCTGTCTCTGCTGTGTTACTTTAGCCCCCTCAGGGTATCTTCACAGCAGTTAGCCCCAGTCCTCTCCCTGAGGACTGGGCCCCAAAGCCTGAGTCCCCGCACCCAGGCCTCACTTACTGCAGGTGAACACAAGCCTGTGAGCCACTTCTTAGCTGGAAATTGCTGTTTGGCCTGATCTCTGTAGTGAATTTTCTGTTTTGCCTTTTTGTGCTTCCTTCTGAGGATCCAAAGTTCCCCCCTTACCTCACCTGTGACAGGGTTTCCTATTGTGTGGAAACTTCTCCTCCTTCAGGACTCCCTCCCTGGGACAGGAGGACCCATCGTGAAATCCTTTGTTTCCATTTTTGTCTTTATCTTTTCTGTACCTATTCTGAGGAGATTAATTTGCCTTTCTGGATGTCGGGGTCCTCTGACAGTGTTCAGTGGGAATTATTCCACACACAGATGATTTTTTGATATTTTTGTAGGGGAGAAGGTGGTCTCTCAGTCTTATTCCTTCCCCATCTTGAAGCCACCTCTTGACCTTTGGCATCTTTTGTGACACTTTCCCCATTCTCACCTCTGTTATCCTTCCCTGATTTGCTCTAGGCAAGAACATCCTCTCTAGTCCAATTGGATCTTTTCATTTGCTCTTTCTCCAACCTGCCTTGTTCTCTCTTGTAGGTTAGAGCCAGACCCTACTTAGGGCTGGGCCTTTGATTATGCTTTCCCTTCCAATAGGAATGTCCTCTTCTTCTGGTATAACCTTTAAAGCTGAGCCTAAGTTCTACCTCATCTAAGAAGCTTTTGTTTATCTTCAGCAGTCAATGACTTTAACGTTTTTTGAATAGCAAGGGACATAAAATAAGTTCTTGTGGTGGGAGGTAAAGTCAAAATATGCAAGTTGCACTCTTGCATCCATTATGTATATGCTGTGACCAGTAGCATAGGCTGACTAAAAGCTTAGTTTCTTTATCTATAAGATGAAGCTATTCATACCTCCCTGAGCTACCCACTGCGGTTGTTGTAAGTGATAAATATAGCGTATATAAAAACATTTTGTAAAATTTTTAAAAAATTTATCACAAACAAATCAACCTGTTAGTTGTGTTGTTTTTGTATGTTGCTATCTTGCGCTGCTACTGGACTCAGTGCTGTCACTTAAATTTCCATGTGTTTATTTGGAATACTTAATTAGGCATTGAATTCTCTGGGGGACAAGGAATATTGATAGTGATGAGATCAAAGGCCAAAAAGATCCAACTCCCAATTATCTTAGAACTAATTATCTTAGATACATAATTGGCTCATACTGCCCTTTAAAATGTGAATCTGTAGCAAGGGAGCTTATACTCTTATCTTGACCACATAGAGTAAATTGAAGGTACCTGATGGGAACACTCTATCAGGTGAAAGAGGGTCAACAAGAGAGTGAACAAAGATGGATTGAAACTAAAAGAATGACAAAAGGTATAGCATGTAAACACTTAGCAAAGAAAGATGAAATGTTGATATTAATATCAAATAAAGTAGACTTCAAGACAAGGAATGTTAATACAGATTAAAATGTTCATTTCATTGGAATAAAAGGTCAGATTTGTAATAGGACATAACAGTCTTAAATGTGCATGACAAAATCATGACAAAATGTGTATGACAAACATTCCAAAACAGAAGAAGAAAAAATTGACAGAATTAAAGTGAGAAATACACATATAGACGCACAATTATTTTTAGAGATTTGAACAGTCTTCTTTCAGCAGTTGATAAAACCAGTACAAAAGAAAATCTGTGAGGATTCTCAGTTATCAAACATGAGGCTCCAATTTACTTATAGAATATTCTATATTCTGACCTTTTATTACAATACACATTCTTTTTTTAATTTATTTATTTTAATTGGAGGCTAATTATTTTAAAATATCATAGTGGTTTTTGCCATACATTTACATGAATCAGCCATGGTGTACATGTATTCCCCATCCTGAACCCCCCTCCTACCTCCCTCCCCATCCCATCCCTCTGGGTCATCCCAGTGCACCAGCCCTGAGCACCCTGAATCATGCATCAAACCTTGACTGGCAATCTGTTTCACATATGATAATATACATGTTTCAATGCTATTCTCTCAAATCATCCCACCCTCACCTTCTCCCACAGAGTCCAAAAGACTGTTCTATACATCTGTGTCTCTTTTGCTATCTCGCATATAGAGTTATTGTTACCATCTTTCTAAATTCCATATATATATGTGTTAGAATACTGTATTGGTGTTTTCCTTTATGACTTACTTCACTCTGTATAATAGGCTCCAGTTTAATAATGTTTTCTTTTTAATGGCTGAGTAATACTCCATTGTGTATATGTACCACAGCTTTCTTATCCATTCATCTGCTGATGGACATCTAGGTTGCTTCCATGTCCTGGTTATTATAAATAGCCAATACACATTCTTTTTAAGTGTATATAGAACATTCACCAAAAATCATATGCTGGGCCATAAAGTAAGTTTCAATCTATTTGTTTATTTGGCTACAGTGGAATTAAATTAGAAACCAATAACAATAAATTACATAGAAAAAGTCCTTTTCTTTGAAAAATTAAGGAACACTTAAATCAATCTATGAATAAAAGAAATCATAAGAAAAAGTAGAAAGTGTTCTGTACTGAATGACAGACAACTATAACATGTTAAAAGTCTGAGTTTTCTCACACTGGTGAGAATGACCATCATCAAAAAATCTACAGACAATAAATGCTGGAGTGGGTGTGAAGAAAAGGGAACCCTCTTACCGTGTTGGTAGGAATGTAAATTGATAAGACACTATGAAAGACAATATGGAGATCCCTGAAAAACTAGGAATAAAGCTACCATATGTCCCAACAATTGCATATACTTTGAGGAAAGCATAATTGAAAAAACACATGTACCCCAGTGTTCACTGCAGTACTATTTATAATTGCTCAGACATTGAAGCAGCCTAGATGTCCATCAGTAGATGAATGGATAAAGAAGCTGTGGTATATATATGCAATGGAACACTGCTGCTGCAACTGCCTCTGCTAAGTCGCTTCAGTCGTGTCCAACTCTGTGCGACCCCATAGATGGCAGCCCACCAGGTTCCCCTGTTCCTGGGATTCTCCAGGCAAGAACACTTGAGTGGGTTGCCATTTCCTTCTCCAATGCATGAAAGGGAAAAGTGAAAGTGAAGTCACTCAGTCGTGTCTGACTCTTCGCGACCCCATGGACTGCAGCCCACCAGGCTCCTCCCTCCATGGGATTTTCCAGGCAAGAGTACTGGAGTGGGGTGCCATTGCCTTCTCTGGCAATGGAACACTACTCAGCCATAAAAAGGAAGGCATTTGAGTCAGTTCTAATGAGGTAGATGAACCTAGAGCCTATTATACAGAATGAAGTAAGTTAGAAAGAAAGAAACAAATATTGTATTTTAATGCATAATATATGGAATCTTGGAGAAGGAAATGGCGACCCACTTCACTGTTCTTGCCTGGAGAATCCCAGGGATGGGGGAGCCTGGTGGGCTGCCGTCTATGGGGTTGCACAGAGTTGGACACGACTGAAGTGACTTAGCAGTAGCATATGGAATCTAGAAAGATGGTGCTGATGATCCTATTTTCAGGGTAACAGTGGAGACACAGACATAGAGACAGACTTGTGGACATGGCAAGGGAGGAAGGAGAGGGTGGGATAATGGAGAGAGTAGCATGGAAGCATACACACTGCAGTATATAGAATAGGTAACCAGTGGCAATTGGCTCTATGACTCAGCGAGCTCAAACCAGGGCACTGTGACAACTAGAGGAGTGAAGTGGGGTAGGAGGTTCAAGCGGGAGGGGACATATGTATACCTATGGTTGATTCATGTTGATCTATGGCAGAAACCAACACAATAGTGTAAAGCAAGTATCCTTCAATTAAAAATAAATTAAAACTGCAAAAAAAAGCCTGTGTGTTTATGGTGTTCAACTGCAATGTTGTCTCAAGAGCTGATTAATCAAGTTAACATTATATTTTCTTCAGAAGAACTTGGGGAAGAGAATGGACAGAAAATCAGTGTCAACTAAAAAAATGATGCATAACGTGAGAGTTGCAAGTTAGATTTTACTGGGGGCAAAATGAGGACTGCAGCCCGGGAGAAAGCACCTCCAATAGTTCTGAGAAACTGCTTCAAAGAGATAGTTGGGGAAGGTCAATATATGTAGTTTTGGTGAAAGGGGAGTTCACACAATCAACACTTCTTTTACAAAAAGTTTTCTGCTAGTCAGAGGAGCTGATGTCAATGAGGAGATGCAAGGATTGGGATCATGATATCAGTTCCTGAAAATATCTATCTAAAGACCTATTCCACCAGTTTTCCCGGAGCACAAAGTGCTTCATTCCCCACCCTGAAAGCCCTTCAGGGCTTTTTGAAGGTCAACAGCTACAGCAGCACAGGATTCAATCTCCCAAGTGGCATGTGGCAAAATGCCCTTGGCAAGTGACAATTTGTAGTTACCAGCAGACTACAGGCTAAGAATTATAAGGGTCATGCCTACATGCTAGCTAATGTTTTTCTTTTACTACAGTTCTTATTGAGTCACTGTATCTTGGTTGAACTAAAAGGTAATATCCTTTCAATGTTAATAAACAGAATGCTAAGTAAATGTTTGGGCAATTTTACCTTGATAAATCCCATACAGGGGTGTATATGGTGCTTCTCTTTCCATACAATGAAACACTGACAGAAATAGTCTGGATAGTGTTAATAGTAGCAGAGGTTATAACTAAAGAGTAAGTTAGATGGTGATTAAAGAGTTGAATAGACAACCAAGGAAAGTTGTGAAATCTCTGTTCCGAGATCTGAGACAAAGCCATATGTCTCCGATTTTAGTTCAATCCTTAATGAATAGAAGTAGTCTGACTACATGATCTCTTTGGAGGCCCCCTTCCAAACACAAAACCTATGATTTTAATTAACATTGGTTATAGTGCGAATACAAGGGGAAATTTTTTTCTCAGTGCCATAAAGAAAGTAGAGGTTTAATTATGAATATAAATGATGTCTTCTAATTTACAAATTTTTTTATTTGGATGAACATTTTCTTTGTATTAATAGAACTCAAATCATTCTCTCTCTCTCTCTCTGTCTCTCTGTATTTTTTTTACAAGAAACCAAAAGAAATTTCAGTTTGCAATTTGTGATCAAGATTTGAACTTTTAAAAAAAGTGTGAGTCATTTCTTGCCCTTTGATAATTTCCAAGTGATGAGGCTGTTTTTACAGATCAGTCCTTGCTTTTAATGATTTCACTATATTTTGTCTGATTGGAAGTGAGAAAAGCAAATGGGAAATGTCATTCATGAATATGAGCCTGGAAATGAGTATGTAGAAAGCAAATGGTCACTTTACTGGGGGAGGTGGTATGTTTTCCTCACTTTGCCCTTTTCCCTTCTCAGACCTGCTGCTTTTCCTGTTTTAGTTTTCAGGTGAAACCGCTACAGTCGTATGGTGGGATGGAAATCATGTGACCTGTCATGTGTGGGCTTATGCATCTATGTGCATGGATAGAGAACTCTTTAAAATCTAACCATCTTATAGGTTCTAACCATACCTTTATAAATCACATACATGGAATTACATAAGGAAACTTTCAAATATAGAATGCAAGAGGTCATTTCATTTAAAAACTCTTTCTTCATTCATTTCTACTGGCAAATTATGTTTTAATAATATTAAGGAAAAGGATAAACAATGTTATAATGCTTTAAAGTTCAAAAAATGGTTTACTGTAAATAATCAGAATTCATCCCAACAGCAACATTATGATTTTGATCAAGATAGAAGTTATCCTTGTTTTAAAGGTTGGGGTGGAGGCAGGGGAAGAAAGAAGAAATAGAGAGAGAAGGGAGGGAGGGAAAAGGTAAGGAGGAAGCCCCTGAGACTTAAGGGCAGAGTGGCTAATTCTCTATTTGTTCTCTCTAAAATGTATTAGGAGTGGTTAGAAGCCAGCGAATATGCTAGTGAAGATAGCTGCCAACATATTGAATAGACAAATGTAATACCAGCGCACTTTTCACACATAAAAATGAAAACTTTTGTAGCAGTATCTGTTTCATAGTTTTAATTTTAATTGGTGTTATATCGTTTAACTAGTCTATTTTAAAACTGCATCCTGGTCCACAAAAAATACCCCTTTTCTAATCTCTTAAAATTGCAGCAAAGATTTCTAGGCATCAAGGATAGGCAACATTTTGCTTTGACTGCTTTACTGACGTTGAGCTGTTTCTAGCTGCTAAATTTGGCCCTGTACTCCCCATAGCTATCCATAACGTGGTTCTCGGGTCCCACCCTGCAGATGGCCATCCAGGCTTAGATTTTTCTGAGCTGTCAGGAATGCTATCCTGCTTTCAACATCCCTTTTTGTGCTCAGGCTAAGGGCATTGAGTGGCAGCGAGCTTTTCTTTCTATCTGTTATGATTGCTGCTTCTCAGGGTCTGGCTTGGGCTCTGATCTTGACATTTATGTCACAGGTGTCCCCGGTAAAACTGCTGGGCAACCAGATGGCAGGCCTAACTGAGGTTGGCAGCGTCTGCTGGTGTACTCACTGTCCCTGCTACCTGCTCCAGTTTCTTCTTCCTGTTGACATGCTGGTGTTTTTGTGTGGTCATTTCACTCTTTCAGTGTTACTTACCTTGCTATAGCCCTCTCCAAACGTAAAGAACCATAGCTGGAAAGTAGCAGAGTAAAGATGCAAACTAGTTCTGGCTCCAAAGGCATTGCCTTTTCTTCAGAAGCCTGGTGCTCACCAAATAACAGTAAGTCAGTTAGAGTACCTCAAAATGAGTGATGTTGCTAAATCAAGTGTAACTAGAAGCTGAGTGCCAAAGAAGTTTCATGGAAAAAAAGAACTCTAAATTATCTTCCTAGAAAATAGGCAACAATTCCAAAAGAAAAAAATCCAAAATTGTTTACAGCCATAGCCCTCTTGGCTTAAGTGCCTGGACCACTAATATAACTAATTTTAAAAAAGAAGACATGTATCTGGACATATATTTTCATATTTTTGCTGAAAATATATTGTTTACAATGTGAACTCAACAAAAATAAATAGATTCATTCTTGATCCTTAAAAGAGGCAAAAATAACTTCTTAGTATTGCTTTTCAGTGTTTTCTTATTGCGGTCTAAAAAGCCATAATTGATTGTATTTTTAAAGCAAGTCAGCTTTTATTGTTAGGATCCTTTTTTTACTATGTCCTCTTTCTGACCTCTTTTGGTCTAGTTATGCAAATGCAAATTAAGTCTCATTTTTAATTCAGTTCCACATATTTATGGGGAAACCACATGATACAATGAGAAATGGAGAAGGAGGTGGTTTGCAGTTCCAGAGGAGCTTCCTGCCCTCATGCTGCTCATCGCCAGGCAGCAGCAACCACTGATCAGGGAGGCAACGTGTCTTCTCACTGACTTCTGGATGTTGAGTGATCTCTAATCCAGAATTTATGTAAAAAACCATAAAAATTTGTTTAATTCTGCCTTCATTTTTCTCACTTTAGTAAAAGATAATTAGGTGCTCTGCCTTTTTAGGCAATCATACAATCTGGAGGTTGAAAATATTTTTGGAGTTATGTATTCCAATTATTTGCCCAGACAAGCATTCTTTCTATAGTACTGGCTTGAGTATCTCCAATAACTTAGAATTACTTCTTATTAAAGAGTAGTTGTTTAGATTTATGCAAGTCTAATAATTTGAACATTATTATTTATAGTGAATCAATTTTTTCCTATGACATATTCATCTTAGATCTGTCCTCTCGAGTCACAAGAGCCTATTTTACATCCAGGACCCCTTCAACGTCACATGCTAAGTCGCTTTAGTTGTGTCTGATTCTTTGCAACCCTATCGGCTGTAGCCCACCATGCTTCTCTGTCCATGGGATTCTCAAGGACAAGAATACTGGAGTGGGTTGTCATGCCGTTCTCCAGGGGATCTTCCCAACCTGGGATTGAACACATGTCTCTTACATCTCCTGCATTGGCAGGCGGGTTTTTTAACACTAGCACCGCAGGTTATTCAATACCGCCTTTTGGAAATATTCTGTTATTTAGTTCTTTTGTCTACTTTGTACAAGGTATTGCTTTATGAACTTTTAGAGTTACCAAGAGGAGGGCTTCATAGACTTACTTCAAAGCAGTCACATTAGTACATCAAATAGTGTGTAAAAAACAAGTATTATTTGGCTCAAAAGTGAAAGGATATATTCAGATGGAAGGATGTGAAAGTACTTATGGAAAATGTCATACTTGAGATTTAAAACTGCTATTGTTTTATCAGGTTGAATTGGTAATATAGTGAATTTCAGGTCATGAAAACAGCATAAACATTAGCTTGGAAGTGAAAATACAGAGAACATGATGCAGGTTTAGGAAAACTTGAACAGATTATTGTGTCTTTAAAACAGGGTACTAATAAGGGTTGACAGGAGGAAAGACTGGAAAGGACATTTGGAATGTTCTTTAAATATCAGGCAGGAGAATTTGTGCTTTATAATATAAAGTGGTAATGAAGAATCAGTTGATAATAATTGGATGAAAGTGACAGATGTCAGGCTATACTTTCATTAAAACTGACCAAGAAGTAGTATATGTTAATGTATGCATTAAGAGGTTAATGCTATGATATTTTTTCTTCTTTAAACATTGATATAATGGAAATTCAGAAGTGGAAGAAAAATTTACAGAACAATGGCTTGTGATGAATTGATAAGATTGTGAAAGGTAGATACATGAATGTTGAACTTTCTGGGCTGCTGAAACAAGCTAGGGAAGCAGAAACAAACATATCTCTATATATATGCATGTGTGTGTGTGTGTGTGTGTGTGCGCGTGTGCATGTGTGTGGTGTTCAAGTACACATGGGTTGGATGGAGAGGGGAGACAGTGAGGATAGTAGTTGACTTTAGGTTAAGGGCATGGGTTAGGTAAAGTAAGCTCAGTATATGGAGGTGCCATAGATGTAAGAAGTCACTTGTAAAGTCCTATATAACTGAAACAACAAAATCAGAAATCAAAAATTAGTTGGTGTCATGACACAAAAATTATCCTGGAAAGAAAACAAAGACCAAGAAAACTCCTGAATAGATACGGGGTTACAACTGTTAATTCATCGATGATTTACTAAACACTTTATCTCAGATGAGTACTATGCTAGACCCTGGAAACCACAAAAAATGGGATAAAATAAGGAAGATGGGACAATGGAGAGATAGGCATTACTGAAATGACAAGCAACAGCACTAAGATGTCTCTGAAAAAAGGAAAAAAAAAACAACCCAGCATTTACTAAGCATCTACTATGTCTCAATCATAGTGCTTAGTTTATTCTTTTTAAATTTGTTTCATAAAACTCAAAATGAGTCCTCATTTCCACTGATGCGAACTCTGAGATTAAGAGAGTTTAAATCTTATTCCAGCTAAAAGTCAAGCTAGCCTCACAATAGCAAGATTATGAAGGGGAAACAGTAATTCCTGGTAGGCCACCAGTTTGTTTAATAGTAGTGGGTCTAGGGTGGGCTTCCCAGGTGATGCTAGTGGTAAAGAATCCACCTGATAATGCAGGAGATGCAGGACATGCGGGTTCAATCATTGGGTCAGGAAGTTCCCCTGGAGAAGAAAGTGGCACCCCACTCCAGTAGTCTTGCCTGGAAAATTCCATGGACAGAGGAGCCTGGGGGTGCTACAGTCCATGGGGTCCCAAAGGGTCTGACACAACTGAGCACCCACGCGGGCGTAGAGTATCCCATGAATATCTGAGCTATAGATGGGGATCCAGTGACTTAAAGAATCAGATGTATTTCACAATACCCTTCTCAATTTGTGAATCAGTGGTACTTTTCTCACTCTTGATGGAAAATGGGACAACGAAGTTTATTTAGAATTTGACATCAGACACATGTGAGTTTAAATGCTGGCTCCGTGTGACCGTGCCAGGTTACACAGCCTACCATAAGCCTATATCACACTGCACATTAGGAAAGTGACAATAATATTACGTCTTTCACAAAATATTACAAGAATCAAGTGTGGTAACCAGTAGAACCAGAATTTAGATCGTGTTAACATGGCATGAAGAAACAAACCTGTGGTCTCTTCAGGCATTCATTCTCATCTCTAGATCTCTGTCTCTCTGAGGCACACACGTGCATCACATGTGTGCACACACACACTGGCACGCACAAGTTTTGTATCCAGGACACTCTGGAATGTACCTGTTTTTTGAGAGCACTGTTTTTCATTCCAAAGACCTTCTGCTCTTGGCTCTGCTTTCTTGTTCTTTCCTGGGGAAGATGCCCCGACATTCAGATCTACTATCCCACTTAAGAGTTGAGAGGGCACTTTTTTTTTCTCCTATTAAAGAGGATGGAGGCTGAGGGGGACAGTTTTGGGTAGCAGTACTCAGTGACACAGAAGGACTGAAGAAAACTGAGCTAGAAATATTAAAGTATTTGGAGCACATGGAAATGTCTCATTCTCATAGGGAGGATCATACCTTAGGAAATTTTCTTCCTTGCTTGACTATTAATATCCAGAAGTAGAATTCTGTAATTCCAGTATGATCAATCCATCAAAAAGCAAACTGGTATGTCATCAGATTAGAGGTGGACTTCCAGCTGATAAGTCATTTAGGCAGAATTGAAGTAGTTCACAGATGGGAATCTCTGTTTAATACATCTGAAAATTAAGAAAGGATGTAGAAACAAGTTGCCACTCTACTTTCAATAAAATAAAAATGCTTGTATAAAAATAGAGGTGTATCTCATATATAATGTTTTTTTCCAGGAAATTTTTTGAAAGTGGTTATTGTTAACATCGAATGATATTTCCCAGGGATCACGATAACATCAGAGTACATTTCTGTTAAAGAAAAACAAAATGTATTTAAAACATAACAGTCATTTAAAGGAACACTGAACAGTACATACTGAGCCTATGTCTTTTATTTTCTGTTATGTTCTTCCTCTAATCTGTAGTGAGGCAACACATAAGTCTAGTTATTCAGATCTTTCTCGCTCTTATGAAAATTGTTAGTTACAGAATTGAGCTAGTGGATCAAGGTTAAAAAGATAAGGATATGCAAAAACACAGCAGTGACAATCAAAGAGTTTGTGAGAAAATAGACTCAAACCTATGGAATAAAGAAACTAGAAAATACAGAAAATAAATCTTCAGGTAATATTTAGCAAATATTTCCTTGGCTTGTTATCAGTATTAATGTGCTGAAGAAAACTCAAAATAACAGTTGTAAAATAGAATTAAAAGATCACTTTCAGAAAAAGAGATCCCTTAGTCTTTCTCAGCTTTCTTAACTCTTGGGTTCTAAATCCTCTAAGTTTTTTAAACACTTTCCACAGTCAGTAATTATGATATAAACTTTTATAATTATTTATCTATGAAATGTAATAAGCCAATAATGTTCTTCATATAAATTTAACTTTAGAGTACTTATTTATATAAATGTAGATCTTCATGGAAAGGAATTAAAGTCATATCCTATTTGTTACTTCTTTGTTTTGTTATTGCCCTTTCATATAAATGTAATACTATTTTATAGATATCATTATGTGTAATAACATGGCTTAATTTTTCTTTTATATTTCAATTTAGAAAATTAATGTTCCTCTTTTATAAGTGAGACAAATTTAAAACATAAGGAATTGAAAAGGAAACATAAAAATGTCATCAGAATCTAGAAATCCAATTCTAACTGTTTTTCCAACTACTTAAAATAACATTGCTTGCCTTTCCCATTATTTATAGGTCTTCCCTAATATAGCCTCTGGCCTTAAAAGTTGTAATACAAAATCTTCTGCCTGTAAACTAGTACAACTAATGAAATTTAAAAGCTATGTAACATGTATCATTTAGCATTCTCATAAAATGTCAGTATGATGTTAACCAAGGGCAGAACAAATGCAAGAAAAACTAATGTGCATGACTTCTGAAAATCTCATCCAAGAAAATCAGAAATAAGAGACTATGGTTCCTATCTATATTTTACAAAAGTCAATTTGAAACAGAAAAAATATTTAGATGTTGTTCATCATATGTCTTGGATGTTTTGGTAAAATATTGGTGGTTTATCCTTTTAAATATCCTATGACACACTCACTGACTAGGAGTAATGGGAGAGGAAGGGGTGATCATACAACTAATGTAAATTCACATATCTTGGGAGTGTTCGTGAGAGTGAATAATTCTGGAAAACGACTTAAGAAGCAGCACATGATGGTTAGAACATAGATTCTGTAGCCTGGGAGCATGGGTTCAAATCCTGATTACACTTCTAACTGTGAGAACTTATACATGTTGCAAATTATTTAACTTCTTGGTACCCCAGTTTCCTCTTGTTATAAGTGAGGATGATCACAATATCTACTTTATCAGATAGTTATAAAAATTAAATGGTCCAATATTCTTGCCTAGAGAATTCCATGAACAGAGGAGCCTGGCAAGCTATACAGTCCATGCAGTCACAAAGAATCACACACTTCTGAGAGGCTAACACTTTCACTTGGGCTTCTCTGGTGGTTCAAAGGGTAAAGAATCCACCCGCAATGCAGGAGACTCTGGTTCAATCCCTGGGTCAGGAAGATCCCCTGGAGAAGGGCATGGCAACCCACTCCAGTATTCTTGCCTGGAGAATTCCATGGATAGAGGAGCCTGACAGGCTACAGTCCATGGGTTTGCAAAGAGTCAGGCATGACCCAGTAACACTCTTCAACAACACAACAACATACTTCTTAAAATAATGCCTGGCAAAAAATAAGCACTATCTATGTTGATCACTGCCCCCCGAATATTTGGCAAAACAGTTTGTAAATTTTTTGCTTTTTAGTTTACTTTTTAAATTATTAATAGAATCTTTTGTATAACAAGTTAGTCTATTGTTGAGCACATCTGTAAAATAAGACTAGAATATTCAGATACAGGCATATCTTGTTTTTCTTTTAATTGCACTTTACTTTATTGTGTTTTTTAGAAATTAAAAGTTTTCAGCAACCATTTGCTGAGCAAGTCTATCATCATCATTTTTCCAACAGTCTTTACTCACTTCCTGTCTCTGTGTCATACTTTGGTAATTTTCAAAATATTTCAAACATTTTATTATTATTATATTTGTTATGGTGATCAATGATCAGTGGTCTTTGATGTTACTGTTACAAAAAGATTATGACTCATTGAAGGTTCAGATGATTAGAATTTTTAGTAATTTTTAGCAATAAATTAAGTTTCAATTAAGGTCTGTACATTTTAAGACATAAAGCTATTGCACACTTACACTAAAGTATAGTGTAAACATAACTTGTGTATGCACTGGGAAACCAAAAAATTCCTGTGACTGACTTTATTGTAATATTCACTTTATTGCAGTTGCATAGGACTAAACCTGATCTCTGTAGTATGCTTGTGTTCATTTGATAAATGAAGTTAGTGCTCATCATAGAGATTTGTAAAATATTTTATTGTGGTAGGACAAGTTACTCTGAGGAAGTAATCTAAATTTCTTGCCTGGTTTCTAAGTCTTTAAAATGATATACATGGAAGGCAATGAAACTTTTCCTAATGAAAATGATGAAGCTAGAAAATGATATATGTGTATAAACATACCCTCTATGCTCTCCATATATATGTGTATATCAGTTTAGTCCAGTTCAGTTCAGTCACTCAGTCATGTCCGACTCTTTGCGACCCCATGAATCGCAGCACGCCAGGCCTCCCTGTCCATCACCAACTCCCGGAGTTCACTCAGACTCACGTCCATTGAGTCAGTGATGCCATCCAGCCATCTCATCCTCTGTCATCATTCTTTCTGGAGTTATTTCTCCACTGATCTCCAGTAGCATATTGGGTACCTACTGACCTGGGGAGTTTCTCTTTCAGTATCCTATCATTTTGCCTTTTCATACTGTTCATAGGGTTCTCAAGGCAAGAATACTGAAGCGGTTTGCCATTCCCTTCTCCAGTGGACCACATTCTGTCAGATCTCTCCACCATGACCTGCCCGTCTTGGGTTGCCCCACGGACATGGCTTAGTTTCATTGAGTTAGATAAGGCTGTGGTCCTAGTGATTAGATTGACTAGTTTTCTGTGAGTATGGTTTCAGTGTGTCTGCCCTCTGATGCCCTCTTGCAACACCTACACCTACACAAGCACACACAGAGTTACTTGAGTATTGAAACACTGCAAATACGACCACTCTGTGACCAGCGTGCATACTTGTTTGCTTGCTTGTTTTTGTTGGCCAGAATCAACCCCCTTTTATTCCAGTAATAGTACACAAGCTCTGCATTTCAGGAATGTTGCTGTGCCACCACCACAATCCTCACTGTTCATAGGTTTCAAGTAGAACTTCCTCCTAGTTCCAGGATGAGGCATTGGCTTAGGAGAAGCCAATCAAAGCACAAAGCATGGCATCTCCCTGGACAGAGTGATTGCTTCAGGGATAAGCATGTGACCCAGCTGAAGCTAATGAGACGCAATGAGATTTTTTCTGGGTCTTTGTCCCTATTGGATTTAAATCTGTGATATTGGGAAGTCAGAGATGCTATAGCATCTTACTATAATAAGGAACGAAAAGCTATCACGATAGAAGTTAGAGCCAAAGCATACAGCATAACTAGATTCTGGTAACATCATTGGGCTTCCAAAGCATTTATGCCTATAGCTAGCCTTAGACAACAAACCTTGACAATGAATCCCCATGTTCCTTTTCCTTTCTTTTCTTCTTTTTTCTCTCCTCCCTCTCTCCCTCCCCACTTTCCTCCCTCCATCCCTCCTCCTAATCTTTTCTTCTTCTTTTTTTTCTCCTTTCTTTCTTTCTCTTACCTAAGCCATTTTGGGTCATTCTTTTGCTTCTATTACCAAAAGAGACTTGCTAGAATGAATTACAGAGTTATTTTTTGGCAATATCTGCTTCTTGCCTGTCTTAAACAGTTTTTCTAATGATACAAATGAACTTACCTGCAGAAGTAAAAGAAAAAGACTCACAGACTTAGAAAATACAGTTTTGGTTGCCAGTAGAAGGAATAGTTAAGAAGTTTGGGAAGGTCATGTACACAACACTATGTTCAAATGGAAAACCAACCTATTGTGTAGCATATGGAACTCTGTTCAATGTTATGTCCTAGCTTGGATGGGAGGGAGGCTTGGGGGAGAGTGGATATGTGTGTGTGGGTGAATCCCTTTGCTGTGAACCTGAAGCTATCACAACATTGTTGGATCAGCTATACCCCAATACAAAGCGAAAAGTTTAAAGTTTGAAAAAAGAAAATCACAGGTCAAACACTTAAAAAAAATAGCCTTTCTAATGAAAATGGTGAAGCCAGAAAATATGCAAAAAATGTAGATATGGTCAGTTGCTCAGTTGTGTCTGACTCTCTGAAACGCTATGGACTGTAGCTCACCAGGCCCCTCTGTCCATGGAATTTTCCAGGCAAGAATACTGGAGTGCATTGCCATTTTCTACTCCAGGGGATCTTCTAGACCCAGGGATTGAACCCTAGTCTCCTGTGTCTCCTACACTGGCAGGCAAGTTCTTTACCACTAGCACTGCAATCATGACTGTTTCTGATTATAATTGTTTCCTCTTACCGATTTTATTTAATCTTTATTTTAGGTTTACTTACGTAAGCAGGTGTTTCGGTTTTTGTGTTGTTTATAATTGAATAACGGAGAAGACAATGGCTCCCCACTCCAGTACTCTTGCCTGGAAAATCCCATGGATGGAGGAGCCTGGAAGGCTGCAGTCCATGGGGTTGCTGATGGTCAGACACGACTGAGCGACTTTACTTTCACTTTCACTTTCATGCATTGGAGAGGGAAATGGCAACCCACTCCAGTGTTCTTGCTGGAGAATCCCAGGGACGGGGGAGCCTGGTGGGCTGCCGTCTATGGGGTCGCACAGAGTCGGACACGACTGAAGTGACTTAGCAGTAGCATAATTGAATAAAGCTCACAGATTTTGAGTCTGAATCCTGACTGTGATTTGAGGTAACTTCCTAACCTCGATGTATTTCCTTTCTTAGATTTTCAAATAAGGATCATGAAAGCCTTTATCTGATGGAATTGTGGGGAGATGGAATGATACAGTATATGCAGACTCAGCCCAGTCAGTGACTGGCACATATTAGTCCTCAAATCTTAACTATGTTATTAATCTAAGTACTGGAATTTAGTCTCCTTTTGGCTTTCATGTTTTCCGGTTGCTTTTCAGCCACTTAAATTAGAGATAAAATAAGATTGGTGTCCTATTAGTTTAATTTTATTTCTAGGGAAAGTTAGTTTAGCTAGCTCTTTGTTGAACTAGCAAAGGCCTTTATTGGATTTCAGAGACTCTGGGTCTGAGGTTAATGTTAAATCCCATGTAGGTAAGACTTTCATTAATATAATTGCTGTTTTATAAGTTTTTACTTTTAGCCCTTTATTATTTACCTTCTTTTTTACTTTGAATTATTTTTATCCATTCAGTGACGTTTGGCTTAGCAAATAAAAAGCATGAACAGAAGCACTATTCATTAACAAAATTAGTGATTGAAACCGGCTAAGTCTTAACGTTCTAAGAAAAGCCTTTAGAAGATCAGAGCTCCATTACTGAGAGCTTTGAGCTGTTTCAAACACGCTTCTGTGTGTACATTGAGGGTTTTCTCTTCACAGCTCCTCTGCCCTCTAGTGGTAGCTATAATAATGCCATTTTGTAGTTCCCACACAGGAAATGCCTGGTCTTACTTCAGTTACCAGAATCCTTTCACAGGAAGTTAGGTGTGGTCTCTGAAGGAGAAATTTTAAAAAAAAATGAAAAAAAGAAAAAAAAAAAGCATGATGGAATTTTAGCTGCAGTCTTCTTGGTGCCAGCTTATCAATCCTAAACTCTGGGTGTAAAAGACTCTGCAGGGGTAATGTTTTAATATTCTTATTATGCTTATTTTCTGTGATGCTTCTCTACCTTTACAGTAGAATCCTGGGGGAATCTGCAGAGGACCACTTTCATTTTGAAGCTGCTGGCTGCATGTTTTAGCATGTCTCTTCTATTAGAGCATCCAGGCATGGCAGTTTCCTCCCTGAAGTGTGCCGGGACCTTCTTCATTCCTGTGCCTGTCGATAGGCATAAGGGTCTCTGGGGATGGGTGAGGAAAATGAGGCATGTTTTAGAGGCGTTGGGATTCTAAGAGGGCAGTCTGCTACTGGTGGCTGAAAGGTCCTGGTCTACTTCAAAAAAAAAATGTGGAAATGATGCAGTAATTATCTTATTTTAGATTTCCCTATTTGATCTGACATATGCTGCAGGAGTGACCTGGATGTGAATGAATTTTACTCTTAGATAATGCACCTCATACAATTAAATGGGAATGCTCATTCCTGTAGGGTAAGGGTTAGAATGGACTGATATTTTACAAAGAAGGAAAATGGATAATTGATTGTATATAGGCGGCATTCAGGAGTCAAGATTTTGGTTATATTGTTTCAGAAAGCACAGAAACTCTTGCCACTGATTCAGAGATAACGTTTGGAATGATTGGTGTGCTCACTTAAATTATATATGCTAGCCCAATAAAATACGGTTAGAATACAGTAAAACCACATTTATGTTACCACAAAAACCAAAATAAATGGAGCTCATGTTAAAGATAAACTATCTTAAACCTTATTTTTTCAAGTCCAAATCTGCTATGTGGATTTTTAAGAAATGGACATCATTTGAGAAAATGAGCTCTCTCTACAGTATTTCCTAAGATACTGCAAATTTGTTAATTTAAGAAGCAATTACACCAGCTAGCAGCAGGTGCTCAACCAGGGGGTCCAAGCTCCAGACCTCTGACGTGGGTGACTTCCTGCCTGGTTTGGCAGGAGCCAGGTCCCTTCCTGTGTAGCTTCCGAGCAATTCCAAATACAACCGGGCATCCCCTGCTCCTTCCCGCTCCTTGCGTTCAAGCAGAATCTACCTAGGTTTCCACAGCCTGGCATTTCAGGATTTCCAGAGCTCTTTACCAGGTGCATTGATTTTCAAATCAGCTCTTTAACGTGGAGAGTGGGCCAAAAGGAACATGGAAAAAAAAAATATGGAGAGATACATGCAAGATCTTCACACACCACAGTTCTACAATTTTGAGTGATTATTCATCTCTTGTTATGGATCTCTGATATATTTTTTTTTTCAGAAAGGATGCTGAAAAAGATGGCTGCCAAAATAATTCACACAAATGAAGCAGCAAGCACAAACCAGTATCCTCCATTTCTGAGCTCCGAGTTGGATATTTTCACTTAAAACATTTTGGGAGTGGGAGATTAGATTACCTCATAGACACCTACTGAATGTGAAAGATAGATCTCCATGCAAGCAGATGAATGCATGCAGGCGAATCCCCTGAATGCCAAGTGCAGCTTCCTTAGTAAAATACTACAGATAGCTTCGTTTGTATGTATGATATCTCAATATCATGTCATTGCCCTTTTATCCTAACGACCATTGCTTTTTTTCCCTCTCTGTCTTTCTCTCTCTCTCTCTGTTGTTTCCATAGCACTTTCTTATGCAAGGAGCTAAACAGTGATTAAAGAAGCAGGATGAAAAGATGGCACAGTCAGTGCTGGTACCGCCAGGACCTGACAGCTTCCGCTTCTTTACCAGGGAATCCCTTGCTGCTATTGAACAACGCATTGCAGAAGAGAAAGCTAAGAGACCCAAACAAGAGCGCAAGGATGAGGATGATGAAAGTGGCCCAAAGCCAAATAGTGACTTGGAAGCAGGAAAATCCCTTCCATTTATTTATGGAGACATTCCTCCAGAGATGGTGTCAGAGCCGCTGGAGGATCTGGATCCCTATTATATCAATAAGAAAGTGAGTTCTTAGTCAAGTTGCCTTTATTTCCTCTACTTCCTAATTGCTTCTGGGCTAGTGCGAGGCATGTTAGGTGAAGAATGTTGTGCCACCTCCCCTCTGTCTGAAGTATCACTATGGTAGTAATGGGCTTGACCATGCCATGGCCCCGTTGTCCTAGAGTCTTTGGGAAGCACTTATTTGAACCCACGACCAGGACAGGCAGAGAGCTGAAAGAGCATCTTGCAGTGGGGGAAATGAGGAAGGGCAAAAGTCTGCTGACCTTACAGTGTGGTGAAGCAGAAAGTAAAGACAAGGAGTTTATTTTTTATGCATTAAAAACAATATTTCCAGGAGTCGTATACAAAGTTCTCTTTATAATATCTAGCTCTACAAAAGGTACTTTGATTTTCAGCACATTTATTCCCTCACATATAAATTTGGCCCATTCCATGGTTCCCTCAAGAAGAAATAAAAGCAGGTGACTTCCAAGTGCCCCCTAAAAGCATTTGATCAACTACCACCTCCAGAAAACACTGAAGTTCCTGTGAGAAGGCTTTTATCAAATTGAAAAAGTAGTCAAAGCCTCATTCTTGAGCTCTTTGTGAATTATAAATACAGTTTGAAAATACTGATATTAAAACTTGATGGTGATGCTAAGTATTCCTATGGTAATGACTATATATTTTCTTTATGTTCCTTAAATCCTCATATCTCTCGCCAAATTAGGGGAGTTTATAGCATTCAGAAAGAGAAAATACGTAGCATCATGTCATATGTTAGTAGTTAGTATATTATTATTTTATAAAATCATATTTCTAAAAAAATTTTATCACTTTTTTCTCAAATTGTTCTTAGTTTTAATATTGCATTTCTAACTTCTGTTTTATGTGTTTGTTTTCTTTTTCAGACATTTATAGTATTGAATAAAGGGAAAGCAATCTCTCGATTCAGTGCCACCCCTGCCCTGTACATTTTAACTCCCTTCAACCCTATTAGAAAATTAGCTATTAAGATTTTGGTACATTCATATCCTTTTTTCAAATAGTCACTTACATGATTTTGCTCTTTGACTAACTTATTGAGTTGGGAATTTTTCAAAAATGTATGTGGTTGGCAACATTACATGCTCTTTCTTTTTTCCCTCTTCCTCAACAGTTTAGCGTTATTGCCAAATGGGATCACAGGTAAGTGAACCACTTTCCGCATCTTCTAAGTATTTCTCCTCTCCTTGACTCACTACTTATTTCTTTCTACCTCTGCTCCCTTCTGAATTGCCTACTACATCCGAGACTTGTTCATTAACTTTGACAGTGTTACCAGGCTCTCCTTTTATAAGTCTTCAGATTTTATAAGGTTATATAATGGGTAAACTCTGTGAACTAATTTTCTTTACTACTTTTACATTTGGAATATATCTGCATAATCTGAATTACACAATTTTATTTCTTTTGATCTTAATTTTTACTGCTTTCTGCTTTTCACTTTAGTATTTGAAAGCTTTGAGTTACAAATGTTTATAATTGTGATATGACTGTATATGCATTAGTCTTTCAATTATTTCTTCCAATTCTTTTCCCAAGCGTCATTTGTATTTTCTATTTTATTTTTCTTTCTTTTTTTGGTCACTTGTTCCTGTGTTTTATTCAACTCATGGGTCCTGCTGCAGTTTCTTCCCACATACATTCTCATTTCATTCTTTATTCTCCTTATGAAGTATCTACTTCCTAGAAATGGAATTGATGACACCTTGGTGGGAGATAGTGATTTGATTTAAGTTAAATAGAGTAGTTGTAAATGGGAAGTTTTCTTCCAGACCAGAGACAGTGGTCTGACTGACAGCCAGGCCTGGAAAAACCAAGGAGGCAAAGGTTTGGAAGACTGGGGGTATGTCAGTCAGGGACATTTACAGGAAGAACACAGAAGCCTTGGGATAAGGAACGGACACACATCAGGAACCAGAGGTAAGGAAGGGGAAACTGAAACTTAAGCAAAGTCTCAGATAGGACAACTTTAAATTTTGTTTCCTAATTAGAAAGAGTCATCGCCTTTGATTTACAACACGGTCAGTCCAGGGCCTGCTTCAAGGCTTCCAGTGTAAAAGCTTACTTTCCCTAGCAGGCCTAGAAAATAATTCAATTTGATATGGTAGGGAATTAGATAAGATAAGGAATTCAGGAGATAGAATGAACTTGATACAGGGAACTCATCTCAGTTCTGGGTGTTGGGCTGTAAAGCATGTCCCCAGACTTGCCTGGCAATTTGGCAAATGACGTCTGTAGAAGCACGGAGTTCTGGAATTCAGTTTCCTTTGAACCTCTAGGTCATCCCTCTCCATTACCCCCATGTTTTGCATAGATATATTTTAATTTCGTATTTATGTTTTAAGATTTAATAATTTTCTTGTGAGCTTTTTTAAGCAATAATGATTCCTTACTTCTGCTATTCAAATAAAAGAAACATTTTACAGAAAGAAAAAATGTCTTTGAATGAATAATAAGCTTTAGGAATGAATAATAAAGTTGAGATTTAGATTTGAGTCTCATGAACTATAAGTTATGGTCCATTATGATGTTTGAGTAGTTAAAATCTGTGCTCTGAATAAATATTTCCATAAATTATTCATTGTATCTAAAAATAATTGTTCATCCCTATGTAATCACAATTTATACATGAAATCATGTCAAAAAATTCAGACTTAGCCCATTGCTCTGTTTATAGTAAATACTGGGAGAGTGTGAATTAAAGAAGTAAGTGACAAATGAGTCAAGAAGTTAAATGATTAGATGCAAAACAAGTGACAAAATGGAAGTTTTGAAGAGGTCAGAAAAATCTATTTTGCCTTCAATATGAATGAAGAAATCACATTAAGAAAGCTCAGTATTAAAGAAAAAAGGCAGGACTGTTGTTGTTGTTATTGTTGTTTTAAAACTTTTGTGGGGAGATAGCATATTTTTTTGAAAATTTCATGAAAGCTATTATATCATCGCCACTCCAAAAAATTCTAGGAGGTTAGAAGACCCAGGAATCTTAACATAAAGCCTTCTGGGAAAAGAGACTTCCAGTGGTAGAGGATGAGAGTAGTTTTAGAAGTTCTGATCGGAGACTCTGGGCCTTGAACCAGACCAAGTTTATGGTGGGCTCTCTTTAGGAATCAAGATACGATTTGAATTTGAAGAATTTGAAAGTTTGCACTTACTTCCCAGAAGAAAGAAAACCTTCAAGGGGCACAGTTGTCAGAAGGTCTGCAGTGGTGTAAGTTGAAATGTGAAGGCAGCTAGATAAATCTAAGATTTGCTGAACTGAATGTTTGACTCTCCAAAACCTTACAAGTGGCATGGAGCTACACATTTCTTCTAATGCAGAAAAAGTAGATTTTTAAAAATCTCTGATTGCCTGAATTAAACTATTCTATCTCAGCTATCTTACCTTGGAGTAGAGATAGAAGATAGACACATTCTTTGGTCTTTTGGTGATAATGCACATTTGACTGTATGTCCTAGTAAACTTTGCTGTAAATAATACTGGACAGTGGCAGGTAACTTTCTCAGTGACTTTGTCTTATTCCTCACAATGCACATCCTAAGCTCAAATCCTGGTTTTCTAATTTTAAGTGCCTTTTGCTACAAGATAAAAATGCTTGAGGTTGCTATCTGCATTTTAGGCACAGTTAAGAGGGCATTGTGTATTTATTATCATTAGTTTATAATCCATAAAATGGTCATTCACAGTAAAAAAAAAAAAATTGGCATTTTCAACCTAGACTGGTGTCTCTTTTTCCAATGAAAACCTTGACTTATTTCTTCAGGAGCTGTTATCTTCATTAGGCATTCTTGCATATCAAATTAGCTTTGTGTCTTGATTTTGGCAGAAAAACCTTACGCTTACTCTATTTTTGCCAGAGTATATTTTGAAAACTGAAAATGCTTTTGATGTGCCTATTATCTTGTTTTGATAGTTAAATAAAATATGGTTATGTTTTCTAGATAGTAAACAAGTAAAAATTTATCCATATTCCTAAAATTTCCTATCAGAATTTTCAGTGTGTTGCACGTCAATTTTTTTATTATTTTAGCTTAATGTGCACACTCTCCTTCACTTTGCATTTGTTATTCATTTCTTCATTCACAAATATTTACTAAGTACCTACTGTGTGGCAAGTGTTCTTCTAGACACCGTGATGCAACATAGAACCTGCTAGTCCCTGTCAAGTAGCTGTATTCATGTGTATATGTGTGTTTGAGAGGAGAGAGAGAGTACAAACAATTGAGCTAGTGTCGGCTAGTGATAAATGCTATCAAGAAAAATAAAGCTGTACAAATAGAGAAGAGTGGTGAGGTACTGTTTTAAATCATATGATCAGGGAAGTCCTCTCTGAAAAGATAGCATCTGAGTAAAGATCCAAAGGAAGTGAGGAAGTGCAACGTGGAAATCTAAGGAGAAAGGTGAATAGCAAATATGAAAGCAAAGGATGAACGTAGAAGTGTACCTGGTGTATTCAAGAGTCAACCGGCAGCCCAGAGTGCCCAGAGGAGAGTGGGAAAGGTAGAGAGTAGAAGGGGATGAGGTCATTGAGAGTGGAGGTCAGGGCTGACATTGTAGGTGGTTGGTAAGACACCCAGTTTACCCTGAATTAGATGGAGAGAGAAGACCGGAGGGTTTTCAGCAAAAGAATGTCATCACGTGAGTCAGATTTGAAAAAGATCACTCTGGCTGCTGTGTAGAGAACAGATTGCCTGAGGGGAAAGGGTGGAAGTAAGAAAGTAGATTGGGGGTTTACTGCCTTTATGAAGGCAGAGGATGCTGGTGGCTTTGGTGGAAACGATGAGGGTAGCAAATGTCATCAAATTCAGTTGTGTTTTTCAGAAAAGCTGAAAGGTTATGCTGATCAATTGGATGTGGGGTGTGAGGGAACGAGCAGAACTAAGGAGGACTCTAGGTGTTTAGTATGGTCAAGAAAGAAAAGTGTAGCTCCTTGAGCTTGGGGCAGACAACATTAGGTGGAGAGATATGCTGGGTAAAATCAAGAGCTTGAGTTTGAACATTTGTTTGTTTATTGTTTTTGAAAAGCCCGTTAGACACTCAGTGGAGGAGCTGAGGTGTTAAATGGAATGCAGGTCTGGAGTTCAGGAAAGGATTGGGCTGGAGGTAAACCTTTGAGAGATGTAGTCATCATTATGTCGCTGTACTGATGGTATTTAAAGTGATGACAAAGACCTAAAACACTCCAAATCACACAGTAGTGCAGAACTGCCCATCATTCATACAGGTTAGGAAAATGAAAAACGGATTTTGGAATCAGAAAACCTGGATTCAAACCCTACCTCTGAGATTTACTTATTGGCTCTATGACCTTGGTCTGAGTTACTCCAGATGTTTGAATCTCACTTTGTCCATCTATATTTTGCGATCATAATTTAAACATTAATGATAATAACTATATAAGTACCTGTCACTGTGACTAGCACTTGGTTGGTGTTCAGTCACTCAGTCATGTCTGACTCTTTGCAACTCTATGGGCTTCCTGTCCTTCACTATCTCCCTGAGTTTGCTCAAACTTACGTCCATTGAGTTGATGATGCCATCCAACAACCTCATCCTTTGTCACCTCCTTTTCCTCCTGCCCTCAATCTTTCCCAGGAGCAGGGTCTTTTCCCAATGAGTTGACTCTTCATATCTGGTGACCAAAGTATTGGAGCTTCAGCTTCAGCATCAGTCCTTCAGAGAATATTCAGGGTTGATACAGCACTTGGTAGGAACTTGATAACTTGTAGCTAGGACAGCTGTTCTTGGTAGTACTAGCTACAATTCTAGGAGCAAGTGCTGCAAGATTAGCAAAGAAACAGTCTCATATTATTTAAGGAATTCCACAAATTCTGTACAAATCTCTAGTCTCTTGAGGCTTGATTTTGCAAAAAGAATGTTTATACAGCACCAGAGTTAGAAGCTGTTGAGTGACGGAAACATAATGTGGTCAGTCCCAAGCACAATCTCACTTTGCAGATGAGTTCATTGAGGCCCAGACATGTTTAGTCACTGTTTTATAAGCCTACATTTTATATACGTGGCAAGGCCAGAACTTCAGACTAAGCCTTTGATTATCAGCCCAGTATGCTTTGCAGTTTCTATCTAACAGAAACTGCAGTTTCTATCTATCTTTGCTGTTTCTATCTAACAGATTTCTAAACCCTCAGGTATAAATTATGTATTAGGGGTACATAATTTATCTACCTGTGCTTCTATGTATCTCAAAGGTTGTTTTCAGTGGCTCCAACTTACTAATTCATGAAATAGGAAGTGAGCTTTTTAGCTCATCCCAAAATTATATGGTATCTATTAGAAATAAAAAACAACATGGTTTTCCATAAAACATTATAGAGGTCTGTGGGAAAGGAGGGTGAACAACTTACTGTTTCTGTTTCTCCTGCTTTCAATGCTCAAAAGTTACCACGTGTCATCACATGGTTAGGAATTTGTTAATAACAAAATTAAACAACTCAAGAGTTAACAGTATATATGTGACATTTAGTTGACATTTCTGCTGCCTTGCAAATATGTACGACTAGGTAGAAAAAGATCTATCTTACTTTGCTTAAATTCTCTATGTTAGAAATTTCTTAGATAAAACTATCTTCTGCCTCTAGTTCATATACATTTTAAGTAAAAAATGTCTCTGCAACTTCTCTGGATATTATGTATTATTACAAAATCCCTGAACAGAACAATGTCTTTCCCTTCCTTAAGAAAACAAAGAGAAAATAAAAGAAAACAAAAAAATGCCCTATGTTTTTATATTTAATAAATGATTAATAGTAATAAAGATAACTATTCACTAAGAGAAGTATTGGTATTATTATCTGTATTTGCATAAGAAAACTGAGCCTTCAATAATTAACTTGCTGAAGCCCATGTGATTGGTAAAGGATGCATCTGATCCATAGTTTATCACTTTAAAACTCATGCTGCTGCATCCTACCCATGTGGATATAGGGGTAGGTATGCCAGTACTTTAATCATCTAGTTCCCAGGTCAGAGGTTATGTAAAGCATTTTCAATATGAATATGAAGAAGTCTTTCCTCATCATACACACAGGAAATATTTTAGACTTGCCAACTGACAGGTTACTACCAATCAAAAGGTTAACACATTTTTATGAATACCTGGTATAGAGAAATTATTAGATTTTAAAAATCCTTTTTTTCTTGATATTATATGAGGTTACCCTGCATCTCTTTTTATTTGTATACAAAATCTCACAAGGAAATACTACTCTAGGATTCATTGTTCTTCTGAAAAAATGTACTTTATGTGCTATATATTTAGAAAATAAATACATGCATTTTGGGCTTCCCTGGTGGCTCAGTAGTAAAGAACCCACCTGCCAATATAAGAGACAAGGGTTTAATCCCTGAGTCAGGAAGATTCCCTGGTGAAGGAAATGGTATCCTACTCTAGTATTCTTGCCTTCGGAAATTCAGTGGACAGAAGAGTGTGGTGGGCTACAGTCCATGGGCTTGCAAAAGAGTTGGACACGACTTAATGACTAAACAACAAAAACATATGCATTTTGTTACTAGTTCTGGCCCCTTGAAATCTGCCTTGACGTGGAATTTCTATATTTTTTCAGTGTATGGTATCACCATACCACGTCTATACTTTTTTTCGTATTTGTATATTTGTTATCACTATCTAAAATCTTACTATTTCAATCACTCACCAGACTCCGGGTATCTTAAAGGTATGAGACTCCAGGTGTGAGACTGATAAAATAAATTTATAGTGATTTTAAAAAGTAATGGATTTTGAAACTCTCTATTTGGAGATTATCTATTAAACTAAAAGCATAAAATCTGACTCTAGTTATCTCTTATTTTATTTAAAAGAAAAATAGTTTTATTTGGTTTCCTTTTTGATCATTTGTCAGGATCGTTAAGTTAAATGTATTTTTTTAATTAAAAATAGTCATTCATTGATAGTCAATGTGAAAAACACTAATTTGATGTAATGATTTATTCCTTTCGACTTACTGGGTAATATTTACTCTTTCTATTTATTAAAGTATAATATATGTTTTACTTTATTATATATACTTAAATTTTATCATTATAAGGAGTAAATTTTTTAAGGACATAAAACCATGGCTCAGTCTGTTATGTGACATAAATCTCATGAGCCTTTTAATTTCCACTTTGTATTTATCCAGTGTTCTCTCTTTCAAAAAATGTAAAAACCTGTGTACTTGATATATGTGGAAACAAATTTCATGCTGTATTTTTGATCCATATTTATAAATATATCACTAAAAAGGAAAAATGGACTTCACTTAGTAGTAAACAAGGTTGCAAACTAACATCGTTCAGTAGTCAACTGACCTACATAATGGCAAGCGTGTGTGGTGGCGAGCAATATAGACATGGCCCTCGTGCAGTTGACCGTCTAGTGGAAAACAATCAGTTAGGCTTTGGAAGAGTAGCATCTGGTGCGACAAGGATATATTACTGATAGACCTAATCAGGAAAGGTGCTATTGTGCACAGGTTTTACTGAAAATAACTTCTAATCTGAGTGCTAGAGGAAAAGTTTGAGTTGGCTAATGTGAGATAAAGAGCATATTCAGGGGAAAGAGGGAACATTTGTTAAGATCCTGACTTGAAAAAGAGCTTGCTTCATCCGTGACCTAAAACAATTGCGATAATATCAGACTTGGGAAAGTGAAATGAGGACTGACGAAGCTGAACTTAGGGTGGACAAGAATTAGACCTAGACTCTCCACTCTTTGTTAATATAGTTGATCATAAATGATCCAAATTAGATTTACCAAGGTCATTTTGGTACAGGGTGCAGAAAGAATTGAATAGAATCAAGCATGGGTTCAGAAAGAACAGCTTGGGTGAAATTACAGTAATTTACATTAGATTTGATGGATACCTAGACTAAGTGGTGTTATGAGGATTGTGGGAAAAGTGCACTGAATCCAGGCATAGCAGGTAGAATTGACAATATTTGGTGTTAAGTTGAATGTGGAGGTTCAGGGAAGAGAAAAATGCAAGATGGCTCCTAGGTTCCTGGCTGAGTCAATCAGTCAGTTCAGTCTCTCAGTCATGTCCTCCTCTTTCCAACCCCATGGCTGCAGCACGCCAGGCTTCCCTGTTCATCACCAACTCCCAAAGCTTGCTCAGACTCATGTCCATCAAGACGGTGATGCCATCCAACCATCTCATCCTCTGTTATCCCCTTCTCCTCCTGCCTTCAATCTTCCCCAGCATCAGGGTCTTTTCCAATGAGTCAGTTCTTCGCATGAGGTAACCAAATCTCACATTCATCCTGGCTAAATCATGAGACATTGTGATACAGAGATGTCAAAGGAGTAGTATTTGAGAAGAGATGAGGGATAGGATTAAAACATGTTTAGTTTAGTTTTAGAACTCAAAAAAATTTGAAGTGTCAATGAAATAAGCGCACATAAGTACAGATGTAATATGGAATTGGGTAATATGGATTACTGAGTTCAGAAGAGAGGGCTAAAGTGAAGTAGCTCAGTCGTGTCCGACTCTTTGCGACCCCCTGAACTATAGCCTACCAAGCTCCTCCATGGGATTTTTCAGACAAGAGTGCTGGTGTGCGTTGCCATTTCCTCCTCCAGGGGATCTTCCTGATCCAGGGATCAAACCCAGGCCTCCCGCATTGCAGGCCAATGCTTTACCATCTGAGCCACCAGGGAAGCCCATCCATAGTTCCCTGAGCTAGAGAGGGCTAGTCCAGAGAAAAATACTTGAGATCGGTGGGTATGTAAATGTATTTGGAGCTATGTGTCTTAATGAGCTCTACTAGGATAAATACATCAAGAGAGGGAAAATGACTTGGATATCCTCTGTCCTTTTTAAAAAGGGAAATAGAACATTTCAAAGGATATTAAAAAATTGTTGCCCATGAAGGATAAAAAAAATCAAAGGATTGGGATCTCCTGAAAGCAAAAGTAAGAGAACATAGTTAAAAGGGGAAGAATCAGGCTGGTCAAACTCTACTGAGAGAACAAGTCAGATAAGAACTCAGAATTACCCTTTTGTTTTCAGTTACACAACATGAAGATGTTGGTCATATTTGGGAAGAAAACTGGTAGGCTGAGGATGTGGTAGATAAATGAAGGCAAGTAAAGATAAACATCTCTTCTAAGAAGTTTGGCTGTGAAATTGGAGAAGAGAAGTCTGTAAGTGGTTAGAGGACTGTGGGCTGTAGGACAGTATTCTCTTTTATACCAAAAAGATAAGAGAGAATTAAGCAAGTTTGTGTTGACTGTAAGAGTAGATAGAGTTACTAATGGAGATATTAAAGATAAGAGAAGAAAGTGGTAAGAGATTGCTCAAGTGTTCTGGAAAGGTGGAAGGTGTCCAGAGTTTGGATAGAGGGGTTGACAACTCCCTCCATTGAAATGGGAAGGGGGAAAGAATCTCAATACAGAGAGTTTGTCAATTTGGGGTTAGGAAGTAAAGATATGACCTTCTGATGCTATCTCCTCTCTCAATAAAATAGGAAATCAGGTCATGAGTTTGAAATGGGTAGCAAAGGAAGAAGATTGGAGATCAAAGAAGAGTGGAGAATATTCAGAATTATCTTTGCAGAGCAGTGGGGACAGTGAAGTGGAGAAATATTAAGAATGTGTTGAGCATGTTTGAGGCTGGGAACTATGTATTTTGAATGATGCCAATCTGCCAAGGGGTTGTTTTCTACAGTAGGTTGTTATTGTTCAGTCGCTAAGTCATGTTCAGCTCTTTGTGACCTCATGGACTGTAGCCTTCCAGGCTCCTCTGCCGTCCACTATCTCCTGGAATTTGCTCAAATTCGGGTGCATTGAGTCAGTGGTGCTATCTAGCCATCTCATCCGCCGCCGCCCCCTGCAGTAGGGCCAGCAACCTAACAGACACAGGATCCGCTAGTTTTATATACTAATGATGAAGTCATCTTTAAATTTATCTTATTTTTTGTTTCTGTTTAGCAAGAAAGGAAAAGTATTTCTTCTTTGAACTGGTGTTTTTCTGTGTTCTCTAGGCTGTAGTGCCCTCACGTGGCTGATCTGCATCATTCACTTATGAGTGTTTTCATGTGAACGCACTTGAACAAGCTGAGAATTAAGCATGTGCCCTGCATCACTGCCAGTCAAAATGAAAAATCAGTGACTGCTTTGACTAAAGTCAGTTGAAGGTGCAAAGAAACTTCTTTTATAGATTAACACAATACATAACACAACACATTGGCAACAAAATGCTGTTCTATTTAACTGCACTTAAAATCTTGCTGATATTTTGCTATGTGTAAGTAATATGAAGATTTATGATTAAAAGTAGAGTGAAAAGGGACATTGATAGCATTTATTCATTCTGGAATTTTTATCCATTTTCTAAATGTACCTTGATAAAGCTCTTGTTTTACAAAACTACAACTGAATCCCTCTTGTGCTGTTTATTAACTATGAAAGAAAGTTATTTCAAATATTTGACTACTGAATGTTCTCTTAAAGAATTTTTTTGTTGCTGTTTTTCAACACAAAGGAGGGTGAAGGGCATTGGCTATCTCTACACACATGGGCAAAGTGGGGTAGAATGAGAAAAACCAGATATTTGTCATAAGTAGTGTTCTCTATGATTTAGGAAATTAGGAAAATAATTTATTGATTATCTACCATATAAGGCACATTAAGTTGCAAGAGATTTAATATAGTTTAACTAATTTGATCCTGACAGCAATCCTATGAAATGCTTTTTCTTTTTCTGTAGTGTAGCAAAATGAACCAAGACTTAGGGGAAAAAATTAGTAATTTGGCCGCAGTTGCAAACCCACAAAATACCAGTACTAACACCAGTCATCTTTTTTTTACTATCTGGAATTTAATGATCAATCACTGTGTATTATATACTCCACCTAGAATTTTATTAAGAATATTCCAACCAGGTTATCCTTCAGATGGATTATAATATATTCAATTACAGTTGTCCCTCCCCATCTGCAGGTTTCGTATCTGTGGGTTCTATATCTACAGATTTAATCAATAGTAGATGGTGTACAGTGTTCAAGATCCATGGTTTGAATCTGAGGAAACAGAACCCATGGAGACAGAGGGGCCTTATGAGATCTGAGCATCCTTGGATTCTGGTATCTACTGTGGGTCCTGGAATTAATCCCCCACAGATAATGAGGAATGACTGTTACTTGAAATCTCCTTTTGAATTTTTGTCAGAGTCTTCATATATGCTGAGCTTGCACTTTAGTTGTTGAGTCTTTAAAGAAAAACAAATTGATGAATTATTTACCAGTGCACTAATTTTTTGTGTGTTTAATCTTTTTCAATATTAAAATGACATGCTGCTGCTAAGTCACTTCAGTCGTGTCCGACTCTGTGCAACCCCATAGATGGCAGCCCACCAGGCTCCTCCGTCCCTGGGATTCTCCAGGCAAGAACACTGGAGTGGGTTGCCATTTCCTTCTCCAATGCATGAAAGTGAAAAGTAAAAGTGAAGTCACTCAGTCGTGTCCAACCCCTAGCAACCCCATGGACTGCAGCCTACCAGGCTCCTCCATCCATGGGATTTTCCAGGCAAGAGTACTGGAGTGGGGTGCCATTGCCTTCTCTGAAAATGACATAAATAGCCTCAAAATAGTTTATGGCTTGGCCTGACGTGACTTGAGTATGGAGTTGCTAAAATTACGGAAATGGAAAAAGCATGCTCAATAATAAGATCAAAAGGTCATAAAAGTTCTAAACTTCACAATGCTAAAAGACATAACGGTATATGAAAGTGAAAGTTGACATGGACCTTTGTCTTCCTTGACGGTATTCTTCTACTTTATTCAATGTGCTCATTATGTGCACTATTCTTACCAACTGTGTATTTATGACCATGAGTAACCCTCCAGACTGGACAAAGAATGTGGAGTAAGTAGAAGATTTTTTAAAAATCTTGCAATATTGTTGTCCCTTTATGTTTTGAGTTGTGCTTCTATCATCTTGACACCTCATCAGTTTCTTCAGCAAGTTGTACTGGCTACTCCAAACCAGTTACACAGTGACTCAAGTTCATTTCAACCACTGATTTTCTGTAGTACAAAGCTTGCCCTGGCTCATTCAGTTACTGCACTGATTTGACTGCCAATATGTATAGCCCTTTATCTTCCTCGTGAGTCTCACACTCTTTTCAAGATCATCAGTGATTACTAGTATCTGATGATAAATTTATACATAGTTTGTATGTTCTTTTCCTCATAGCTATCACTTTTATATGATTTATTAGTTTATATTTCATGGCTCGTAATGATGCCCACTTTATTAAACAAAAAAGTCTTCATTTATTTTTGTATTAATAACTACTTGCTTAAATTGGACCAAAACCAGTGTATTTCATTTAATATGTATAGAATCATGTTATTTGAACCTTCAAATTAATTAATATAAGCAAGTACAATACTCATATTTAGTCAATGAGAATGTCTTTCAGTATGTAATGTTTCTTTTTTTTTTTTCCTTAAGCCCTACCTATGGTCTAAATCATGGGAAGACCAATATAGACCTATATAGAACCCTCTAATTTTTATTTGTTGCTTTTCTCCTTTAGTATATTTACATGTAAATTACCTTCAGGATCTTTAATGTGGGCTTGGCTATTTTCTCTCAGGTACACCTTTACAGGAATTTATACTTTTGAATCACTTATAAAAATACTTGCAAGGGGCTTTTGTTTAGAAGATTTCACATTTCTACGGGACCCATGGAATTGGTTGGATTTCACAGTCATTACTTTTGCGTAAGTACCTTAATACATTTTCTGTCCAGGAAGACTAAATCATTAGTGGAAGTCTATACTGTATTTCTCCTTGGTGGCTTCCCTTAACAGATCAAGCATGTTTCTTGGTTATCCTGTGAATTTAGGATATTTTTCCTTCCAATCAAATTATGCACTTTGGAGAAGTTAGGGACTATCATAGTAAATTACGTGGCTTTGATTTCAATTAGTGGTATAAAGCAATAAAATATTTCCCAAGTAATAGAGATTATGATCAACAACAATGCCATTTCCCTCTTAATTGGAAAATATGATGGCAACACTCATTGAAGTTGAAAAGGTCTTGTTGAAAGACCAACTTAGATTTCCCTAAATTCTGAATAACTCTGATTTAATTCTACAGGTATGTAACAGAATTTGTAAACCTAGGCAATGTTTCAGCTCTTCGAACTTTCAGAGTCTTGAGAGCTTTGAAAACTATTTCTGTAATTCCAGGTAAGAAGAAACTGGTATAAGGTGGTAGGCCCCTTATATCTCCAACTGTTTCTTGTGTTCTGTTATTGTGTTTGTGTGTGAACTCCCTATTACAGATATGTGACAGAGTTTGTGGACCTGGGCAATGTCTCAGCGTTGAGAACCTTCAGAGTTCTCCGAGCTTTGAAAACAATTTCAGTCATTCCAGGTGAGAGCTAGGTTAAACACCGAGGCTGACTTCAGCAGCATTAGTGGTACAATCACAGCTTTTGTGCGTAAGCCTTGCTGCTTTTCACTTATTGCAAATGTTTTTTAAAAAAAGCAAGAATCAATACACCGTGTTTTGGATGGATTTGATTCTTTGCTTTTACTAGTTGTTTTCTTTAAAATGATCAGTTCTAAATCAGCCTTTGAGTTTAACAAGTTTTTGCATGAGGCATTTGCAGTAACAGGCTACATGGTTTGCGTCCTGTAACATCAAGCTTTCCGCATAGAAGCTAAACTATGAGGCATTCGAACTGATGCAAATTTGACCAGTTAGGTCTAAAATTGGTAATTATGTTAACTTCAAATAAATAAAAGAGCGAGAGATAGCATGAGTGCTGCATGGGACTCAGTTTTCAGATGTCTTCCTTTTTTAACCCATTCTCAAGCTGATAGAATTTACCAATATATAACCTCATAATTCAGTGACTTCAAATTTTCTTACTATATTATTCATACAGATTTTTCTAAAACCAGTGAGAGGTTAGGGAGTAAGACATCTGCAAATAAAAGCAAAGTCTTTATACAAGGTTGATGTTTAAGCATGAATATCAAAACCATTTCTTTTGCTCTGAGGAGTATTTGGAAATACACTTTTGGTTTGTTTCCATTCACAGTTCTCTAATGAAAATACAAATTCTGCTTTCATTCATTTTCACCAGCTAGCGGGCTTTCCATGAAAGTGTTATTCAGTCACAAACGTTAAACTAATATTGTTGGCATTCTGCATGACATCTTTATTTTCCAGGACAAGCTCCTGATGTTTTTCTCTCTAACATAGCTGTTGAATAGTATACTTAAATTCCTCCCTTTGATTTTATTTGTAGGCCTGAAGACCATCGTGGGGGCCCTAATCCAGTCGGTGAAGAAGCTCTCAGATGTAATGATCCTGACTGTGTTCTGCCTGAGCGTGTTTGCACTAATAGGATTACAGCTGTTTATGGGCAACCTGCGAAACAAATGTTTGCAATGGCCCCCAGATAATTCTTCCTTTGAACTAAACATCACTTCCTTCTTTAATAACTCATTGGATGGGAACGGTACCACTTTCAATAGGACAGTGAGCATGTTTAATTGGGATGAATATATTGAAGATAAAAGTAAGATATACTCTTTTAACCATTAAGCTGTTTAGTCCTTTAAATATTAAAAAAAAAAGTATATATAGTGAAAATTGTCTCAATTTTGATGTGAACCAAATTAGTTAGACCAGTTTAAGATAACTTAATATATGTGATGGGAAGTCCCCTGGTGGCTCAGTGGTGGAGAATCTGCCTGCAATGCAGGAGATACGGGTTTGATTCCTGGATTGGGAAGATCCCCTAGAGGAGAGCATGGTAACCCACTCTAGTATTCTTCCCCGGAGAATCCCATGGACAGAGGAGCCTGGTGGGCTACAGTCCACGGGGTTGCAAAGAGTCAGGCATGACTGAAGCAACTGAGCACACATATGTGCAATATATGTGATACAGAAATCAAATAATACCTTACTCCTTTTTCCTTATCTTTTGATCAACATGATAAAAGTTACCATTTGAAGACATATTCTTTCCCCCAATGAGTCTTGAAAGCAATACAATATAATCTGTATAAACAAAAATATTTATTTGAAAGACATTGATCAAGAGTTCTCAGTCATCTTAATAAATAAATCAGTAATTTTAAGTATTCAGCGTATGTTACTGAAATGGATCGCTAAGAAGACTGAGGAATTTAACTCAATGTATGTACTGAGCACTTATGATATATCCGGGAGTATAAAAATCAAGATGAAATCTGAATTTGTGTATTCATCAGAAAGTTAAGTTAAGCAGCCTTAGTCCAGCATCACTTATTAATGAGAAAGTATAAACTCAAAACCTACCTTTATAATATTTTCATTCCAGCTTATCTCTTTGGTATCAATCACTGTATTAGAATTGTTTGATTTTATTTTAAACATGGACTTAAAAACATAGTAATGATATACTTCAGTATAGGGCTTCCCTGGTAGTTTAGCAATAAAGAATCTACCTTCCAATGAAGGAGATGTGGGTTTGATCCCTGGGTTGGGAAGATCCCCTGGAGAATAAAATGGCAACCCACTCCAGTATTCTTGCCTGGGAAATCCCATGGACAGAGTAGCCTGGCAGGCTACAGTCCATGGAGTCTAGAGTCAGACATGACTTAGCAACTAAACACACACACGTACTTCCGTATAATTTCTTATTGAAGGCAGCCCCTCTGTCATTGGAATGTCCAACTTCCTCATTCTTGGTATACAATTAACTAGCCAACTTCCACCGGTCTCTTGATTATCAGTATTCCACAGGGATGCTTAGTCTGAGGTATCTTTCCTGACTTTTAGAACTATATGAAAATTTATCATTTCCCACATTATATTAATGTTTTAAGAGTTAGTATTGGTATGAAGATTTATACTGGAGAGATTAAGGTTCACTGGCTAAGTGAATAAATAAAACAAATAATTTAATTGTTTATGGGCTTTCCTATTTATTAATATTATAATAGCAGCATAGTGACAATCTTTGCACATAAATTTTCATGTACTTCTGATTGTTTCTTTCAGATAGATTTATACCAATAGAATTTTGGAATGTTAAAGAGTTTGACCATATTAAGGCTTAGTTCAGTTCAGTCCAGTCACTCAGTGGGGGTCCGACGCATTGCGACCACATGGACTGCAGCATGCCAGGCTTCCCTGTCCATCACCAGCTCCTGCAGCTTGCTCAAACTCATGTCCATCGAGTAGGTGATGCCATCCAACCATCTCATCCTCTGTCGTCCCCTTCTCCTCATGCCTTCAATCTTTCCCAGCATCAGGATCTTTTCCAATGAGTCAGTTCTTCTCATCAGGTGGCCAAAGTATTGGAGTTTCAGCTTCAGCATCAGTCCTTCCAATGAATATTCAGGACTGATTTTCTTTAGGATGGGCTCATTGGATCTCCTTGCTGTCCAAGGGACTCTCAAGAGTCTTCTTCAACACCACAGTTCAAAAGCATCAATTCTTTGGTGCTCAGCTTTCTTTATAGTACGACTCTCACATCCATAAATGACTACTGGAAAAGCCATAGGTTTGACTAGATGGACCTTTGCTGGCAAAGTAATGTCTCTGCTTTGTAATATGCTATCTAGTTTGGTCATAACTTTTCTTCCAAGGAGCAAGGGTCTTTTAATTTCATGGCTGCAGTCACCATCTACAGTGATTCTGGAACCCCCCAAAATAAAGTCTGCCACTGTTTCCATTATTTCCCCATCTATTGCCATGAAGTGATGGGACCAGATGCCATGATCTTCATTTTCTGAATGTTGAATTTTAAAGCCAACTTTTTCACCCTCCTCTTTCCCTTTCATCAAGAAGATCTTTAGTTCTCTTTCTGCCAGTGGTGTCATCTGCATATCTGAGGTTACTGATATTTCTCCTGGCAGTCTTAATTCCAGGTTGTGCTTCATCCAGCCTGGCATTTTGCATGATGTACTCTGCATTAAGTTAAATAAGCAGGGTGACAATATGCAGTGTTGACATACTCCTTTCCCAGCAACAACCAGTCTGTAGATCCATGTTCAGTTCTAACTCTTGCTTCCTGACCTGCATACAGATTTCTCAGGAAGCAGGTCAGGTGGTCTGGTATTCCCATCTCTTTAAAAATTTTCCAGTTTGCTGTGATCCACACAGTCAAAGGCTTTGGCATAGTCAATAAAGCAGAGGTAAATGTTTTTCCTGTATTTTCTTGATTTTTCAGTGATCCAACGGATGTTGGCAATTTGATCTCTGGTTCCTCTGCCTTTTCTAAAACCAGCTTGAAAATCTGGAAGTTCACGATTCACATACTGTTGAAGCCTGCCTTGGAGAATATTGAGCACTACATTGTTAGCGTGTATGATTGTGCAGTAGTTTGAAAAATCTTTGGCATTGCCTTTCTTTGGGATTGAAATGAAAACTGACCACTTCCAGTCCTGTGGCCACTGCTGAGTTTTCCAAATTTGCTGGCATGTTGAGTGCAGCACTTTAATAGCATCATCTTTTAGGATTTGAAATAGTTCACCACTAGCTTTGTTTGTAGTGATGCTTCCTAAGGTCCACTTGACTTCACATTCCAGGATGTCTGGCTCTAGATGACTGATCACACCATCATGCTTATCTGGTCATGAAGATCTTTTTTTTTTGTATAGTTCTTCTGTGTGTTGCTGCCACCTCTTCCTAATATCTTCTGCTTCTGTTAGGTCCATACCATTCCTGTCTTTTATGTGCCCATCTTTGCATGAAAGATGGCTAGAGAGGCATAGTCTCAAAATTCTGCTCTAGAGAGATCAAACTATATAACTCCTTTAGCAGTCAATCTTACTGAATTCCCATTAATATTAACTGTTACTGTATGGTAAAGAGAAAAGTATATTCTCTTTTTAATTATTAATGTGATAGAATTTATAATATGTTTATCAGCATTAGCAATTAATATATTTTATATAATATGAATTATCTGTTGGTATTTTTACTCATTATTCTATGAAATGATAGTATATTTTGGGAAATTCGTAAGAATTCTATAATTTATCAAGTATATTAACCTTTTGTCTTTTTTTTTGCAAATGTATTCTCTAGCTTGTTTTTCTTCTCATTGTTTTTGATGCCTAACCTGACTTTGATTTTTAGGCAATCAAGTCATCAAATTTGTGGGGTTTTTTTCCCCATATTTAAGTTTATAAATGCCTCTGGATTCAGAGAATACAAATTTTCACCTAGATATTCTACATATAAAACAGCCTCATATATTCTACATTATAGAAAGTCTTCATATTTTTATATTAATGGACTTGTTTCTAAATCTTTAGAATTATTTTTTGATATATGTTATGAGGTAATGATCTATTTTTTTTCATAAAACTATGACTCAGATTGACCTACGTAATAAATTAAGATATTCTTTGAATATAGACTCTAAGTATTTCTGAAAACTAAAAAAAAGAATTTGTGAGGGATATGTGTGTGTGTTTAAATGTGTTTATGTCTGTGTGTTTTTGTATGTGAATATGTAAATATGTATGTTTATGCATTTGTCTGTTTCCTGAAATATTCTTTGCAACTTATTAGCATCATGTATAAGGTATTCCTTAAGAATAAAAACTAGGTATACTTAGAAAATCTTTATCTCCAAAGGGACAAGTTTATCTTGAAAGACAATAATCAAGCCAAAACTCAAAACAAAACACTTGTTTATAGCATCATGGAAAGGGCAAACAACTAAGCCCGCTTTTCACAAGAACCTAAGTTAAAAGTGGCGGGAAAAACATGTCTGAATCCATTTTGACAAAATGTATTTGTAGAGTAAAATGTTATTTCATGGCAGCATTTAGAAGCAACAAGGCTTTTCTTTCTCTCACTTTCTGTGCCAAGTAAAAAATATCAGTTTGACAACTATTTTTTAATTATCTCACCTGGGTTCGATCACTGGGTTAGAAAGATCCTCTGGAGAAAGGAATAGCACTCTAGTATTCTTGCCTGGAAAATTCCATGGACAGAGGAACCTGGCGGGCCACAGTCCATGGGGTCGCAAAGAGCTGGACATGACTAAGAGACTAACACTTACTTAAGTGATTTGAGTTTATATTTGCAATAAAACTGATAAGGAATGCTATAATAGTTACATCTTACAAAAATTTATTTTTAAACAGATTTTCTAAACATTTGTTTAATCAAAAATGTTTGTGATATTTGTATAGTATCAGTTATTATTTTCATTTAGCTATATACATATTTGGGCTTCCCTGGTGGCTCAGCTGGTAAAGAATCCACCTGCAATGCAGGAGACCTGGGTTAGATCTCTGGGTTGGGAAGATCCCCTGGAGAAGAGAAAGGCTACCCACTCCAGTATTCTGACCTGGAGGATTCCATAGACTGTATAGTCCATGGGGTCTCAGAGTCAGACACGAGTGACTTTCACTTCACTTCATATACATATTTATTATTTTATCAATTTTATTATGCTTTTAAAAAAATGTAAGCTTTATTACCCAGACACAGTGGCTGAAGTGTTTTGAAGGTTCTTCAAAATGATTCTTTCTATTCTTTGCTCTTTTAAATAGGTCACTTTTATTTTTTGGAAGGGCAAAATGATGCTCTGCTTTGTGGCAACAGCTCTGATGCAGGGTAAGTGCTGTTTTGTGTCGAGCCTCAGTCTACACTGCTCCATAGGCCTTAACCTGCCACTTCCCGCCCACCCTGCCCCCACCTGCTCCTCATTCAAAGCCCTCCATAAATTCCACTTCACGCTGACTCAAAATAGCTGGGATAAGTGTGGATTCTCACCTCCTTCACACACTCAGGCAGCAATTATTTCTCCATACTAGGTCACAGCTAATCTTCCAAATTAGTTCAATGGAAAATAGAAAGAAAAACAATACATATACATAAAAAGCTCAAATTAATAGAATTCATAACCATGTTCTTTTGTAAGTGTGATATTCTATATATACTAATGTGGTCTCCATGGCATAAAATATATCTGAAGATAATGTCAGTATCTGATCTGTGGTGAGTACGCGTTTAGCATATTTTAGCAAAATGGTTAAGAGCATAGACCGGAGAGTTTACACAAATTCAAACCCGAACTTCACCATATAATGTCACCTTTCCTTGCCCTGATTTCCCCATGGGATAAGTGGGAATAAATTATAAGGTGGCTGTGAGAATTAAATGGATTAATGAATGTATAGCTATTACAGCATTCTCTAAGTACTTTTAATTATCATAACTCGCATTATGTGAATGCTTGTTTTTAAGAAGCATTTTCCCTGGAGCTAAAGCTAGGAGGAAAATTCAGAGAAATAGTTCTTTTTGTATTTACAAGATTTTAGAATCATAAATGGAAGGCTGATGTTCTTTCTGAGGAAGGTGCTATTGTGGACATTAGTAACTAGTACCTGTAGCAGAATCCCCAACTGTAACAAGCTTTGCATTTGGCTCATATGATGTTGTGCTGCGTTTATCTCCAGATCTTAATGATAAGTAACACAGACTGATTTTAACTCTTCTCTGTACTGTACTGAGTGTTTTACATACGATGCCTTATTCAGTGATTGTAAGTTTGGAGGCAGGTTGTGTTATTAGCCTTTTCTTACATACAAGGTGTCCCAAACCAGCAACTTGCCCAAGATCACACAGCCCAGAGTGTCAAGCACAATGTTGAGTCCAGGTCAGCTCAATCATTAAGGTCATGCTGTGAGATGTTCACTCTGCAGACTCATTCACTCTTCTTGGTATGTACCCCCCCGATCTTTTTCTTACCCCGCTTTCCTACCTCCACACTCAACACACTTCTGCCTTTAGGTATCTTCAGTGAAAATCAAATTTTTCCCTGCAGACTTATTTTTCTGTTCATCTTCACAAATATCAGAAGATAGTAATCATAATATGATTGCTCTTATAGGGAGACATGATAAATATAATAATGGCAATCATAAATCACAGAGAAATCCACAAATAGACTTAGCAGATCCTGTTGTTATGTAAATCAGTCCCCTTAGTCCTGGACTCAGCACTGAGTAAAGTGAGAACACTCTGCTTTTTCTTGTGTTGCATAAAATAGACATCAGGGTCTATAAAAACAGGAAAGCCAGCCATCCAACTTTCAGTGACTGATGTCCCCTCTTTCTTTTCACCTAATCACAGCCAGTGTCCAGAAGGATACATCTGTGTGAAGGCTGGTCGAAACCCCAACTATGGCTACACAAGCTTTGACACCTTTAGCTGGGCTTTCCTGTCCTTATTTCGTCTCATGACTCAAGACTTCTGGGAAAACCTTTATCAGCTGGTGAGAACAGATAAAATGATTCTTCTGGGAAGCATGAACTCCTGAGATAAGAGAACTGCTACAAAATACTTTATTACTGAGAGTACATGCTTGTAACATTCTGTGTAAAATTTGATAAAATATCTCTTCCATTTTTACAGACACTACGTGCTGCTGGGAAAACATACATGATATTTTTTGTGCTGGTCATTTTCTTGGGCTCCTTCTATCTAATAAATTTGATCCTGGCTGTGGTGGCCATGGCCTATGAAGAACAGAATCAGGCAACGCTGGAAGAGGCTGAACAGAAAGAAGCTGAATTTCAGCAGATGCTTGAACAGCTTAAAAAGCAACAAGAAGAAGCTCAGGTATGGTAGCAAGCATCGAGCCCTTTTGTGTTTATCTCCATCCTCTGACCATACTGTCAAGATCAGAGACATTTAAACACACAAAATCAGCAGTGATAACTGACATTAGAAACATGCCATATGTGTTTAATACGTGTTAGTTAGGAGCCTATTTGGAGAAGGCAATGGCACCCCACTCCAGTACTTTTGCCTAGAAAATCCCATGGACGGAAGAGCCTGGTGGGCTGCAGTCCATGGGGTCGCTAAGAGTCGGACACGACTGATCGACTTCACTTTCACTTTTCATTTTCATGCATTGGAGAAGGAAATGGCAACCCACTCCAGTGTTCTTGCCTGGAGAATCCCAGGGACGGGGAAGCCTGGTAGGCTACCATCTATGGGGTCGCACAGAGTCGGATACGACTGATGCGACTTAGCAGCAGCAGCAGCAGGAGCCTATTTGGTAATTAGAGACTTATTCTTTTATTTTGATGATTACTTGGGCTTCCCTGGTGGTTCAGACTGTAAAGAATCCACCTGCAATGCCATAGACATGGATTTGATCCCTGGGTTGGGAAGATAATGCTGAAGAAGGGAATGGCTATCCACTCCTGTCTTCTTGCCTGGAGAATCCCACGGAGAGAGGAGCCTGGCAACCTACAATGCATGGAGTTGCAAAGAGTCAGACATGACTGAGCCACTAACATGATCACTTAACTATAGTAATGGCATACAAACGTGGCAAATTATAATGAGTTCATTGGCATTTTTTTCTCTCTTGTAACCCTTCATTCACTCAAGCTCACAAAGTAGTTATACCTACATGCCTTCAACTGAACTATTTTCTTAATCTTCTGGGGAAGCAGAATTCAGTTCTGGTTGCTTCTTCGTTAGTGTCACTAGAGGTGGGAAAGGTCAGAAAACCTGGGTCAAACTGAGAAGATTATTTTATAGAGTCTGGAAAAAAAGACAAAGACCTATTTATTTTCTATTTGAAGAATTCAAATGCAAGTTTGTGGATTGCGTAAAGAAAACACTGGTCCATAAACATGCTAAATCATTACATTCTGTGCCCACTACCCTGTAAATTGTATAATTTGGACTTGATGAAGTTTCAAAATAATTTCTCTAGTTATATGTGCTTGCCTTAATGTTGTTAATCCAATCGCCTATGTTCATTTTTATTGAATGTAGAGTACAGCTCCCTTTTAACACTGAGCATCCTAATATGTAATAATGATCAGATAAATAAAATTATACTGGAATAGCAGCAACAATATTGAGCACTTTATCTTTCTAATAATTTGTACTGTTGTAATTTATAAATTCACTCAGATGCCATGATCGGGGGTTTTCTTATATACAGTCTCTAATTTGTTTTCATTGTGCATTTCTTAGTGAAATAATCATTTTAAGTCAAAGAGAATAAAAGGTTTATTAAAACAAAATACTTGACTGAATTAAATTTAAATATTTATACTGGCACTAAAAGTCATTGTCAAGTGGGAGTGTGCTAGGTCAGGTTAAAACAGGAAACATTTAGTTCTTAAATTATTTGCTTCTTATGACAGTATTTAAATCATAGAAAAAATCTTTATGATATTTGAGTGTCTTATGCATTTTATTAGATAATTAGAATGTGTAGTGTGAAGCCACGGCTTGAAGATCTCCCTTGAAGTCACATGTGTCATCTTTCACTTTTCTCTTAATTTTAATTCTTTAATTGGTTTAATGATCATGTGTGTGTGTGCTAAGTCGCTTCAGTCATGTCTGTCTCTTTGCGACTCGATGGACTGTAGCCTGCCGGGCTCCTCTGTCCATAGGATTCTCCAGGCAAGAATGCTGAAGGGGGTTGCCATGCCCTCCTCCAGGGGATCTTCCCACCCCAGGAACTGAACCTGTGTGTCTTTTACACTGGTAGGTGGGAATTTTACCGCTAGGACTATCTGGGAAGCCCGACAGTGACAATACATGAGCTGTTTCCAAAATACATACTAGAACGGAGAATCGTTTTTTAAAATCACACATTCATGATACCAAAGATAAGTGAAGCAGTAACATGGACAGAGTTTTTCAAAGTTCATATGCAACTGCCATTTCCTTTGGACCCTTCTAGGCAGCAGCTGCAGCAGCTTCGGCTGAATCAAGAGAGTTCAGCGGTGCTGGTGGGATCGGGGTTTTCTCAGAGAGTTCTTCAGTAGCATCAAAATTGAGCTCCAAGAGTGAAAAAGAGCTGAAAAACAGAAGGAAGAAGAAGAAACAGAAAGAACAGTCTGGAGAAGAAGAAAAGGAAGATGGGGTCCGCAAATCTGAATCTGAAGACAGCATAAGAAGAAAAGGTTTCCGGTTTTCTTTGGAAGGAAGCAGGCTGACATATGAAAAGAGGTTTTCCTCTCCACATCAGGTAAACATATTATATTATATAAATTGCATTTGTTATAGCAAACACATGTATTTAAAATATGCCAGAATTTGGTTAGAGATAAAACTGCCTTCCTCCTTGATGACATGATACTTTCAGAATGGTAATGATTGATGAATAAGTTTTGGTTATCACCTCAAGGAATTTGTGAGTTTTACAACTTTTTGGAATTCTAGGAAAGCATTTTTAGAGCATAGATCCCACTGCACTGGGGAAGGCTTGTGATTTTGAGATTTCCCTAAAGACTGGTAAGCATCTCAGGGCAATTTTCCACCTGAGGAATAATCAGCAGATGGCTCTCATCCCTTCTTAGCTGTGGTGCCAGGACCCAGTGAACTGCCAGTTTTCTGAGTGGCAGCTTCCTAGAACTGAAGAGTGGATTCTCTCAGACCATCTGTGCAGTTGTTCCCATCCACCTGCCAACTTCATATGAGGAATGTATTCTTTGTGTTCTTGTTTCAGGGGAAACTGGAGCGTCATTTTTCTAAAAGCATCATCAAAAATTTTAGGTAGATGCAGACTGAGGAAGATCTAGGATACTAAATAAACAGTTGTGTTTAATTGCACTTGATTGCCTGTGTCTCATGTTTAAGGAGACTTGAGTGAAAATAATACGTTGACTTATATAGTGCAGAAAATGTTATCTAGATGCTTCTGGCTTATCTACCAGCACCAGCTGCTGCAACTTTGAACTTTAGGATCATTAATTGTTTTTAAAATTATCAAAAGAATTACAGGTTTTTGGTACTGAAAAACTTCACGTCCATGCAATTAACAGTAACAATTTGAACACCGACAGCAATGATAATGGCTAACACGTACATGGTGCGTTGCTTCTTACAGTATAAACTTACTGAGGCCGCTCACTGCAGCCCTAGGGGGTACTGACATCCTCATCCCCAACCTGCAAATGTGAAGACAAGGGGAGGGGTGGTATTCTTTGTTGAGTGCCTGTTTTGTGTTTAGCATTCTTCTTCTTCTACCGGAATTAATGTTAACAACCCTGAATATGACTGTTTTCACTACTTTTTAGGCTAGTCAAGTTAAATAATTGCCCAATGTCATATAATTATTAAACTATATGCCATATAGTTATTAAAGATTGAAGTGGCATTCACAGTTGGCCTGACATTGAAACCCTTGAACTTTCTGCTGTATTAAGCTGACTAGAAAGAATATTTTTAAAAAATTCTTAAGAAACTGATGAGAAAATTTACAATTTGATTTCTTTTAAAAGATATGTATATTTATTTTTTTTTAATTTTATTTTATTTTTAAACTTACATAATTGTATTAGTTTTGCCAAATATTAAAATGAATCCGAGGATATGTTCTTTGTATCCACAGTCTCTCATAACCTTGTGTTTAATATGTATATGATTTTTATAGGTCAGCCTAGTTCACTCTAAGTCTAGGTAACATTATGAGATATGCTACATGAAAGGATTAGTGCAGCTGAATTCAAATTTGAAGTAGAATCTGTTTTAAAATAAGTACCGGCATTTACTCACCCTTGTTCATGTTGTCGTCATAATCACTGATTCCACTAGGAGAGACATGAATCTCAATAAATGTGAATGTAAAGAAAATCAAATCTCCCTTTGAGTATTGCTTGTTTTGAAGGAAGGGAAGAGGGAAAGGAGAGAAGGAAAAAATAAGGGAAATAAGTTAGCTGGGGAAAAACTACCAAAATTTGAAACTGCAAACCAGATACCAGATACCACAGAGAGTCACCCCAGTATGCTTTATTTTGACTCCAATAGAACTAATTCTAGGCAGAATAGTAAAGTCTGAAGATGTTAGGTTCTAGCCCACTTTTTTCTGTACATGTTGTCCAAAGACGTAACATTTTCCCTATACCATCTTCTTAAAGTATTGTTTTATAGGGATATGATAGGCAATTGTATTGGTAACCATTGATATTTTCATATTGAAAAAAATATATACTTTTACCACTGGATTATAATTTCCTCAGAGCAGGTGGATTGTATGAAATACTTTTTAGACTTCTTAAGACTTCTTATTGAGGATAGGGGAAAGAAGGAAGTCAAGAGTGCAGTTTCTAACCACGGCTCAAGACAATCTGGATATTTTATTTTTAAAGCTTTTATAAGATACTGTAGGCCTTCTAAAGTTATTATTTCCCTCTGTATTTATGATAAACCAAAGACCACTTATTATGGCAGATTGTTTTCTTACTGTCCATCCATCCTCTATTTCTAACAGGACATTTGATTGCTATCAGTTCAGTTCAGTTCAGTTCAGTCGCTCAGTCGTGTCCGACTCTTTGCGACCCCATGAATCGCAGCACGCCAGGCCTCCCTGTCCATCACCAACTCCCTGAGTTCACTCAGACTCACGTCCATCGAGTCGGTGATGTCATCCAGCCATCTCATCCTCTGTCGTCCCCTTCTCCTCCTGCCCCCAATCCCTCCCAGCATCAGGGTAATTTCCAGTGAGTCAACTCTTCACATGAGGTGGCCAAAGTACTGGAGTTTCAGCTTCAGCGTCAGTCCTTCCAGTGAACACCCAGGACTGATCCTCTTTAGGATGGACTGGTTGGATCTCCTTGCAGTCCAAGGGACTCTCAAGAATCTTCTCCAACACCACAGTTAAAAAGCATCAATTCTTCAGTGCTCAGCTTTCTTCACAGTCCAACTCTCACATCCAGACATGACCACTGGAAAAACCATAGCCTTGACTAGACAGACCTCTGTTGGCAAAGTAACGTCTCTGCTTTTGAATATGCTATCTAGGTTGGTCATAACTGTCCTTCCAAGGAGTAAGTGTCTTTTAATTTCATGGCTGCAGTCACCATCTGCAGTGATTTTGGAGCCCCCAAAAATAAAGTCTGACACTGTTTCCACTGTTTCCGCATCTATTTCCCATGTAGTGATGGGACCAGATGCCATGATTGTAGTTTTCTGAATGTTTTCTGAATGAGCTTTAAGCCAACTTTTTCACTCTCCTCTTTCACTTTCATCAAGAGGCTTTTTAGTTCCTCTTCACTTTCTGCTATTAGGGTGGTATCATCTGCATATCTGAGGTTATTGATATTTCTCCCGGCCATCTTGATTCCAGCTTGTGCTTCTTCCAGCCCAGCATTTCTCATGATGTACTCTGCATAGAAGTTAAATAAGCAGGGTGACAATATACAGCCTTGACGTACTCCTTTTCCTATTGGGAACCAGTCTGTTGTTCCATGTCCAGTTCTAACTGTTGCTTCCTGACCTGCATATTTATTGCTATAGATTTATGTAATTAATATAAGCAGTGGAAGTTGAGGCTAACACATGGAGAACAATAATTTTTCATATAGTTGCCACATACACCTTTGAACTTTGAGAAACATCGTGTCTAATTTTATAACTTATTTCTCTCCAAACCATCTACTGGGACTAATTGAGGGCAGTTCTTGTACTATAAAAATATAAACTGTTACTAAGAGTGGTACATATACGTAATTTCTACTTTATTTCCTATTGTCAAGCATTTATTGTCTGGCTTTCTTTCTGAGGAAATGACAACCAGTAGGTCACAAATTCTGTAGATATTATATCCTTATATCTAATTCAAAGTCCCTTGTGAATAGAGAAAGGAGACATGAAAGAAACTGTATAGTGTAGGAGAGGTTTTAAAAATGTTCATATGGAAATAATAAAGGAAATGAATTATCTTACTAATGAAGTTGATAATAGGATGAAAAAGCATGAGTATAAGAAAAGAAGAAATAAGTTCTTCTGGGAGAGTAGATCAGTATTCTTAGATGTGTTTCTTTCTGTAAATAATGACTAAGATCATATAAGATAATATTTAAAGATTACAGACATTTTATAGATGTTCATAGCGTCACTGAGAAAATCATTCTTTAGCTAAAAATAAAATTAAATGAATACTTATTAGTCAGGTAATGTAAAATATATATAGGTGCGAAATGATAATTTTAGTTAGCTTTAAATCCTTTGGTGATAAAAAGATGAAACTAGTAATGTTTAAATGATGAGTTGGTATTCTATTCATAATCATAGGAATCCAACTTAAGCCAGCTTAAGCAAAAAAGAGAATTAGATCATGAAAATAATATCAATGAGTAGCTTTAGGCACATTGGACTCAAGGGCTCAAAACATGTTACTAAGGCAAAGTATCTCTCCACATCTACAGATTCCTCCAATATGGTGATAAGATGCCCGCCATGGCTCCAAACTTATAGTCAGTGGTTTTTAGCAACCTCAATAAAAAATGCACCCCTTTCAGTTGCAAAAGAAATTGGTGACTGTCAGTGGACCATTCAGAGTCCCCTACCTACTTTTAAACCAGTCTCCCTGGCCAGAGGCATGAAATACACTCATTGGCTAGACCTGGATCATGGTCTTTCCAGAAAGCATTTCTTGAAGATAATCAGGGTACTGTCAACAGACAAAGGACAAATGGATGTTGGAGAAGCAGAAACAAGTGCTCCCTAGAGTGAAGTTGCAGCAGCAGCAGCAATAGTAAACAGCATATGATTCACTGTGCTCAATGCTACTGTGCTTGAGAATCAAAGTAAAATGAATGACGCCAGTGACATTGTAGCCATCTAGAAAATTGTCAAATGATTGTGACCAGACACTTAGTGAAAACCAGGTTTTTGTAAATATGGTGCCCTTCAGATTTCTTGAGACAGACAAAAGAGTGAAAATCAGGGAATGAATCATACAGTCTTTCAGTTTGGTCTTTCAGTTTGATTTGTTTAAATTATTTATGAGGACTGTTATAAAATATGCAGGGGGAAGGGGAGAAATTGCTCCTTGTTACTATAATTAAACAGACCTACTAGCAAGATTGATTCCATTTTTCTCTGTGGTGAGATCTGCATTGGGGTGTGGTCCTGTGGTCACTAGTGCACTCTTAACTGGTGGAGTTTTGCCTTCAAAGGAACTAAATGTAGTTGTGTACTTGATTGTTCTCCATTGGATTGTTAAATAAGAATAGTTTCTAGAGAAGAGTTTAGTAAAGATTTCAGTTCTGAGTGCCAGAAATGAAACTAAACAGTCTTCAGGGATATTTCTGACTCTCTGAAGTCATGGGTAAAGTAGAAGAAAATGACAGAAAATCAGATCTCAGAAGATGTAAATGAAGGAAGAAACAGGAAAAGCAAAAGAAAAGAGCTGAACCCAGGACAAAGTTCCAGAATGCCACCAGCAGTTACCATACAAGCCCTTGATCACACCCATCCAATGCCTTATCTTAGGTAAGTCAGCACTATGAAATGATGAGTCCTGGCTCATATTTTCCAGAACACTTAATGCTGTTCATCTGTTTTTGTATCCTTCCTTGTTGTTGATAGTCTTTACTGAGCATCCGTGGCTCCCTGTTCTCTCCAAGACGCAACAGTAGGGCGAGCCTTTTCAGCTTCAGAGGCCGAGCCAAGGATATTGGCTCTGAGAATGATTTTGCGGATGATGAGCACAGCACCTTTGAGGACAATGACAGCAGAAGAGACTCTCTGTTTGTGCCGCACAGACATGGGGAGCGGCGCCACAGCAACGTCAGCCAGGCCAGCCGTGCCTCCAGGGTGCTCCCCATTCTGCCCATGAACGGGAAGATGCACAGCGCTGTGGACTGCAATGGAGTGGTCTCCCTGGTTGGGGGCCCTTCTGCCCTCACATCTCCTGCTGGGCAGCTCCTACCAGAGGTGAGACCAGTGAAACCTGCAGCTGTTGGGAAGGGAGGTGTGGCTGGCGCAGGCAGGAATGGTTTTCTATTTCCACCTTTATGAATTTTAGTGAGTCTACTCTTCAAAGGCCAAGGGTCAGTTCAGTCAAATTATGAACTTACTTTGTCAAATTGTTCCTTTCAGACTTTTCTACAAATGAATTAAAAAATAGGTTGAATCTCATCGACTATAATGAGAAGTCCTCCATCATTATTATCACAGTATCAAACTTGCCAAAAATATAGCAACAATTTATCATGCATTATTTGTAATTAATATAAGCAAAATAAATGCAAGAAATGATATAAATACCCATCTTAAGCATCTTGTTATTTCTAATCCTTTAAAAGAAGAACTTGATACTTACACTTGAAGTAGATAGTATTACTAAATGTATCTAAATTCTGCAATGCAACGTTCTTCCTCTTGGCAGGTCAAGGTGCTATAACATTTTAGCACCCAATCAAATGACCATCGTACATTTATATGGTAAAGGAGCCACTCGAAGTGCCTGGTAAAGTCATGTGTTATAACTGTTAGAGCAGATTTCAATTTTTATATTACTGTCCTGAGTTTTTTAATAAACATAATGGCCAGAAATCATGCATACGGAACTTAGTGGAATTTAGTTTCATTAAATACAAGACACTGGGATATATTATTGACATTTCCTTTGTAAAACATAAGTGCTTTTTAACTTTGGTATTAAATAAGATTTAAGATTTCATTTGCCAGTATAAAAAATTCTAGCAATTTGGTTGTACTTTATAGTTTACCAAATCATATTAAGTCTTCTTTGTATGATTTTTTTTTTTTTTTTTTGCAAAATTTTACTCATTATAGGTGGATAAGCTCTGTCAGTCACATTAAAATCATATGGAGTCAGCTTTCAGTCACCTAATAGAAGAACTTCTTACCTTGGATTATAGAAACAGCCATTGATCATCTTTACTTTTTTTGCCTGGCCTCTCCCCACCACTTCTCCCAGAGAAATATTCAAGTATCCTAGAATCAGATCAAATCATGAATAAAAATAGAACTTTATTGTGAAAAAATCTGGAAAAATGCAAAAGGAATATCAACTTCTCTTAAAAAATAATCATGCCTAACTATGTACCAGACAGTGTCCAGAACACTTTACTTGTATTAATTCATTTAGTCCTCGCAATAATGCTTTATCATAGTTATTAATATTACCTCCATTTTACAGAGAGGAAACTGAAGCCTGTGCATGATGGAGCTAGGATTTGACCCTATATATGCTGGCTACTGAACCTACATTCTATCCATATTGCATTACCTCCCATTAATTTTCTTTAAATTTTCTTAAATGGAAAAGAAGAGATGATTAAGGAAACAAACATTTTCATTTTTACCCAGTGTTTCTCAAAATATATTTCGTCATTAGACTACTTGCCTCAGAATTCCCTGGGATACTTCTTAAAATGGAGATTCTTCATTTCCCCCTCCCTCCACCCCTGGCAGCCACCATTCTCCTCTGCTTCTCTGAGTTTGATAACCAAAGGGTCCAGCGTTTCAGTTATGCAAGATAAATAAGTTCTGGAGATCTACTGTATGGCATAGTGCCTAGAGCTACGAATACTGAATTGTAAACTTAAAATTTGCTAAGAAGATAGATCTTATGTTGTCTTCTCAACCCAAATAGCAACAGCAACAATGATAAAGCAGTGAAAGGAAACTGGAAGGTGATGGAAATGTTTATGAACTGATAATGGTGATGGTTCACAGGTATATACTTATCCTTAAACTCATCAAGTTGTGAGCGTGAAGTATACATAGCTTTTTACATGTTGATAATACTTCACAAAAGTGGTTTAAAGAAAGAAATGAAGACTTTTGGGCCCACTCAGATTTACTCAGACCCAGACCAAAAGAAGAAATCAGTGATTTCTTCTTTCTTGACAAGCATCCCACATGGCTCTTATACATAATGAAGTATGAGTATTTCTGATCTTGATAAATGCTAATTGGGAGCACAAAAATAAATCTACAACTTCTTTACATAAATGCAAGAGAATTTCAGTCCATCAGAAAATATTTAGTGTTTATCAGTAATTATCACTCCTGTCCTATCACAGAGGGTGGAATAAATCTGTGAAGGTAAATTCAGGCAGTTTAAACAAAGCCTAGTTTAGTATCTGTTTCCTGCTGCCTGGTGTCCATCATTCAATGTTGCAATCAAGTGCTGTGAGGCAGGGCACCGCAGCATGGTATAGCAGGAGCTGCAGAGGCAGACCAAAGCTGTGGCTTTGCAAGACTGCAGAGAGAAACAACAGAAAATAAACAGCTGTGGGCAAATGCTACCTTCCAGAGCACACAATATCCTGCATTTTCACATTAATTCAATTGAAGCAATTTAATTTAAGAAATAATTTCCTTGGTAATATCATTACAGAGTTTGAAATCTAGCACTAAAAATTAGACAAATATCGGATAACATACATGATTTTGTATAGAGCAGAAGGGACCAGATGGCCTTTAAGTGACCCCATTTTTTTCCTCCAAACTTTGAATTTCTCTGATGAGGCAAAATATTTTCAGTTCTGATGCAACATTAATAGGATGTTGCATTCTTAATAATTAACTAAATAATAATTAAACTAAATTTTATAACTTTATCTTACACTTAAAAGAGAACCCATCCTTGGCATTGAAACTCTAATTTAAGGCAAGACATAATAATGGGGGATCTTTGATTTTTAGCAATGATATAATGACTTGATTCTTTTCTATTCCAAAAAAAAACTCACCAGAATTTCAATATGGGCAGAAATTTATTCCTACTTCAAGAGTTCAAACAATGAAGTTAGTGATCACAGGAGAAAAACGGGGCAAGACTCAAGCATTTCTAATGCAAGTCTGAGTGCTAATAATAAAGAAGTCACTTTTATTCCTCTGAGGATTTTCCTTATTTATATAGCAATATGAGTACTGCTCACCTACTTTATTGTGCTATCAGTAATTAACATTATTTTATTAACCTTGTTACCTCTAATACATACATAGTCAAAAGCAGAATTTCCACTCCATTAATAGGACTCTCATTAATGAGGATGAACATTCATTTAGGTCACCCTAAAATTAATTTTACCATGAAAGAAAAGTAAAATTCATGAGAAAAAAGTAACTCCTCTCTGAAAAAAAGCTTTTTAAATAAAAAAAGTTGTCTCTTAGAATTGAAAATATTTAGCCTCATCAGGGAAAGGCAAAGTGTGAAGGTAAAAAAGTGGGGGTGCTTAAAGGTCATCTCGTCCCATCTGCTCTATACAAAATCATATGTGCAGCCCTGTATCTGTACCTGTCCATAATGAACAGAAGCATTTTAACATGGAATTCACACTTTCGGAGAGCTACTACTGATGCATATTAGGGAAACCTGTAAAGTTCTTTTCGTTCATTAAACCACATGAATATATATAAGGATCTAATAACATGTGAGTAAATCAAGGAGTAATATGTTTCAGTTTGAAGCTCTAGATAGGATTGACTAAAATGCTAAAATGTTCTATCCTGAAGCAGGATCCCTCCAGCCCAAAGCCCCAAGATGGAGGAATTAGAAAAGTCCATCTTGATCACAAACCCAGGCATCCCTGAATTCTGAGAATATGATGGGCTTTCAAACCCTTCCCAAGAACAATGATTCTAGCAATGCCTTAGTGAGCTGTTTACATCTGACAAAGCACAGTGAATATTTAGCTAAATAACACCTATTGTGGGAACACTTTGGGTTTTGCTGCCCTTTAAAAATAATAGTTATTTCATATGAAATTTTTTTTTTAGGGCACAACTACTGAAACAGAAATAAGAAAGAGACGGTCCAGTTCTTATCATGTTTCCATGGATCTTCTGGAAGATCCTACAGCAAGGCAAAGAGCAATGAGTATGGCTAGTATTTTGACCAACACCATGGAAGGTATGTCAGAAGTCTTACAGCACAGTTACTTGGTGGTGCTTTGGTAATGGTGATAAAAACTTTCATAAATTCTAAGAGTTAAATTCTTCCTGAATTGATGCCACAATATTATTATTCCTTTTACTAAATAAAAGTAAAATCTACATGCAATACATGGATTCTGTTGTCTCATATAGATTTTTACATTTAGCCTCCAGGAAGCTACTGCAAACTCAAGGTATACCTGGAATATAACCTTGGTAGATTAAGTTCCTAAACTGTTGATGTTTGTCATGTGCATGACATTAAAAGGAATGTAATGATAAATGTTTATTTTTATAGTGATGCTAACACAGTTGAATTGTATTAACTGCTTGAGACTCTAGCTATAAGCTCATTTGATTTAACCAGAAGTATAAATGAAAAAAAAATGGAAATTAGGGTTTAATATTAACTACTTTGAAGCCAAGTTTTCAAAATTTTGTAAAACTACTTTTGCCTCTCTCTCTGATCAGAGTTTAATAATATCTCAGCTTTCTATTTAGTTCCAGATTATATATGAGTAATTAATATATTGTTAAGAGGTCTGGATGTTATAATTCCAAAATAAAGAATTTGGGGACAGCTTGATTTGTGATCGGTTATTGGCTCTGTGTCTATATGTGGCTCTGTAGTTCATCAGTAAAGTATTGATAATGATGTTTAGAATAACACTGTTGTAAAGACTAAATAAGACCTCATCCATAAAACACCTATGTTCCTGGCATGTAGAAGGCAGTCAATAACTAGTATTATTGATTGCTTTATCATTGTTTTGTTAATGCACATGTTTATGCCTTTCTGTGCTGTTAATGAATTCAAACATCAGCTATCAATTTCACCTTGGAAAATACTTTCATATAAAATGTATTCTATCATCCTCCCTGCTCTCCTTTGCCCTTCTCTCCCTTTCACTTTATAACCCTCCCTTTCCTTCCCCTCCCAAGTGTGTGTGTGTGTGTGTGTGTGTGTGTGTAGATGTGTGGAAGGAAAAAGAAAGATGGAGAATGAGAAAGAGAGAACACAAGCATGTGCGCGTGTTTCTCTATTAGTTCCAGTTTCTCTTAATACTGTATAGATTATTGGAATAATTATTTTCCAGTCTGAATGCAAAGATCCCATGATATTTAATATCAGTACCCAAAACCTGAGAGTCATAGCCAGGAAAATCTCACAATGTAGATGGCCATATATATCACAGCCATGTCAGTTACTACAGTCCCAACATTCGTAATGTCCTAATGCAGTATCAGAAATCTTTTCACTGATTCCTATGGGATATTAAACTCAGTACGTTCTTCCCCAACCTCGCCTGCGTTAGCTTGCACTCCCTCTTCCCCCCCAGCTGCCAGTAGCTTGCTCCTCCCTGTCCCTCCAGGTAAATCTTTTGAAGATTCTCTGGTCTTCTGCTCCTTGCCATAGCAAAACCACTGAGAGGAAGCTGCCAGTGGTTCTGCTACCGATGTCAGCAGCATGTCTGCTCCCTAAAGCAAGAAGTAGAGAAGGAGACAGGGTAAGTCTTAATTAACACTAATTTGCACTACTGATGGCATTAAGTTTGAATTAACCTAAGAAGTTACTTAAAAACATCAAGCCACCACCACAAAATTGAACTTATCCACTAAGATACAGAGTTAAAAATGAACGCACACATTCCCATATCGCCCTCCATGAATATGTGTCTCATGGAATTGCTTAGAGTGAAATGATGTCCTAGAGATAAGAGTAACTTAGGAAGCAGGAGACTGAGTGTTTGGCTTTAATATCTGCAGAGCTTTTAGCTTGATCTTTTTGCGAGGAACATGGCTGAGTTTTCATTCTATTTTTCATTGGTTGTGTAGAATGCAAAGCATACTTTTCTTTATTCAGTTATATCTAACCACTTTGAATCTGGCATTAATCAAGGCTGGTTGTTAGCTACATAGTGCACACAGGCAACTAGAACTGTCTTTAATATAGTCCTTTTTGGTTCCTGACAATGGTGAAAAAGTGTCTTAGGTTGACATAATCTGTTTATTTGGGGATCCTTTCTTCTAAGTCTAATCGTGTTTTAGTTCACCTTTGCTTTTTTCCACCAGGCTTGTTGACCCATGCTGACAGCTTTTGTTTTCCTTCTTTTGAACTACAGCTCAATTTCCATTGTCCAGGGTAATGAATAGGCTCCTACTTAATGACACTGTAGGAGACACACAGAAATGAATTGTTTCCTTTTCAGGTTTTTAAAATGCAAAAACCACATGGAAATATTTCCTGGGCACATCTTTGGGAGGACTGGTGGGAGGTGAGGAGGAAGCACTGGGGAATTGAGGGAAGCCAGAAAGACATAAACTGAGCTGTAAATGCATCTCAGTGTGGATAACCCACCTAGGATGATGGAGACGTGGCTGTAGTTCTCTCCTGAGTGCTTTGTTTTGTTTCAAAGTGTAATAATTCTTTTTTCTTTTTGGCATGAATAATTGAATGATTTTATTTTAGAACTTAACAACTCGGCTCCACCTCTTCCTGGTGTCAAGATGAGCAGCACTGGCTGTGTTTTCCCTTTTGACCTTTTCTCTTATTTTTTTCCGTTTGCTTCTCTTTATCTACTAAACTGCAAGTAGCATTTTAAAAAAAAACTTATGCTGACTGTACATAAGGAAAGAGATTTTTTTCAGTTCTCTTTAGTTATTTACTGTAAATGATATTGTCCTTTTATCTTCAGTATAAATATGAGTTTATTTGGGAGTCTTAAAAGCATCTATAAAACAACACATAAAAACTATACGTTTTCTTCTGATTTACAACTTAACTATTCTTTATTGTTTAGAAAATTACATATTAAGAGAAATGGAAATAAATTGGGTACCTAAAGTATTTCAGTATCTAAGGACACAATTGAAGAATCTGCTTCTAATGAAATTCTGTGAAGAATAATCAGGAAATTAATTTACTTTAGTGAAGTAACAAACTTTATAAAATTAGTAGTAAATGTTTATCAGCAAAGCAAAAACCACTACCTATGGTAGTGTTTGTCCATTGTATGAATTCCTTAAAAAGTTTAATTCCTAGTAAACTGTCCCAGATTTGGAGAGATATTACAGTTGCCACAGTAAGAATACTAAATTGACCAATCAGAGTCAGTTATGCTATTGATGAACAAAGAATTTTTTCCTCAATTATAGTGCTAATCAGGTCTCACATTTGGCTGAGCAAGTGATAGAGTGTAATATTGGCAGAAAACAACAACTGCATCCTTTTCTCACTCAATAACTGATTGAGATAAATATACCAAAGAAAAATAGTAGATAATTTCCCACTTTCTAGTTCTCCCAAATTCTTTGCAAATATTTACTTTTTATGTATTTTGAGCATCACCTTAAAGATCTGTGCATTTCTGTCTTTTCTCTATTATTTAGTTGAAATTCTTTTTTGAAATCATTATACTATTTTCTTAAGTAAATGTGTTTTTATATGAAATCTTTTATCATAGGTTTGGTGTGATTGTTATTTTAACACATTAAAATAAATGCATTTCATGAAAATTTATTGATTATACATATGTTCCATCTAAGATCCTCTTGCATTTTACCAGTAGTGCATCAGTCACATTTTGTGAAACAGCGAGGATCTCACTTTCTTAGGGTGGATATTTCCTCTTCTTTTGTGTCATCCCGTTAAATCAAGAAATGTGGAGGAAAAAAGAGTCTTGCTAAGTTTAATATATAATACTATATCAAATTAGGTTTAACCAGAAACTTTTAAGATCGGTGATACTGACAAAACTCTTTCATTAAAATACCGCAAAAAACACATCTAATCCAGGAAACTGAAATTCATCATGACTAATAAAGGTTTTAAAGACTTCTCCTGAGAGACAGTCTTTCATAATATAAGTGCTCTATCTGGAACATAGATGACGTTTAAGTATACTCGACACAAGTCCTACCCATTAATTTATGATAGCCTTGAAGATAATTATGAGATAGTTTAATGTTATAGATAGAATCTTGGAAACCATTTTTAACTAAGATACATTTGTAAAGTTTACTAGCCCTTCCACATTTTTTATGACAGCTAGTCTATCACTGCTTTCCTGCTCAACCATCAAATTAACCTATAATGCCTTTTAACAACTTCAGAATTTTTTAAGAGTCACTTTCAATTTAAACCAAAGGCTTCTTGAAAGGGAGGAAGCAGTTTTCATAAGTATTCTGTTTTCTTCCAGAACTTGAAGAATCCAGACAGAAATGCCCACCGTGCTGGTATAAATTTGCTAACATGTGTTTGATTTGGGACTGCTGTAAGCCATGGTTAAAGGTGAAACATGTTGTCAACCTGGTTGTGATGGATCCTTTTGTTGACCTGGCCATCACCATCTGCATTGTCTTAAACACCCTCTTCATGGCCATGGAGCACTATCCCATGACGGAGCAGTTTAGCAGTGTGCTGTCAGTTGGGAACCTGGTAAGGCTCACTGAGGATTACTCTGCTCATTGAAAGAGTTTATGGTTACTTTAATGAATTTCACATATCACTCTCAAATTAAATATGAATTAACTGGCCATATTTACTTGGGCAACAAAAGTTCAGCATTACTTTTTTATAACAAATTATATTGCTTCATTTAAGCAGTAGAAAAGAGTCAAAGATTTTATTTATAGTTTGACTTAGAATTAAATATAAATTGCCCATTCATTAAAAAGATCATTATGAATTACAGGGGACATAGATCTATGGTAAAATGCTGATGTGTTCCTCAGGTATTTAGAATAGACTCTTTCAGACATGTTTACATTTGTCAAACATATTAAGTCAGATAATTTTGAAATATCTGTTCATACCTAAAAATGGATTTTTAAAGGAAGAAACATCATATAGAGGTTATTATTTCTGTTTGAATTTGTCCTATACATTTTAGGAATTTATAAATGATTCAGTTCAGTTCAGTTCAGTTCAGTCGCTCAGTTGTGTCCAACTCTTTGTGACCCCATGAATCGCAGCACGCCAGGCCTCCCTGGTCCATCACCATCTCCCAGAGTTCACTCAAACTCACGTCCATCAAGTCGGGGATGCCATCCAGCCATCTCATCCTCTGTCATCCCTTTCTCCTCCTGCCCCCAATCCCTCCCAGCATCAGAGTCTTTTCCAATGAGTCAACTCTTCGCATGAGGTGGCCAAAAGTACTGGAGTTTCAGCTTTAGCATCATTCCTTCCAAAGAAATCCCAGGGCTGATCTCCTTCAGAATGGACTGGTTGGATCTCCTTGCAGTCCAAGGGACTCTCAAGGGTCTTCTCCAACACCACAGTTCAAAAGCATCAATTCTTCAGCGCTCAGCTTTCTTCACAGTCCAACTCTCACATCCATACATGACCACTGGAAAAACCATAGCCTTGACTAGACGGACCTTTGTTAGCAAAGTAATGCCTCTGCTTTTGAATATGCTATCTAGGTTGGTCATAACTTTCCTTCCAAGGAGTAAGAATCTTTTAATTTCATGGCTGCAGTCACCATCTCTAGTGATTTTGGAGCCCCAAAAAAATAAAGTCTGATACTGTTTTCCCATCTATTTCCCATGAAGTGATGGGACCGGATGCCATGATCTTCGTTTTCTGAATGTTGAGCTTTAAGCCAACTTTTTAACTCTCCTCTTTCACTTTCATCAAGAAGCTCTTTAGTGCCTCTTTACTTTTTGCCATAAGGGTGGTGTCATCTGCATATCTGAGGTTATTAAGTTTTGCATATTTTTTAATCTAAAATTCTATACTAACATTCATGGCTACATGGTAGAGTGATAGAAATGAAAGTCAAAATGAATAAATTCAGGTAACAAAAATATATTGATATCAATGTAAGAGGTTTATTAAGTTCTCATGAACCTCCCACCTTGATAAATGAATATATAGACAGGTTCTTTATAGATAGTAAATGATATATTCTGAAGGATGATACACAATATTTTTAGACTCTGAAGTAACCATTATTGTTCTGTTATAACCAGATAGGTCTTAACCGATAAAGTTACAATATATATGCTGACCTCTTGTTTTGTACCAGGCATTGTGCTAAATGGTTTACATAAAATCCCTCTTTCTAGGTACCCACAAAGTCAGTCCTCAGGTAGATACTATGAATGTCTGCATTTTACAGTGAGGGGATCTATACCCATGAGAAATTGACAGAGCAATGAAAGCTCTAAATACTGTAACAGAGACTCTAAAAGATATTTCAGAGACTGTTTTAGGCTGTGCCCCAAAATCACAGAACTTTAGGAAAGGACAATAATGGTACCTAGTCCAAATTTTTTCACATATGTAGGAATCACCTCAACATTATCTATAAAAAAGTGAGCAAGGGATAAAATAAGCTTTATGGAGATGAGTATTAGGAAACAGCTCAAATGAGCTTAAGCAAAAATAAGCAAAATAAATTTAAAAAAATAATTCATTACTTCAAGTAACTAAAGTCCATTTGGGCATAGCTCCAAGTTTTAATCTGTCTAGATTCAAATTCCCAATCAATGTCATTGGGAGTTAGCTTCTTGCCAGCCTTTTCCCAGTATGTTTCTTTCATCTCTGGCTGGATATTCTTTTGAGGGTAGTGTTCTACCAACTTCTATCCTACTGACACCGCTCATTAAGCAGAAGGAGTATGCCTCTTAACCAGTATTTCTAACACAAGCCCAAGTATTGAATACCATCAGCCTGGTTGGAGTTACAGAACCATTTCTAAGCCAGTCAATCTGGTTCTAGGGTTAGAATGCCCTAATAGGTAATCATTTGGTGAGTTTTTGGAAAGCTAGGGAGATCAGAGGAAAAGTCAGGGTGTTGACTGCAATGAGTAACCTGAACCTTTCACTTAAGAATATAAAAGTGAGAATATTAGTTTTACTGTCTGTCTTAATTCTTATATTCTTCATCACTTGATAAACCTTGACTATAGTAAAAAATTAAATATCAACTTGAATACAAACCATTTGAGGATACTAATTTCCTGGGTCTAAATCAATTTTTAAAACTCAAAACTAAATTGTGATTTGTTGGGATTAAATTAAATTGCTTAATAGTTATTTATGCTTTCAAGAGTCATCACTCATGTAATAAACATTTCTCACTTAGGTCTTCACTGGGATCTTCACAGCAGAAATGTTTCTCAAGATAATTGCCATGGATCCATATTATTACTTTCAAGAAGGCTGGAATATTTTTGATGGTTTAATTGTGAGCCTTAGTTTAATGGAACTTGGTTTGGCAAATGTGGAAGGACTGTCAGTTCTCCGATCATTTCGACTGGTAAATTAACTGAGAGTAACCACAATATTTTTATAAATAATTTAATTAGTAGTCACTCTTTTCTTGTAAAAATTGAAAGATTTCCCATAGCTTTAATTTTGTTTGAATATATTTCTAACAAAGCAGATGGTAGTTTCTTCTTCATTACAGTTTTAATGCACAGATTAAGTTTAATTCAAATGAACAGCCAATAATTCTCTCCTTAGTAATTGAATGTCAAGGCTAATGGGAAGAGAGAAAATGGAGGTCATACATAATCCTAAATCAAATTAAACAACACAATACATACCTCTCAGGTATATGGGGTTTGCTTAAACATAATAAGGGGCTTGACTGGGGCTTTGGATGGGCTCCAGTTTCTACCAGAGGCTAAGAGATTATGGAGTTGCCCACTTTGCCCCCATACAAGACTCGGGACTGGGTAGAGTGCACAGAGAAGACGACAGAGCTTCTATTCATCTGTGCCTTTAGCCAGGCAGGAAGTCACCAAATCCACTCTCTAAGAAAAGTTGCCTGTATGATATTTTAATTTTAAGGAAAGGCTTTTTCATTTGTTCTTTATATTTAATAAGTTTAGGCCTCTTTTTAAATTAAAAGACAAAATATCACTTGACCCATTTCCATTTAAAATTTGATATGTTTTATTGTGCTGTATATTTGAGTTGGCTCCAACATTTTGTGATTTATTTTCAAACAACAGACATTGTATTTGGTGGTAAAGATAGATTCCTATAGGCAACCTACCTAAATGGTGATTAGTTTCAAGAATTTGTGATCAAGTCTGTTTAGAAATTTCCTTATTATTTTCATTTTTTTTTCAATTTTTATTTTTATTTTTTTAAATTTTATTTTATTTTTAAACTTACTATTTTCAAATATGTTAAGATCCTTAGAGCTGTGATTTCCTTTCCTAGTCTTTAGCTGTGGATCTAATTTGAAGCTAGAAGGATTAAAAAAAAAAAATTAGGAGTGATTATATAACAAGTGAAAATGGGCAACTACTTTTTAAAAGCTTAGTAGGTCTTTATGATAATGTGATGCAGTTTAGGAAGGTATTAAGCATAATATCACTATTGTCTTGCTTAGTATATCAGGCTGTTTTGCATTAATTATTCTCTGGGAATAAATTAAAATTTTTGGTTCTTATCTTTGCTCCTTTGGGTCACTTAGTTGCCATTAAATAATGCACTACTCTTAGCCTGACATTTACTGAAGCATCAGAAATAAAATGCTGATGCTGTTTAATGGTAAATGGTACTCTAGAGGCTTCTATGAGCTAATATAACCAATGTGTCAGGCATAGTGGTGGCAAGCCATTTATGCACTATAATGAGTTGATTAATTAAATCACTGAAGACATAAAGGTTGACAAAATACAGCTTTTTATTCAAGTCCAAGTATTTCTTATTTGAATATAATAAATCTCCTTTAAAATATAGCCTAATATTACAACACGCTAAAGGTCAAAGCAGTCTAAGATTTAAAGAAATTAGTTGGTTTTTCCCTTGTATCTTACCTGATTTAAGTGTTAATGTTGTTTACACTTGTGCATTTCAGCATGATATTTCAAGTACACTGAAAAATATATCCATTTTGGGCTTTTAAATAATGAGAGCCTCTATTAGAGCCTCTACTTCTCTGAAGCAGTTTCTGCTAATGAATCACCATTAATTTTAGGTATTTCAGCTCCTTACAGAAAAACAAAAAGAATAGTATAAATGCTTATGTAAGATTATGGAATTTAAATACCAATTAAAAAAGAACTGTATTCTTATTTTATTTACAATATATACTATTTCAAAATGAAGAATATAGACAATAGTTTGGCACACAAATAACCCATCACCTAAAACTGAGACACTGTAGATTTTCCCTATAAACAAATATACAGATTCTTCCAAATGCAGAGCAGTAATGACCTTGTTTCTGTTTTCAGCTTAGAGTTTTCAAGTTGGCAAAATCCTGGCCCACCCTGAATATGCTAATTAAAATCATCGGCAATTCTGTAGGGGCTCTGGGTAACCTCACCCTGGTGTTGGCCATCATCGTCTTCATTTTTGCCGTGGTCGGCATGCAGCTCTTTGGTAAGAGCTACAAAGAATGTGTCTGCAAGATTTCCAATGATTGTGAACTCCCTCGCTGGCACATGCATGACTTCTTCCACTCCTTCCTGATTGTGTTCCGGGTGCTGTGTGGAGAGTGGATAGAGACCATGTGGGACTGCATGGAGGTCGCCGGTCAAACCATGTGCCTTACTGTCTTCATGATGGTCATGGTCATTGGAAACCTGGTGGTATGTGGTAAAACATTTTTCTCATTTTCAGTAAAAGATAATGTAACCATCAGGAATGTTTTGTATATTTTTTAAAATCAAGTGTCAATTCTTCATGATGGCAGGAGTCAGTTATAGATCAGACTATAGAAATCTACATGAACTCTTTTTAATATCTGCTTACATTATTTTAAATTTTTTCCCTTTATATTGAACTGTAATTGACATGTAACACAAGCTCTTAAAATATCTTTTGAACCAAAGTTGTTCTTCATCTCTGTACCTCTTACTGTTCCATGGAGAGGGCCATTTTTGGCTTTTATCTTTCCGTTCTTATGCTAAAGCATGGCAGTGCTATTAGACAGTCATTCATTTTATTTATAAATACTAACAATATTGTCACTTGAAAATGTTTCACATTTGGGATCTCTGCAAGTTGGAGTTAAAAAAAAATAGTGATCATCTCAGTCCATTAAAAGCACATCAGTATTTGTTGCATAGAAATGACAGTATGAACAAGTAACACTGACTCAAGAATCATTTGTTATCATTTCTGTGTAAAATGAACTATGCCCAACACACCTCTACTGAGTCCTGGAGGCCTGGGAACGATGGTAGGATGATAAATATGGCATAGTGATAGGACATTTACTCAAACAGGAATAAAAAGAGTAAGTGAAAAAAATGTGCAAGCAAAGTGTTGTATGTAAAGTTCACAAGATGGAAATGTTGCTTTGCGATGGCAAGGATCATCACAGAAGGCTTTGTCAAAGAGTTCAGACCTGAAAATATCTTTAATTGAGATCTGAGAAGAAAGTAGACCATCCCAAGCCAGGAAATAGTGGACCCAGTGGTTGGGGAAGAAAGGACAATAGATTTATTTGAGAGGGATCAGACTCTCACATGTTAAATTTATTATACTAAGTTGCTTGATCAGGCCCCAACTCAATAGAATAGAACAAGGACTATCATAACCAATATTTTAAAGTCTGCAATTTATAGACTTCATTTTCTTTCATACTAAAAGTAACCTCCAATCCCCCAGTCAGTTCACTTCAGTGGCTCAGTCGTGTCCAACTGTTTGCACCTCCATGGACTCCAGCACACCAGGCTTCCCTGTCCATCATCAACTCCCAGAGCTTACTCAAACTCATGTCCATTGAGTCGGTGATGCCATCCAACCATCTCATCCTCTGTCATCCCCTTCTCCTCCTGCCTTCAGTCTTTCCCAGCATCAGGATCTTTTCAAATGAGTCAATTCTTCGCATCAGGTGGCCAGATTACTGGAGTTTCAGCTTCAGTATCAGTCCTTCCAATAAATATTCAGGTCTGATTTCCTTTAGAGTGGACTGACTGGCTCAGCCCCCAGAGGAAGAGAAAAGGGAAAGGGAAAAAAACAAAGAATTATTAATTTTTTCTATTTTTTGCAATATTTCAGTCTTCTCAGTATCCTGTTTTTAATTCTGACCTGTTCTTAAAATAACAAGAAACATGAATAGTGTACAATCCAGAAATGTGAACAGTGGCTTATAACAATACACATTTATTAATTATCTCATAATTTCTATAGGTTAGTTAAAAGATTTCTATCAAGATGTTGATGGGAGACAGTTATCTTGACTAAGATTGAAGAATTGACTTTTAATAAGGCTCACTCTCATGGCTGTTGCTGAGAGGTCCCAGTTCAGCCTTACTGGATGTTGGTAGAAGGCTTCAGTTTCTCTCCACATGGATCTTGCCTTGGAGTTGATTATCTTCATGACATGGCAGTTGGCTTTTTCTTCCAGAGCACAAGACACAAAGCAAAGGGCAAGGAGAAAGCTCTTTTTATGTTCTAATCTTGAAGTCACATTCTGTCACTTCTGCAATATTCTATTGACTAGTCATTAAAAAGAGCTCACATTTAAGAAAAAGGGATTAGACTTTAACTTTTGAAGGGATGAGTATCAAATAATTTTAAAACCACTACAATTCCAGATATAACTTGCTTGATTTCAGAAGATGCAGGAATGCATGGAACAGGAAGAAACAATCACAGGGCTACATAGAAGAAAAACAGAGAAAATGTCGTTGGTTTGTATTTTAGATTTGGTTTGATTTCACTTATATATCTGGCATACATTGGAAGAAGAGAATAGAAGGCAGAGAACAGAATCCAACAACAGTGAGTGAGAAGACTGGATGCAAGCAATGAAAATTCATAGTGGGGTAGCAGAAAGTGTTTGAGGCCAGACTGTGTAGAGTTTAATTTATGAAAAGACTGATTATGCATTACCGAATTGAATATTTTTTCCTGTAGACAGTTGAACGCTACAGATGTCTTTTTATCAGGAAAGTGGCAATGAGCAGGTGGAATTTGGGTAGAATTTATGGAGCCAGAAAACATAGTGAATTTAAAGAAACTCAACATACCACATATGATCTTTAGTTTACTGAAATAGGACACATTTCTCTAACTGTACAAAGGATTTCAAGTTGAGAAGAGAATTTCAGGAAGTATTCATACCTATGGGTGTCATTTGTATTAATTTGGATTGCTACATATACATAAAATGGTATAACAGATAAAATAATAATTTCCATCTATTGGCATATATTTAAATTCTGTACTTTTTTTTAAAAAATTGAAGAATCTCCTTATTTACTATAAGTTAAAAAGTATCCCTCCTTTTGTGATATCTTGTATATTTTTTCTAGAGTAACTAAGGTGGTAAAAATATCTGTCATGTTTATCACTATTAAGGAAATATGTTCATATCACATTTCCTTAAATAAGGTTGACTGAACCCAGTGCACTGCTTCTTACAATTCTTCCTTCTCATCCTCACCAAAAAGGTTAATGTCCCCCAAAGACAAGCTGACATAACCTCCTGTAAGCACACATAAACTGCCATGTAATGCTCGACCACAAGAGGTGTAAGTAATCACTGCCTAGTCCACAGACAAGACAGAGGTGGGGCTATAGATTGCTTTTCCCAGGCTATCATCTTGGTTTGCTAACACTATGGCCAGAAATCCTCTTACAGGTTTAAGACAGGTGCTGCAGAAAAAGAATACATTTTTTTTTAAGATTATCACATTTAGAAGTAGCAACCTCTAAGTGGGGCATTAGCACACAAGATGGAGAAGGCGATGGCACCCCACTCCAGTACTCTTGCCTGGAAAATCCCATGGATGGAGGAGCCTGGTGGGCTGCAGTCCATGGGGTCGCTAAGAGTTGGACACGACTGAGCGACTTCACTTTCACTTTTCACTTTCATGCATTGCAGAAGGAAATGGCAACCCACTCCAGTGTTCTTGCCTGGAGAATCCCAGGGACGGGGGAGCCTGGTGGGCTGCCGTCTATGGGGTCGCACAGAATGGGACACGACTGAAGTGACTTAGCAGCACACAAGAGGGATGTGAAAATGAGTTTTTCTCACCAATTAAAAATCAGGCTAGAAAAAGTACTGATACTGACAATATGTTTCAACCTTGAATCCCAAATGGAAATCATTATTCCAAGAGAATAATTTGGAGTCTGTCCATGACCATGTGTGAAACAGGATCCCAGGTTTCAGTTCCTGAGTAAGCTTGTTGAACTGTATTTCTTTAAATTGCCTTTGGTCACACCCACCACCTTGGTCAGCTGTTACACTGATCAATACCCTTTGGTAATAAAGGAGGTCTAGAAAAAGAGATTAGATTGAAAACAAAAACAGGTAAATTGAAAGATAGTATAACAGAGAGTAGGTTGGATCATAGTAACAGTGATATAACAACTAAACTTTCTCAAGTGTTTACCATGTGCCAGTAGCTTTGTGAGGGCCACATGGATCCCTTAACTGAATCCTTACAACAATCTTGTAAGCTTAGCACTGAGAAAATAAACTTGATTCTTACCCAATGCTTTAATTCTAATGTGAAAAGGGAATGGACTTATCATAAGATATAACAGTAAAAGACATAATAGATACCTGCTCCAAAGCTTTGAGAGTTGGATCTCACTCTGGGAAGGTTGACTAATATTTGTCAAGAAAAAGTTCCTAATAGACAAAGTTCATTAATGAACCTTAATCAAATCTAGAAAAAATTATGGTACCAAAATTCAGTTTGATTAGGGATAAAACCCAAAATGTAGCATTTAACTTTTTCTCTTTCATCTATTTTTATCCAAAAAATACATTCAAGGCAAATCACCATAAAATATAACTTCATTGGTAAATTCCAGATGTGAAGGATCAGTCTTAGTACGAGTACTAGCAACCATGGTGTAGCAACTGAAAGATGTCAGTATAGACTCACAGAATTATGTGCAGTCCTTGTTGGATCTTATAGGTTTTTGCCTTTCTTAACACCATTGGTTAGACTGACTCATAACTGGTTAAACAAAGGAACTCTGAGGCTCATTAGCCTATTAGAAAGATAGGAATACAGCAAGAATGCAGCATCCTTTTCGCTGGCGTTCTACTGAAAACCTTTCCTAGAATTCCTCTTCTGTATTATTTACTTTTTGTCTTTGGACCCCTTCAGGGCCATATCCTTTTCAGTCATTGTTCTGTCTGTCTGAATGATCAAGGACTCATATACTTGGTCTTGTGTCCATGAGAGTGTTCTATTTCTTAGTAAATTACCTCTTTTTGAGTGTACATAGCAGATTTATGGTCACTAATATTTTTGCTAACCCATATCAGTGGGTCCTATTTTTGGAGACTCAAGTTGTTAATCAGTGGTCTGTAACCATTTCCTAATACTATTTGCAACTACTATATAAATCTAGTGGCCATGATTTTCTGAACCAAAAACTGAGATTTTTGATCTAGTGGTAGGTATATATATTTTTTCTAAATTGATGTTATCTAAAGTGCAAGAATACATACAAACATAAAAATAAAATAATATTTAAATGTAGTGGAATCATCTTTGGTTCAGGAATAAAAGTATAATAAATTATCAGTGTCCTGGAAAACCCAGGTTACATGGGGGAAATACTTAACATCCCAAACAAAACTTTTCTTTCCCTTTTTCATTGTATAGTTATATAGATAGCAAAAATTTTTCATTTGGAAATGAACTTAATATAGAAGTTTTACATAGCAGTGGTTTTAGTAATTTTGCAATGACTAAAATGTAAATAGTGTTAATGTAGTATTATTGGCTGGGTATTTTTTTTTCCAGGATAGTTTATCATAAATTAGAAAGAATATCTATTAGCAAAAAGTGAGGTGTAAGAACAACTTTGGAAAATTTGTAGTTCGGAGCAATAGAAACAATGGAATGTTTTGATCACCAGCTTTCCTATTGTGTTTTAGGTTCTGAACCTCTTCCTAGCCTTACTCTTGAGTTCATTCAGTTCTGACAATCTTGCCGCCACTGATGATGATAATGAAATGAATAATCTCCAGATTGCTGTGGGAAGGATGCAAAAAGGAATCGATTTTGTTAAAAGAAAAATACGTGAATTTATTCAGAAAGCCTTTGTTAGAAAGCAGAAAGCTTTAGATGAAATTAAACCTCTGGAAGATCTAAATAACAAAAAAGACAGCTGTATTTCCAACCATACCACGATAGAAATAGGCAAAGACCTCAATTATCTCAAAGATGGCAATGGAACTACCAGTGGCATCGGCAGCAGTGTAGAAAAGTATGTCGTGGATGAAAGTGATTACATGTCCTTCATAAACAACCCCAGCCTCACTGTGACTGTACCAATTGCTGTCGGAGAGTCTGACTTTGAAAATTTAAATACTGAAGAATTCAGCAGCGAGTCAGATATGGAAGAAAGCAAAGAGGTAGGAATTTCTACATAAGAAGATATTTTGGTATAATGTTTGCTTTAAACCATCCAGACTTTTAAAAATTATTTTCTTTCTATAAGAAAATAGGAAATACCTATTCATACAATTTCTGTGGCAAAATTGGTGATAGATTAATTGACAATATAAAAGTATATAGCTAAACAAAATATAGTTAACTCATTCTTTCAAGTAGTCACCATTTGGAGTTGCTGATAATATTAATATTCAGGTTAATATGAATTTTTAAAAAGATTTTAAATAATTTTTGATTTGTGAACAATGCCTCAGTTTATCCACTTTCTTCCTTATAATTTTCCCACAATGGTATTTTATTGCATATACTAGAAAAATGCTTGGTGACGGGCAGTTCCAATCCTCATTTTGTTACATTCTTTGCTCTTATGGAATAACAAAAAATGTGATTTTATTTAGTTTTCACAGGCATATATTTAATGGAGATATCATTGGGATCTTGGCTTGATATTTACGTGTAGTTTCATGTTTCCTGAAGTAAACAGTGTTTTGAAGGAAGTGAAGGTAGTGATGACGAATCAGGTTGAAAATATTTTTAACCCCACTGAGCACAGTGCATGCTGTCTAAATGTAAAATTCTAAATTTTCCAACTACAGTAAGACTCTTGGTAATTTAAAGAATTCTTTGATTTACTAGAAGAGTATAAATACCAGGGTATATTCTTGGTTCATTTATAGATTACTAAGCACAGAGTTGGGAATAAAGAGAAGGAATTTAAACCCTTAATGTTTACACAAAAATGAAGCCAGAATTCCCAGCAATTAACACTTGCATAAACAAATAAAAATAACAACCAAAAACAAAGATTCATTCTTTGTTGTTTGAATTGATTGGCAGGAAACAGAAAGACCTCTATTATTATTCTCATCCTAAGAATGATGATTTGGGAGAGTTGGAGACACTGAAGGATGTAATTTAAGTAGTGAAACTGTCACAAAAATTAGGGATCAGTTAATAAAATTAAAAGAGCAAAAATATATTTCTAAGAAAGGAACCTTAGATTTTTAAATCAGTTTTACTGTATTTATCATATATAATTATGGGAAAAGATGCTATTTCTGTTTGTTCTTTTTTGTAAGATAGTATTGCTAATTCAGTGATTAGGTGGAAGTTGGTATTAAACATTAACTTCAGAGAAAGTTTAAATATAGTTATGAAAAGTAACATTTAGGTAGCAGACCATAGGTACTAGTTTCACAAAATAACAATGAGATTCAAGGGGGGAATTTTAAAAACCTTATAGCCTGGAGCAAATAATTGCTGAAATTAGTTGAACTCAAATGTACACTAATAAGCTGAATAATATCTTAATATCTAGTTAATTAAATTTTGGATAAGTGTGTTTGGGCTATGCTGAAGTGGTGGGGCCTAATTTCTTGTATTGTAAGTTTCTAGAAACTAAGGGTTAGTCACTCAGTGTCTGACTCTTTGTGACCCCATGGACTTGCCTGCCAGGCTCCTCTGTCCATGAAATTCTCCAGGCAAGAATATGGTAGTAGGTAGCCATTCCCTTCTCCAGGGGATCTTCCCCACCCAGGGGTGCAACCCAGGTCTCCTGCATTGCCTGCAGATTCTTTTTTTTTTTTTTTGTAAACAAAAAAGAAACCATCTTTTATTTATTTATTTTTTTAGGGGATTTCATCATTTTCCATGTTTTGTATAACTTAATTCTTTTTACTTTTTTTTTTTTTAATTTTTTATTCCTTTATTTCTCATGTGTTCCCCATCCTGAACCCTCCTCCCTCCTCCCTCCCCATACCATCCCTCTGGGTCGTCCCAGTGCACCAGCCCCAAGCATCCAGCATCGTGCATTGAACCTGGACTGGCATCTCGTTTCATACATGACATTTCACATGTTTCAATGCCATTCTCCCAAATCTTCCCACCCTCTCCCTCTCGCACAGAGTCCAAAAGCCTGTTCTATACGTCAGTGTCTCTTTTGCTGTCTCGTATACAGGGTTATTGTTACCATCTTTCTAAATTCCATATATATACGTTAGTATACTGTATTGGTGCTTTTCCTTCTGGCTTACTTAACTCTGTATAATAGGCTCCAGTTTCATCCACCTCATTAGAACTGATTCAAATGTATTCTTTTTAATGGCTGAGTAATACTCCATTGTGTATATGTACCACAGCTTTCTTGTCCATTCATCTGCTGATGGACATCTAGGTTGCTTCCATGTCCTGGCTATTATAAACAGTGCTGCGATGAACATTGGGGTACACATGTCTCTTTCCCTTCTGGTTTCCTCAGTGTGTATGCCCAGCAATGGGATTGCTGGATCATAAGGCAGTTCTATTTCCAGTTTTTTAAGGAATCTCCACACTGTTCTCCATAGTGGCTGTACTAGTTTGCATTCCCACCAACAGTGTAAGAGGGTTCCCTTTTCTCCACACCCTCTCCAGCATTTATTATTTGTAGACTTTTGGATCGCAGCCATTCTGACTGGTGTGAAATGGTATCTCATAGTGGTTTTGATTTGCATTTCTCTGATAATGAGTGATGTTGAGCATCTTTTCATGTGTTTGTTAGCCATCTGTATGTCTTCTTTGGAGAAATGTCTATTTAGATCTTTGGCCCATTTTTTGATTGGGTCATTTATTTTTCTGGAGTTGAGCTGTAGGAGTTGCTTGTATATTTTTGAGATTAGTTGTTTGTCGGTTGCTTCATTTGCTATTATTTTCTCCCATTCTGAAGGCTGTCTTTTCACCTTGCTAATAGTTTCCTTTGATGTACAGAAGCTTTTAAGTTTAATTAGGTCCCATTTGTTTATTTTTGCTTTTATTTCCAATATTCTTGGAGGTGGGTCATAGAGGATCCTCCTGTGATGTATGTCAGAGAGTGTTTTGCCTATGTTCTCCTCTAGGAGTTTTATAGTTTCTGGTCTTACATTGAGATCTTTAATCCATTTTGAGTTTATTTTTGTATATGGTGTTAGAAAGTGTTTTAGTTTCATTCTTTTACAAGTGGTTGACCAGATTTCCCAGCACCACTTGTTAAAGAGATTGTCTTTAATCCATTGTATATTCTTGCCTCCTTTGTCAAAGATAAGGTGTCCATATGTGTGTGGATTTATCTCTGGGCTTTCTATTTTGTTCCATTGATCTATATTTCTGTCTTTGTGCCAGTACCATACTGTCTTGATAACTGTGGCTTTGTAGTAGAGCCTGAAGTCAGGTAGGTTGATTCCTCCAGTTCCATTCTTCTTTCTCAAGATTGCTTTGGCTATTCGAGGTTTTTTGTATTTCCATACAAATTGTGAAGTTATTTGTTCTAGCTCTGTGAAGAATACTGTTGGTAGCTTGATAGGGATTGCATTGAATCTATAAATTGCTTTGGGTAGTATACTCATTTTCACTATATTGATTCTTCCAATCCATGAACATGGTATATTTCTCCATCTATTAGTGTCCTCTTTGATTTCTTTCACCAGTGTTTTATAGTTTCCTATATATAGGTCTTTAGTTTCTTTAGGTAGATATATTCCTAAGTATTTTATTCTTTTCGTTGCAATGGTGAATGGAATTGTTTCCTTAATTTCTCTTTCTGTTTTCTCATTACTAGTGTATAGGAATGCAAGGGATTTCTGTGTGTTGATTTTATATCCTGCAACTTTACTATAATCATTGATTAGTTCTAGTAATTTTCTGGTGGAGTCTTTAGGGTTTTCTATGTAGAGGATCATGTCATCTGCAAATAGTGAGAGTTTTACTTCTTCTTTTCCAATTTGGATTCCTTTTATTTCTTTTTCTGCTCTGATTGCTGTGGCCAAAACTTCCAAAACTATGTTGAATAGTAATGGTGAAAGTGGGCACCCTTGTCTTGTTCCTGACTTTAGAGGAAATGCTTTCAATTTTTCACCATTGAGAATAATGTTTGCTGTGGGTTTGTCATATATAGCTTTTATTATGTTGAGGTATGTTCCTTCTATTCCTGCTTTCTGGAGAGTTTTTATCATAAATGGGTGTTGAATTTTGTCAAAGGCTTTCTCTGCATCTATTGAGATAATCATATGGTTTTTGTTTTTCAATTTGTTAATGTGATGTATTATATTGATTGATTTGCGGATATTGAAGAATCCTTGCATCCCTGGGATAAAGCCCACTTGGTCATGGTGTATGATCTTTTTAATGTGTTGTTGGATTCTGATTGCTAGAATTTTGTTTAGGATTTTTGCATCTATATTCATCAGTGATATTGGCCTGTAGTTTTCTTTTTTTGTGGGATCTTTGTCAGGTTTTGGTATTAGGGTGATGGTGGCCTCATAGAATGAGTTTGGAAGTTTACCTTCCTCTGCAATTTTCTGGAAGAGTTTGAGCAGGATAGGTGTTAGCTCTTCTCTAAATTTTTGGTAGAATTCAGCTGTGAAGCCGTCTGGACCTGGGCTTTTGTTTGCTGGAAGATTTTTGATTACAGTTTCAATTTCCGTGCTTGTGATGGGTCTGTTAAGGTTTTCTATTTCTTCCTGGTCGAGTTTTGGAAAGTTGTACTTTTCTAAGAATTTGTCCATTTCTTCCTCGTTGTCCATTTTATTGGCATATAATTGTTGATAATAGTCTCTTATGATCCTTTGTATTTCTGTGTTGTCTGTTGTGATCTCTCCATTTTCGTTTCTAATTTTATTGATTTGATTTTTCTCCCTTTGTTTCTTGATGAGTCTGGCTAATGGTTTATCAATTTTATTTATCCTTTCAAAGAACCAGCTTTTGGCTTTGTTGATTTTTGCTATGGTCTCTTTTGTTTCTTTTGCATTTATTTCTGCTCTAATTTTTAAGATTTCTTTCCTTCTACTAACCCTGGGGTTCTTCATTTCTTCCTTTTCTAGTTGCTTTAGGTGTAGAGTTAGGTTATTTATTTGACTTTTTTCTTGTTTCTTGAGGTGTGCCTGTATTGCTATGAACTTTCCCCTTAGGACTGCTTTTACTGTGTCCCACAGGTTTTGGGTTGTTGTGTTTTCATTTTCATTCGTTTCTATGCAAATTTTGATTTCTTTTTTGATTTCTTCTGTGATTTGTTGGTTATTCAGCAGGGTGTTGTTCATCCTCCATATGTTGGAATTTTTAATAGTTTTTCTCCTGTAATTGAGATCTAATCTTACTGCATTGTGGTCAGAAAAGATGCTTGGAATGATTTCTATTTTTTTGAATTTACCAAGGCTAGCTTTATGGCCCAGGATGTGATCTATCCTGGAGAAGGTTCCATGTGCGCTTGAGAAAAAGGTGAAATTCATTGTTTGGGGATGAAATGTCCTATAGATATCAATTAGGTCTAACTGGTCTATTGTATCGTTTAAAGTTTGTGTTTCCTTGTTAATTTTCTGTTTAGTTGATCTATCCATAGGTGTGAGTGGGGTATTAAAGTCTCCCACTATTATTGTGTTATTGTTAATTTCTCCTTTCATACTTGTTAGCATTTGTCTTACATACTGCGGTGCTCCCGTGTTGGGTGCATATATGTTTATAATTGTTATATCTTCTTCTTGGATTGATCCTTTGATCATTATGTAGTGACCTTCTTTGTCTCTTTTCACAGCCTTTGTTTTAAAGTCTATTTTATCTGATATGAGTATTGCTACTCCTGCTTTCTTTTGGTCCCTATTTGCATGGAAAATCTTTTTCCAGCCCTTCACTTTCAGTCTGTATGTGTCCCCTGTTTTGAGGTGGGTCTCCTGTAGACAACATATGTAAGGGTCTTGTTTTTGTATCCATTCAGCCAGTCTTTGTCTTTTGGTTGGGGCATTCAACCCATTTACGTTTAAGGTAATTACTGATAAGTATGATCCCGTTGCCATTTACTTTATTGTTGGGGGTTCGAATTTATACACCATTTTTGTGTTTCCTGTCTAGAGAATATCCTTTAGTATTTGTTGGAGAGCTGGTTTGGTGGTACAGAATTCTCTCAGCTTTTGCTTGTCTGAGAAGCTTTTGATTTCTCCTTCATACTTGAATGAAATCCTTGCTGGGTACAATAATCTGGGCTGTAGGTTATTTTCTTTCATCATTTTAAGTATGTCTTGCCATTCCCTCCTGGCTTGAAGAGTTTCTATTGAAAGATCAGCTGTTATCCTTATGGGAATTCCCTTGTGTGTTATTTGTTGTTTTTCCCTTGCTGCTTTTAATATTTGTTCTTTGTGTTTGATCTTTGTTAATTTGATTAATATGTGTCTTGGGGTGTTTCGCCTTGGGTTTATCCTGTTTGGGATTCTCTGGGTTTCTTGGACTTGGGTGATTATTTCCTTCCCCATTTTAGGGAAGTTTTCAACTATTATCTCCTCAAGTATTTTCTCATGGTCTTTCTTTTTGTCTTCTTCTTCTGGAACCCCTATGATTCGAATGTTGTAGCGTTTAATATTGTCCTGGAGGTCTCTGAGATTGTCCTCATTTCTTTTAATTCGTTTTTCTTTTATTCTCTCTGATTCATTTATTTCTACCATTCTATCTTCTAATTCACTAATCCTATCTTCTGCCTCTGTTATTCTACTATTTGTTGCCTCCAGAGTGTTTTTAATTTCATTTATTGCATTATTCATTATATATTGACTCTTTTTTATTTCTTCTAGGTCCTTGTTAAACCTTTCTTGCATCTTCTCAATCCTTGTCTCCAAGCTATTTATCTGTGATTCCATTTTAATTTCAAGATTTTGGATCAATTTCACTATCATTATTCGGAATTCTTTATCAGGTAGATTCCCTATCTCTTCCTCTTTTGTTTGGTTTGGTGGGCATTTATCCTGTTCCTTTATCTGCTGGCTATTCCTCTGTCTCTTCATCTTGTTTAAATTGCTGAGTTTGGGGTGTCCTTTCTGTATTCTGGCAGTTTGTGGAGTTCTCTTTATTGTGGCTTTTCCTCGCTGTGTGTGGGTTTGTACAGGTGGCTTGTCAAGGTTTCCTGGTTAGGGAAGCTTGTGTCGGTGTTCTGATGGGTGGAGCTGTATTTCTTCTCTTTGTTCAGTCTCGCTGTGGGGAGGGAGGGAGGGATGCTGCAAACAAATAACACTGGTGTGCGCTCGCAGTGCCTCAGCCACACTGGGTCTGCCCCCGCTCACGGCGCGTGTAGCCTCCCTGCCCACACTGCTTGGGCTCTAGGTTGTTCCGCCGGGAACAATTCGAGGCTGGCCCTGGGTTGCATGTACCTCCCAGGTCCAAGCTGCTCAGGTTCAGGCACTCGGGTAGTCCTCAGAGGCACAGACTCAGTTGGGCCTGAGTTTTGTGCTCTTCCCAGGTCCGAGCAGCTCAAGTGATGAGGTGTTTGGCGAGCGCCAATGCTGCGACTTATCGCCTCCCCGCCACTCGGTTATCTGGGTGTAAAACCGGCGCACCTTCTCAGGCAGATGTTAACCATCCAGACCCCCAAAAAGTTTTAGTTAGCAAAGAAGCCTGCTTACAGTTTTATAGATAATGTCTCTCTGGGGCTGCGATTGCCCCCTTCCGGCTCTGGCTGCCTGTCACCGGAGGGGGAAGGTCTCTGTTCAATTCTTTGTTCCGTGCGCGGGCCTGGCGGTCTTAGGTTAGGGATGGCTTTTCGCGTGGTAGATATCCCACAGTCTGGTTTGCTAGCCCAAATTATTTCGCTCAGATAGTGCTCAGGGTATTCAGGCCAGATTCTTACTCTAAGCGATGCAGCCCGCGCTGCACCTCCCTGCCCAGCCCCCGCTTGGTAATGGCGCGTGCAGGTGTCTGCGCTGCTTCTCCACTGGGGGAGTTACCATAGGACTCGCAGTCTTCGAGTTTTAATTGTTTATTTATTTTTTCTTCCTGTTATGTTGCCCTCTGTGCTTCCAAAGCTCGGCACAGATTCGGCAGTGAGAAGGTTTCCTGTTGTTTGGAAACGTCTCTCTTTTTAAGACTCCCTTCCCGGGACGGAACTCCGTCCCTCCCTCTTTTGTCTCTTTTTTTGTCTTTTATATTTTTTCCTACCTCCTTTCGAAGAGTTGGGTTGCTTTTCTGGGTGCCTGATGTCCTCTGCCAGCATTCAGAAGTTGTTTTGTGGAATTTACTCGACGTTTAAATGCTCTTTTGATGAATTTGTGGGGGAGAAAGTGTTCTCCCCGTCCTACTCCTCCGCCATCTTGGCTCCTCCTCCTGCCTGCAGATTCTTTACCATCTGAGCCATGAGGGAAGCCCAGACACTAAAGTCAGCATTTAGAAAATAGAATTGGGTTATTAAATTTTATTTTATTTATTTTTTTTCCCGTCTTTTTTTTTTAATTTTATTTTATTTTTAAACTTTACATAATTGTATTAGTTTTGCCAAATATCAAAATGAATCCGCCACAGGTATACATGTGTTCCCCATCCTGAACCCTCCTCCCTCCTCCCTCCCCATATGTAGTCCCCTCTCATCATTTTACCTAATAGTAAATATCTCCTTTAGAGTAAGGGAGGTCAAATTTTATTTTTATGTATGTTTAATTTAGCTCAGCTGGCAAAGAATCCGCCTGCAGTGCAGGAGACCCCAGTTTAATTCCTGGGTCTGGAAGATCCCCTGGAGAAGGGAGAGGCTACCCACTCCAGTGTTCTTGGGCTTCCCTGGTGGTTCAGACGATAAAGAATCCACCTGCTGTGTGGGAGACCTGGATTCAATCCCTGGGTTGGGAAGATCCCCTGGAGGAGGGCATGGCAACCCACTCCAGTATTCTTGTCTGAAGAATCCCCATGGACAGAGGAGCCTGGTGGGCTATAGTCCATGGGGCCACAGAGTTGGATATGACTGAGCAACTAGGCACAGCACAGCACATGTTTAATTTATGGTGTTAACTAAAAATTAATTATGAAGAATCAAATGTTGACGTCACCAGTCCATTTAAACCTTTGGCTAAGTTTGAGTATCTTTTGAGGTAGGATAACTTGACATTCACTATTCTTAATTTTCAGAAATTTTAAAACCTCAAACTTCTCCAAAATAGCATGTATTTTGCCTCATCTCAAACCGTTGTGTTTCACATTAGAGAAATATCTAGTAAGGTGGGGCTTATAGTAGGAAAAATCAAAACTCTCTTCTCAGTTTCTCTTGTAAACATTAGACTTTTTCATGTGTTTTCCATTTGAGTTAGGTATTCCAAAATAACACACGTGAAGTCACTACTTTGGAATTGGAGGCAGAGAGCTGATCTGCCAGTTGAAAGTAGAATTATTTTGTTGTTTTAGCTGTGGAGTCTTTTCAGTACTTGTGTAGAGATTGCTACTTGTGTTTTAAAATTTATTATTTGGTAAAATTTTCAATTATGGCTTTATGTAAAACTTCTTAAATATAAACTCATAAACAAATAAAGGATTAGAGCAATAGCCTAGAAGGGCCTATGTTCAAGTTACAATCTTCTGGCATTTGGTAACTCTATACTAGAAAACAAAAGAGAACTGAAATAAGTATCCAAGAATTACAAGTATTCCCACCTGAGATATCTTTTTAGGGTTCTGCCTTCAAGTTACTTTTGTCCGGTCATTTTCTTAATTAGTAGGGTTGGATTTTGGTATTAAGTATCACATGTGAAGTATTAACAAATGGAATAAGATATTTATACTAAATGATATTCTTTCTAACTGATTTGAAATATTAAAGGAAAAAAATGGAGCACCTTTTAATTTTTGGAATGCCTATAATGAATCCCTTCTTATAAGGCAGACTAACCAAGTGGACACAGAGGTTATTTAGGTGTTGGAACTAAATCCTCTTCTATTTTATCTTTGCCAAATTTGTGTGATTCTTTGACAGCTTTCTGTAGATTCTCTAGAGTATATCATTTTAAATTCATATGGTAATTGTATGCTTTAACTCAAGTTACTTTGACCGTATGTAATGTCATTCCTTTCATACTTTTGATTTCCAATGCTTGATTTCTTTTATAGAGTTTTAATAATTTAAGCCATGCTTGAATGATTATTTTTCAAAGTAAAATTTATTAGTGCAATATAGTGACCTTCACTGCTTACCGTTCTTACTTCTCACAGGGGTAAAAGCAAGCTGGAGCCATCAAGAATGCAGCTCTGGTGTTTTTTAACCAGCCAGAGACTTCTGCCACCACTTTTACCCAGGTTACCTAAGCAAATTGTACATATATAAATATGATTAGTTTCTAAATGAATTTTGACTGGCCTGCATGTTACTCAGCTACATTCCTTGCCCATCCATTGGCAGTAAAATAAAAACATGCACAGCTGCTCTTATGCTGAGTCATAAAGCATGGTCAGGCAAGTCTGGCAACCCTAACTTTTTAAAAACTGAGGTAGCTGCTAATTTTCTTACATAGATTTTTATAGAAATTACATTCAGTGAAAAATAAAAGTGCATGCGTTTATAGATTATTTAATTCCATTTAACATTACAGAGTTTTGAACATGCTGAGGGTCTAAAGGAGAAATATAAGGTACTCTTTGAAAAGCTCTTGCAGGACGCTTTCACTCCTCTGCCCTTTTCTTAAGTAAATGAAACCCTTATGAGTGTACTTTGTTGGTAATTTGTTGTTCAGTGTCATATTAAATTTTTCTGAAGGGTAATCTGCAAGTTAGAGCAATCCCTTATTCATGTGCAAACTTTCTGAAGGATGTTTTAATGTGATAATAATGTAAATGGAATGTTATGGTTTTGCTGCCAGCAGCACTGGTACAATTTTTATCTGCTTCATTTCAGAGAAAATGGTATTGCTCTATTTAGCACTTGACCAAGAGTATTTTGCCTTTAGAATACAATTCTCCTGGAGAATCTGTTGATATTTACCCCTAAAACTCCTGAAAATGAAAGAAAAGGAAATGAATTTCTTTTGTACACCAAAAAGGAAAGATAGGAAGGAAAGAAGGAAGGAAGAAAAAGAAACAAACAGAAATGTTATAGATGGTATATTCACTCTGAAAAAAGATCTGAAATCTACTTTCTTCATTGTATTGCTCCTCTATACTTTGTGTTTTTGTCTCTCTTTTATTTCATCTAGAACTTCTGGGAAACTTTCTCTTAAAGAATATTATTCAAATATATCATGCAACGCAAACTCATATAGAAAGAAAACCAATGTGAACTCTACTCCTTTCATATTTACTAAATGAAGGGACCTACTAGTCATTCAGCTAAGGCAGTGAGTGTAACACCATTCTCTAGGCTCCATTTAGCAGAACTTTCATTTTCTGATGTTTAAATCACAGTTTTCTCCTAAAATATGTTAACCAAATTGTTCAACCCAATTTAATTTCTTTCAAGAAATGTTAATTAAATGCTTTGTAATTTAGATGCAGTTCCCTCTCCTTCTGCCATTAAAAGCATAAAACAACCCTAACATAAGCACATTTGGCTCTTTGGGTGGAGCAACAATCATGGATTTGGGGGAGCATTTTTTAAAAATATTTCGGAACAAAATATTCAGTCACCGGCACTCTACATTAATGAAAGATAATGCCCTCTATACTGGAGGAATGAGACCAATATCACTAATCATATAAATTAAGACCCCAAATAAAACAGATACCCATATACACAGTAACTAGACAGAATTATTTTTTCCTGTTATGCATTAATTCTTCAGAAAAGTATGAAATTTGACTCCTTAAGATAATAGCTTCTTTTTCCTGGTTTCTTAGAAAGAGGTAAGATTAGTTTTCCTATTCTCTGTGTTATTATTGTTGTTTAGTTGCTAAGTCATGTACAACTCTTTTGTGACCCCACGGAATGTAGCCCACCAGGCTCTTCTGTCCATGGGATTTCCCAGGCAAGAATACTGGAGTATGTTGCCATTTCCTTCTCCAGGGGATCTTCCCAACCCTAGTCTCCTGCACTGGCCGGCAGATTCTTCACCACTGGGCCACCAGAGAAGCCCTAAGAGAGCAGTATACTGAACTCTAGTACAAGGAGTAGGAAAGGAGAGAAGGCTGTGTAGAGAAGGTTTGGGTAAGCAGTGGTAGAATGGTTTCAGTAAAAACTCATCTATAATTTTATCCTGGAGAACATATAAATCTTCAAGGGAAAGTTTTCCAGTGGGATAGTGATTAAAGGATTTTTAAAAAGCTCTAAATATCCTTAATGTAAGCAAAAAAAAGTTGACCAAACATGAGTCTTTGGGACTGAAGGATTATTTTTGCCATCCCAAGAAAGATATTTAAAGCTTTGCTATTTATGGATTACAGAATTTTGTAACATGTCTGTTATAAAGACAAAAATGATTATTTGAATAATGTAAAACGATGATAATAACAGTTTTGATTTTGCTTTTCCTCACTAAGAAGAATAATTCCTTTCTATTATTAATGTGTCACTTTGGCCTATCCTGTAGGAACCATAATCATCACTCTCATTACCTTGATATTAAGATTTTTCACATAAAATGACCTAGAATTCCTTAAGTATGGGCTAGCATTAGGATCCACATGGATCAAAGAATTGTCATTCTTGATGACCAAAATAGATATGGAATACTTGGTTTAATCTATATTTTAATTATCTTTTTTAAAAAAATCCCAATTTATTTTATTGACTAGGATTAGCATATACCTTTTGTCCAAATTATATACTTTATTTATTGATTACATTTTCTTAGAAATATCTTAACTTCATAATAAGAAAAAAAGTGTACCTTTGAAAAACTTAATAGAAAATGATGTTTTCTGTCCCTTTTCTGTGTTATGTTTTAAAAAATGCTTCTACTTTCTGAAAGAAGGACTATGAGTTTGGCAGATTTCTGATAATAGTTTGTCAATGATATGGAAAGTAAAAGTTGGAAGTATAGTGTTTAAAAATAAGAAATGAAATATTGTATCTTGATATTTATTAGATCATTAACCAAAATACAATTCTGCCCTGCTTAACTCCTAAGATTATGGTGACCCAGCACTTTGAGGAACCTAGCAGACGTTCAGTAGTAAGAACCCTGTAACATGAAATTTTCACTTAAAAAAAAAAGTTCAGCTAATATTTCACCTGAAAATAAATGATTGCCAATGCCAGGCATAGCAAATAATTCTCTGTGCATGTTTAATTTCTTGACTATCCTGACATTGGGGGACATCCATATTTTAAGGGTTGAGTAGGGAAGGGCTGTACTAACAGTATCATTCAGTTCACTTGTCTTCCAATAAATAAGCAAGATTATAATAAGGGAACCTAAACATCTAAATTTTACCAAAGCAAAGAACTGGTTTTATTTCTAACTGGTTAATTTTTTGCTCTCTTACTCATGTGGAATTTTGCAGTGAATTATGCCTACATTGGAAAATTTACAAAGAAGCTTTATTTGAAAGTTATTCTTTTAAGTATATGAGTACTAATAGTTCCATATAAATGATGTACATTTGACAATTCTAATTGGTGAATTTGTACTGTAGTTAGAATTAATCGTGATTATGACCTTACCTGAAGCTGAAAAGTTTTATATTCTTAATTTGACTCATTTGGATTTTATAGACTCTTTATGCATTTTATCTGTTTTAATTAACACATTTTATAATATTATGATATTTGCCTCATGTGATTTTAAGAAAGTCATTGAATTGTTGTCAGGAAAGGTTTTATAAATCAGAATTTCTTGCCTACATCTCAAGATTGTTATTTAAAGTAAGCTTTTTAATGAAATGTCCCAATGTATATTTAACTTTATATTAATACATATAAGAATATGACTATAACAAACTAATACTAAGTTCATGGTCATGACGCCTGGGAATCAACAGTATTCCAAGCACTATCTTGAACCTACAATGTTTAGTTACATATCACATCTACTAAATGTTTTAAATTGATAAAGATTGGCTTAACTCATGAATCATCAAATAGTTTTCTAGGGAATCCTAACAAAGTGGGATACAGAAGACCTTGAATCCAGCTACTAACTCAGTATGCCTTTTGACAAGATAATTAAAGCCACATTTCTTTCTCTAAGTAGACACTGGATTGGTTGGTGTTGAGGATTAATGTGTACCCTAGCTTTTTAATTTGTAGAGCAAGTAAAGGTATTCAAGTAATACATGTAACAGGTAGTTCCTGTGCTCTTCCACTTGAGGAGGAAGATGAAGAAGGATAAGATTTCCTTAGAGAGACTCCATTCACTGCTGGGATTGTAGATCCATGTACATAGAGTAGAAGGAGGGAAAACATTGTCAAAATGAGTTAGTGTTAGTTTTCCTGACTCCAGAATTAAAGTACAGTTTATTTATTTAATAGTTTATTTTATAGTTTCATCTTAGGTCTGATTAATTGGAAGCCTGATGTTTAGACAGCACTTCATTACTTACGCAAGTTAGAATCTGAAAGAGATTTGTGTTTCTCTGTACTAACATGAGAATGTTATGTGTATTCCCTTGAATGTGAATATAAAAGATAGGAGGTGTTAGAAGTACTTAGTGGTAGAACAAAAGAGTTCCTGAGTTGGGTATTCATTCATTTATTCAAGGAACATCTATTAAACACAAACATTAGCAATAGTTCCTAGGGATCAGAGATGGCCAAAACATGATCTTTGCTTCAGAGGGTTAAGCTAGTGAGATACATATTCTAGAAACACAAAACTTTTATGTTGCACCTTTAAAAAATAATCTGACCTCTAACTATACAAATATCTGACTTCAATTAGAAAAATATCTAGTAATTCAGTGTCGGTACTAAGACACCACATTAAACGAAAGGTATTGTAGTTGATGCTACAGAGATCATCTGGAAACTTTTGAATATTTTAAACCAAAATTCCATGGAATGTTGTCTGGTGACTTCTGCTAGTCACTATCAAGGACTAGCCTTCATTCTGTTACGAAGAAGCTCCTTCATTCATTCATTTTTAATTATTAAATTAACTTTAATTGGAAAATAATTACAATATTGTGATGATTTTTGCCATACATCAACATGAGTCAGCCACTGGTATACCTTTTTCCCTCTATCCTGACCCTCCCTCCCACCTTCCCTAAAGAATATTTATAGAGTACCTGAGCTATATATACCTAGCACTGCTGCAAGTTCTGATGCAGCCATTCACCAGTATGGAGCGCCCTGAAAATGGATCATCAAAGAAATTCTCTAGGGAATCCTGGCAAAGTGGGGTACAGTAAGCCTAGAATCATCCCCTAATCCCTAACCAACCCGTAATTGAAGTGTGATCCTTTTTCCTAAAAAGAATGTTTTCCATTTCTTGTTTGGGCTGTTTGTAGTTAGATTAGATATAACTAAGCTTCACTTATTCTGATTACCTATGTCATGTTTCAATATCCAGTAAATAATATGATCAATATTTCAGGTCCCAAATACTATAACATCTTCATGTAAATAAAATTGATAGGATAATTTAGCTATAAAGGATAGGAAATTATAAAAAGTCATGTAATATTTCTTCTTAGAATACTGTACATTCAAATTCTAAAAACAAAGATATTATAATTAAGTATCCGTCCAGTGTTATGATATAATTGGTAGTAGAAAAAGAAATCAATAAACTTCAAGTGCCTTATAATATATAATCCTTAATTTTAAATGGTTTGGTTGAATTTAAAAATAACCCTGAACTAGTTTTAATGGAGGAGACATATGATATTTTTGCTTCTATCAGTGGTATTGTTAAATTACACACAGAAGTATTTTCTGTTATATCTATAGTGTATATAAATATGCTTACTTTATCAGTACCACTATGCCAAGGAAATATTTCATATAAAGAAAATTATTTTCAGAAAATAAAGGAACCAGATTCTTAGGGAAATCTATAGAACCCTTAGCCCAAATATAAATCAAATGTTTCTAGTACTGACTACAACATCTATTTTAGAATGGGTTCAACATACTTCAATGTGCATTTTATCATGTGCTTACCTCATCCCCTTTATAAAGTAGCTCCTATCAGCTCAGCCATTTCCTAATGTTATACACTAATAGTAATAACATTGTAACAGGTCCGAGAATGCTGTGGCCCAAACTACTCTGATTCCATGTGGCACTCATACCTGGCCCTGTGTCGTTCCTGCAGCATTTTAAGACCGGGTTAAAGACTGGATCCCTTCATTTATGCTGATCCCATGAACGACCTGACTTGGCTAAAGTTTATTGCATTTCAAGATTTAAAACAACTTCTTTCTATTATATTTTTCTTTTGGTGGTATTTGATTTAACTTAAAGGAAAACAAAACAACAACCAAAGATTCATTTCTGCCTTTATTAACTGGAGAGGTAAGAGTGCCAGAGTAACAAGTAGTTTCCAAATGCACAATGAAACACAGGAGTGCATTGGCCAAAGAGAATGCAAACAATCGGCTCTTGCTATAAAGCTAACAATGTGCTGCTCTTTTCAGAATTAGAAAATTAGAGAATATGTTTAATAACAACCAGTGGTATATGTTTTCATGTCAATGAAAAGTGGATAAATTTAGACTTTGCTGTTTATGTGCGTTTGATCAAATCTTTTCTGCATTTGACATGAAAATACACTTGTGCAGCTTCTGTTGGTTGGGTCACAATTTTAGAATAAAACCACCTAAACTACTTCACAAAAGCGAGATCGCAGACTACCATACGACTCTGGCAGCTTATGTAAGCTCTGCATGATTTTATTTCAGAATCTCTCTCTATAAAGGAGCTTAATCAAAGATTACTTAAGTGGTTAGCACCACATTTTTAAAGAAAAAAAAATACTGTGGTGCTGAATCTAATCTTGTGACCCCCCACCTCTACCAAAGCAGACTGGCATTATGTTTAAGAGATTCTTAAATTTCAGATCAAGGAAATGAATACAGAAGACTTAAGGGCACGCCTTTGGAATTTTTATATTATAGATTAAAGAAACTATTTTAAAAGCTTTTCTGTGGAATTGATTTTCAGAAGCTAAATGCAACTAGTTCATCTGAAGGCAGCACAGTTGATATAGGAGCTCCCGCTGAGGGGGAACAACCTGAAGCTGAGCCTGAAGAATCTCTGGAGCCTGAAGCCTGTTTTACGGAAGGTGAGGAACAGAGCATGTACGCTGCTTAGACCTCTCTGATCTAGCCGTCTCTTCCCTCCCTCCCTGGCTCGTTCTAACCCTCTATAGGTATCCAGCAACTGTACATTTACTTGTTTGTTTGTTGCTTTTTCTATATCAAAGCATAGATGATTTTTGAAAAATGAAGATTTAATTTATGGCATCAGATCCAGTTTTCTATTTTTGTGAATCCTGTTCTACTCTAAGAAATGCTGCTAACTATCTGGGTGTTTTTGGTGGCCTTGTAGATAGAATCTTTGATAGACAAGAAAACCCAATCATACATATTTCTCTCTGCCTTTAAAAAAATAAAAGAAAAAAATTTAAGTTGAAGGAGTAATTTATTGTTTACTGTTTTGTCAGGTTATAATGGTACGAATTGATTAATTTACATTTAAAGTGTCCATGAACACTTTGCCATTTGATACTGGAACACATTCTTAAATAAATGTGGTGGTTATGTTATTAAAAAGGAACTGTCCATGAATAACAATTACCTGTATCTGTCAAGGTCAAATATATATTATTAGTTCTGAATGATACTAGATAATCAATAATGAAATATCAAAATATACTGAGTGATACAGTATGGGGCACCACGTCACTGGAGTAATACTAAGAGGATTTTGTGAAGAAAGCTAAAATTATGTTATTTGAGGTGTGGATCAGTTATCTCTGGAACAATAATGTGTACCAAACCACTCAAAACTTATCATGTAACAAAAATCGTATCTTTGCTCACAAGCCCATGGCTGGCAAGATGATTTTGCTGATCTTGGTTGGGATTAGTCCTAGAGCCGAGATCTTAGATGAGACAATTGCCTGACTCAGCTCCATCCACACTCTGGCCCAGGCTTGTTCTCATGGTGAAAGCAAAGGAGTGAGAGAGGAAGCCTAAATGCCAAGCACTCGTCAATCCTCCACTTACATCAGGTTTTCTCAGTCCTGTTCACCAAAGCAAAAGTGCAATCCAGATTCAATGTGGGAGTGTACTACAAACAAAGAGGCATAAATATTAGTACAATAGCAGACCATGACAAATCTCTATTGTAGGTACAGAACTGTTTCTCTAAAACCCTAGGAATCACTTCATCCTTAACTCATTTTTTTGGTTAATATCTATTTAATAATTCATCCTATGTCTTAGCCCCAAATTCAATATCATATAATAAATGCTTAAACAAAAGTTTATTTTAATAATGATGATAGTAATGCTATTTAATTACAACTAATTCTAGAAGTGTTCCCTTCATTTTCATTTCATTTAAGAACATTAAAGCTGTTTAATTTGAACTTTAAGCTAATTTTAAAAATATGTGATTATGCAAGTGTCAAAATTGATGTCAATAGATTTAAGAGTTTTGCAGATGAGTACATTACATACACCTATTGCTTTTGGACTTGAATGCATTAGAGAAAACAAATATTTATGTATTCATTGTCAATTTTTAAATTATTTCAGAGGAAGAGATATTTTTTCAGCATGTAATGAGGGAAGCCACTTTTTTCTACTCTGTCTTCCAAAATTCTGCACATATATCAGTGAAGTTAGTTGATTTTGAAAAAAAATTATGACTTCACAAAACATTCAAGAGGTTAGATATATCACAAAAATAATTTATGTAGCATTAGTTGTTATTCTTTCCCAGACAATTAGCTTATTTTTAGGGTTACAATATATTAATAATAATATTTATGGTAATATCAACATTTGTTTTTTGTGAAGTTAAAAAACATTTCAGTATGAAGTATAACCAACCATAACATTATAGAACACAATAATAAAAAATATGTAGACACTCACCAACCAACGAGAAGGCAATGGCAACCCACTCCAGTGTTCTTGCCTGGAGAATCCCAGGGACGGGGGAGCCTGGTGGGCTGCCGTCTTTGGGGTCGCACAGAGTCGGACACGACTGAAGCGACTTAGCAGCAGCAGCACCACCACCAACCAACTTTAGCAGTTTGAATATTTTTGTTTTATTTGCTTCAGGTTTTTTGTTTAAGAATAAATCAGATACAGATTTGACCCCCTTTGGACCCTTTCCTTATCCCATCCTTTGCTTCCCTCTCAGAAATGAACCAGTGTCCCAAATTTAGCATTTATCCTTCCTGCTAACATTGATCTTTTTATATTGAACAGTATTTTTTCATCTCATATCCTCTTTAGGGGAAAAAAAAATAATAATTTCAGTTCCACCTAGTTCATTACAAATATTTTCAAGGCATGTTACTCTTCTTAATCCTTTGGGAGACAGAAATGTGAAAAAGATCACCCTCAAAGAAACAAGAAATATATGCTATTTATTTATTACTTGAAACACTAATAATATTTAAGAGGACTTCATTAAATTTTCATGAAACAAATTATATGATCTGGCTGACATTATAAAGTAGCATCTGATAAATATCTGTGCATTAAAATCTTATGCTTCTTCAAAATGAGGTTTCTACTTTTCTATTCCTTGAACAAGAGGTCTCTGTCAGAGTCAAACCTCTATGTCAGGAATCTTCTCTTTCTCACACCCCAGCGCCCCCATATACATGTGCTGCCAGGTCCTGTTACTTAGTAGACTCTTTTGCCCCTGACCATTGTCACCACCATCACCCTTGTTTTCACTTTCTTTCATGTTACATTGACTGAATCTTCTAGACTCTTGACTACCTGTCCATCTTTTGTCTTCTAGCCATCTGATGCCTTGTACAGGCATAGATCATTCTAAATCAATATTCTTATCAGGTAAATCTTCATAACTCCCAAATAAACCCTTTAGTGTTGTCCCCGTTAGATAGCACACAAAATCTAAGTTCTCTAACTGAATCTTTCAGGTCCTTTTCAGATTGGCTCTAGCTGTCTTTTCTGGTGGTAATTCCCAATTTTCTGCTTCATACAATTTCCAAATTTCCCTGCCACCAGACTTTATTTATTTCATTGCTTCTCCATTCCTTTGCAGCTCTATGTATTAGAGCTGATTCTAACACATCCTTCAAAGTTTAACCCCCAATCCACTTCTGTACAGCTCAGTATTAGGAGTTAACCTGCTGGTAAACTCTAACAAGAGTTTTCTTTCTATAACTATGATATCTATGGACAAATCTTCCCTACTTGAAATGCATACTGTGTTTAGAGACACACTGCGTTTTGCATATTCTAGTATTATAATTGTCCAGTATAATTCCTTGAATAAACAAGTATGCAATAAATATTTGTTGAGAAGCCTTTGATCTAGTAAACCACAAAAGTGTTTGTTACCTTATTGCTGATAATGGCTGGAGTTGCAGAAACATACATATTCAATAATAGTAGGATCTTTATATCAATTCTTGTTTATCTCTGGTTATCTTATTTAGAGAAGTATTATGAAACTTTCCAAAATTCTATTTAGTGAAGTCGCTCAGTCGTGTCTGACCCTTTGCGATCCCATGGACTGTAGCCTACCAGGCTCCTCCATCCATGGAATTTTCCAGGCAAGAGTACTAGAGTGGGCTGCCATTTCCTTCTCCAGGGAAAATTTTATTTACTTGTGACTAAAAGGGAAATGTTTACATTGTATCATTAAGTGAACTAATTAGAAATCACATATAAAGTTCAAATATGAGTGGAATTATAGGATAGGGATAGGATGGAAATACTAACCTTTGGTGATTTCTTTCTTTCTCTTGTTCTGTACTGAGGTTTTATAATGTAATACATTATACTATATTATTAGACCATTATAATAGCCCCATAAGCACTAAAAAATAGTTTTTGGATGAATGATTTTAAAATGTGTAGATGATTTCTATGTCTACAAGTGAAAGCCATCTTAAAAAATAAAGTTATTTATAATGTATCAGGTAATAATGTAGGTGAATCTCCCACCCACACAAATATGCATAATCAAAGAGTGATATTTTTTCTTCATTTGCTTTGACATATTTTAGACTGTGTGCGGAAGTTTAAGTGTTGTCAGATAAGCATAGAAGAAGGCAAAGGGAAACTCTGGTGGAACTTGAGAAAAACTTGCTATAAGATAGTGGAGCATAACTGGTTCGAAACCTTCATTGTCTTCATGATTCTGGTCAGCAGTGGGGCACTGGTAGGTAACATGATCTGCTCCTTTACTTTTACCTGAAACCCTTTACCTTTCCCCTCAATCAACCTCCTATTGCACAAAAAGGTGTTTTCACAAGAAGGTGTTTGTGAAGATGAGAGACATTGTATGATATTTTTAGCACAGTGTGAGAGGCTCGCTAAGTAGCAACTTTTATTGTTCTGCCATAGGCCTGAGATTGAATCAAATTTAGATCAGTATGATTTTTTGTGAATATTTAAAGTATGACCTTCTAACTTTTAGTCATCAGAACCAGTTCCTATTAAGAATCAATATGTAGACAGGGTATGGGATTATCAGCTAAGTATCAATCTGCTTAGCATAAACTCCATTGCTCTGTTCATGCCAGTTCACTAGGGCCATCCACATTGAAGGGTAAATAGATTAAATTACCCACAAGCCGCAAAGTGAGATCATTACAGACTTATTTTATATCTGATTTCACTCAACAGAATGGTCAAAAAACCAACAAAAATAAAAACCAATTTCTCCTTTCTCCTTGATCCAGATCACCAAGTCCTGATAGTTTTTCCTGTAAAAGGATTGAATTATTAATAGACAAATGCTCTTTTCATTCCAGAAGACCCAGGGACTCCTGCAAATGAGTTCCCTTGCCCTTTCCAAAGAGCTCTGCAGAATAGTGGCAAAGGGAGGTTGCCACTAAGGGACAACTATATTCATGCTCAGATTGAGCTAGAGAGATAGAGAAAGCAAAAGACTAATCCCTGCCCCTTCCCCAAGCTAAGGGGACTCTTTGTCTTACATTTTCATCACTAAATGGGTTTAGGGTTACAGTCAAGCAACTCTGCACTGAGCAAAGCATATATGCTCGCAGATGGTTTTGTGCCTCCTATTGTAGACAGAAGCAGCTGGCAGTGTCTCAAAAATTTTAAGCTCTGATGGGATATCCTGATACCAAAATTTAAAGATTATTTGAATTAATTTGTTGGCTGAAATGCCCAGTTAAGAGTCACTTGCATACAGACAACTATAGAGCAAAATGCAGCTCTGGGAAGCATGAAGTCTTCCAGCCTTAGGCGCCTGAAAAGATGCTTGCAAGCATGAGTTTTTCTAATAAAATACCAATTAGAGACAGTTTATGACAATGAAATTCAATGGAGTTTTTTCACTTACAGGCCTTTGAAGATATATATATTGAACAGCGAAAAACCATTAAGACCATGTTAGAATATGCTGACAAAGTTTTCACTTATATATTCATCCTGGAAATGCTTCTCAAGTGGGTTGCATATGGCTTTCAAGTGTATTTTACCAATGCCTGGTGCTGGTTAGATTTCCTGATCGTCGATGTGAGTATTCTGCATGTTATTGTTTCATTTCACTGGCATGTGAATGGTAACTTCTAGTCCTTGCTTGGTGTCTGGCACACAGTAGGCACTCAGTACAACTGCAGGACCCCAAATATAAATGATGGGTCCCATCTTCCCAATAAGAAAATGTCCCAAAGCATTTTTTGCCAGAGTTTCACAGACAAAATAGTTAAATTAATATTTAAAATCCCAAGTTACACAAAGGAATATATAAATGTAGAAGTTTTGCTTTATCACTCTCACATATAACTGTATTTAAATTCTTCACGGGCATCTTTGATGTTCACATTTTTGTCGTCTCCAGAACCTGTTGCAAAGTGTGTCCTGTAGGTGTATTAGTAATCACAAAGGAATATGAAAGTCCAAGTAGCAAGAGACATTTCTTGATTTATATGATTATAGAAACAGATTAGCTATGAGCCAATTACTTAAGAGTTTTATGAAACTATATTGGTGTTGAAAATAATATATTAATAAGATGCAGTGCCAGAAAGTAAGAGGCTTTAAAAATATGAATATGAGTTTATTCCCTTACTTTTGAGGGAAATTTTTGAAGAAGATCTTAACCAGACAAAATTTTAAAAATCAATTTTATTTAATTTTGAAGATATGCTTCTTAAATGCCTTTAAATTAATAGTTAATTTTGTCTAGAAATTTAAGGCCTTTTGTCTAGGAAAAAACTAGGAGAGCCAGAGGGAACAAGGGCCAGGAAACCTGGAGGGAGGGAATAGAATGATACTCAGATTAATTAAGAAGAAAGACACTGAAATTTTTAGGAAAGAAAAATGTGTGTTTTAAGTACTGAACTTTAAGATAATATTCTGTTGATTATAATAACTCCTTGGCAATTAAAGAAATATTATGATATATAAAATTTACATATACCAGAAAAAGAGAAAAATGGACTCTTTCACGGAGAAAGTTAGTTTTTATAGTTGTAGGTGAAAAAAATTCAACTTAATTTAGTAGGAGCTTTCTAGTCACCAAACAATTAAATTTATAAGAAATAAAGAGATTTCTTTGAATTTAAGAGACTAAAATATCTTTTCCTTTTGCTGAATCTGCATAAAGCAAGCCTATTATTTATATTAACATATAAAGCCACATGCAGAATTATATCAAAAGTTTACTGGTGATAAAATGACAATAATACTTTAAATCACATGTGTTTGAGCACTACGAGCAAAAGAAAAACATACCATGACAATACCAGTTCTTTTATTTGTATAATGAGATTATGGATGATACTTTATTTTCTGTCTGTGGTTATGATACACTGTAAATTTTTAATAAACATATCTTATGTTTACTATATCCATGTAATAATAAAGGCATTAAGTCAACACTACCTAAATATAAAGAAAATCTTAAGAGAAATGTGTGAGCTGCTGTTCATGTTACCTAGTGTATTCTGATGTTTACCTTCTTGGATTTAAGAAAATTATTATGATAATACATTAAGCTAATTAATGCCTTGATTTATATCAAACATGTTTATCAATCATCTATTTTGTATGGAAGAGGCAAATATGTATGCCATTTTCTGGGCCTATGGGAGCTTACAGGCAAGTAGTGAGGATAGATATGTATACAATGAGAAGATGACATCTCTATTAGAAGTTTCATCTGCTTCGCTGAGGAAGAAGCACAGGCTTCATGAGGGCAGTGCAATGTGAACTGGCATTTGAAGGATGTCAGTGTCAGCAGGTACAGATGAAGCAAGGGCATCAAAGCCTTGAAGACACTGCTACATGCCAAGCAGGGCTTGTTCAACCACCAAGTAGTCCTATAGGATAAGTTCTGTGCCACAGGGTGAGGAAGAGTAATTGGTTGATACTTTGTAATTGGTTGATAAGAAACTTAAGTTGGAGAAGAGATTGAAGGACCTGAGATGCCATTCAAAGAGATTTATTAATAGATCTATGATTTAGTGATTGAATAAAGAAGCTATTGAAGAGTTCTCGAAGATACTCTTCTGTTCAAAAGTATCTATGGAAAGTGAAAAGAAAAGCTCACCCAAGAAATTTGCTGGAGATGTCAGTGATGGAATGGAAGAAAATTACTATTTAGAGGCCAAAAAAAGAAGACCAGAAAGAGAAGATCTACATGTATCTCCTTTTCATATTTAGCAACACAAGACACATAAAATTGAATGTTTACTACTTCTTTAGCCAATAAATACTGTCCCTGTTCACAATTTTTTTCTTATGTCTAACTTTTATTTTTCATTCTTTAATTTATACCTATCTCTTTTTCATTCTGTCTTCAGAGAAGATAAGGTACTATAAGTCCTCATGTTTTATACCTAGAAAATCTTCACAATAAATGATAATTCAGTAACTTTATCTTTCATTTGTCTTTGAAGAGATTTGCAAAGCCTAAAAATTTAGATTTTAGGAAAAATATAGAACCTCCTTAAGACAATTTTATAGATTAAATTTTTCCAAATTTAATGGTTTTTCTATTTCATATTACATGTGCAAAATTAGTTTGAATAAGTCAAGTTGTGTTGTAAAATATTTTTATGTGCCTCATTTACTTCTCTTAAAAAATGTAATACCACTAACACCATATTCTTAAAAGCTATATTACACATCTGTTCTCATTTTCCTGCTTTTGAAATTCAGGTGCACTTTAGGAGAAAATATCTTTTCTTTAGCTTATATAGTTTCAATGGGTTTTCTATGTATTTTCAAAGGAAATTAGACATTTCTGTGCCACCTGTGGCAGTTATTCTTTTCCTTTTTCGCTGTAATGTTACAACTTATATCAACTACATTAGCCATCAGTATAAATAAGAAAACATTGTTCTGACAATTTCTAATTAGTTATACTAAAATCTCAACTTTTAAACTTAATGATTTCAATTTTCCCTAATGAATGATCTTAGGCCTTCACACTGACATTTACAAGACTAAAGCACTTTTAGAAATCTAGATCTTTCTGAGTGTGTTTATATTCAGCGTCAACTGTGTCTTGCATACTTTTCTTGCATACTTGTACTAGGTTTTCTTTTCTCTTTCAGGTCTGCTAAATAATATGAGAAATGATAAAGTTTTATAAATCTATAGATGAAAATTTCATTTTGGTGTCATTCTTTTTCTTTCTTTACATTTAACTCTTTTAAATTTTCTTGTCAAGAATCTTGATAAAAAGAGCATATATTGCTGCTGCTTTTTCATTAAGTTTATAGCAATGGTTCTCAAAGTGTGGTTCACTGGCCAGTATCATTAAGCTTAAGTGGGAACTTAAGGAAATGCAAATTCTCAGGTCTCATCCGAACCTTGGCCAGCCATCTGTGTTTGCAACAAGTGATTTTGATGCTCACTAAGGTTTTGGAACTGGTTTATTGCATACAGCAAGGCTGAGTTGTGTAAGCTTTTTTGCCTATAAATAAGACAATTGTGTTGCTTTTTTCTGTATAGGTCTCATTGGTTAGCTTAACTGCAAATGCTTTGGGATACTCAGAACTTGGTGCCATCAAATCCCTCAGAACACTAAGAGCTCTGAGGCCGCTGAGAGCCTTATCCCGGTTTGAAGGAATGAGGGTAAGACCAAATGCTTTAGTATTTGTTGGAATTATAATTGAAAACAGGGTTTCCCTGATGGGTGAGGTGGTAAAGAATCTGCCTGCAATATGGGAGACCCAAGTTCCATCCCTGGGTCAGGAACATCCCTTGGAAAAGGGAATGGCTACCCACTCCAGTATTCTTGCCTGGAGAACTCCATGGACAGAGGAGCCTGGCGGGCTGCAGTCTATGGAGTCGCGAAGAGTCAGACACGACTAACACTTTCAGTATAAACTGCTGTTTTGAACCTTAGACGTGACACATCCAGGTTAAATTTGTCTTCTACATTCATATTCATGTAACCAATCAATCAGTAATATTTGTCAGACATCCATAAATGACACTGTTGGAGGCACTCACACAACATAATCCCTGAATGATGACTTCTAATTAGAAGCAATGAGATTGCTTCTACCTAGACTTTTTTACTCTGTGGGAAATTTCTAGCATGTTGTGTAGACTTCTGATGTGAGTCAACATTAGTTATGTTCATTCCAGTTTATAAATGTGAAGGAAATCCCACTCACTGTAATTTGAAACCACCAAATCATTCCTCATCGTTTTTCTTCCCTGCTCCATATGATGTCTTCTGAGCCTTTTAAAGTCCAACCCTGGCCTTTTTGCTCTCAAACAAAGGCTGAGCTAGCTAAAAAGTAGGTCAGCTGTGGAAATCTAACACTCATTTAGAAAGGTGGTACAAAGGAACCGGGTGGCATTTGTACTGCCAGTTGTCATCCCCTGAGGCATAAAACCTGAGACTACATACCCTCAGCACTGAGGAAATTATGATGCCCTGTCCAGGTAGGTTTGGCCATTCAAAAAGGAACTTTTAGGTGTTTTGTGATGTTTTAAAATAGTTACTTAGGATTTTCTTTGAATGTTGCAGACACAACCAGAAATGGATGATATATGGAGGTATATGTGCTTCTGTATTTGTGTGTGTATGGTATCATAGAAAGGAATGGCTAGCTATTAAATTCTTTTCAGCTTACCAATTTAAAAACCTGTTTTACAGTAGCTATCTTAATTTTTTAAAAAGAGAATCAAGCTTTCAGTACTAGAATGATTTTTATATTTTCTCTGTTGAGTTTTCATGTATAATGACCTACATTTCTAGTTCTTCCATAGATCTGACTCTCTTTTCACTTCTTCCCCATCTCACTGCTGTGCCAGGTCGTTGTCAATGCTCTTTTAGGAGCCATTCCATCCATAATGAATGTACTTCTGGTTTGCCTGATCTTTTGGTTGATATTCAGTATCATGGGAGTGAATCTTTTTGCTGGCAAGTTTTACCACTGTATTAACTACACCACTGGAGAAATGTTTGATGTCAGCGTGGTCAACAATTACAGCGAATGTAAGGCCCTCATAGATAGCAACCAAACTGCCCGGTGGAAGAACGTGAAAGTCAACTTTGATAATGTGGGACTTGGGTATCTTTCTCTGCTTCAAGTAGTAAGTAACCACTTTATTATTATTCACTGTGATGTGTTGCTAAAATGAATATAAAATTCTTCTTACTCATTGTTTGCAATACATATTTCCTTAAGCCCATCTGCCTAGATTCTTCCTTAATCATGGATGAACTGTCTTTTTTGCACCATGTTGGAGACTGGATGGCTATATAAAGTTTAAAGTCTCCCAGACTATGCCTTAGGTTTCCAGAACAAGTCTCTGTTACTGAAATTTCTACGTAGATTCCCACTGTCTTCCCCAATCTGAGCAAAGTAGAGGCATTGGCCCGAGGATGGGATTGGAAAGGTAGGGGAGGGGTGGTAGATTTCTGTCCTTTGCAGATACCAGACAGTATCTAAACCCTTGGCAAGTCTCCACTCACCCAACTTTCACGAACACCATAACCAGATATTCCCCTCACATGGACTCCTACCTTGATTTCCATCTTCCTGCCTGTTGCTTCAATGCTTTAAGATAGGGAGATTGCTCTCTTGCAAACAAAAACCTTCCTATCAAGTCTATTATGCCTGCTATAATTTCATAAAATTCCATTTAGCTTCTCAACTGACCATTCTAAGTCATGTTCACACGCTCCCTGAGTTGATCCACTAACACGATACCCAACACTAGATGAATTCTGCAGGGTCCTGTGGCATTAAGAAACTGAAAAACAAATGTGCATGACTTGTCTTCAGAATTACTATGTCTCTTCAACCAAAAATTTTAAAAAGTAAATTGGAGTTAGGTATAATAGTTTTTAGATTATAAAGTTTCTTCTTATAGAATAATTGCCTCAAAATAGTATATTTGGTAATTTCAAGAACAAACCATCATGATTGGTGGTTGGTGATAATATCATTTAGAAAAGATAAGCAGAAAAGACAACCTTAAGATCAAATAATGCAACATATTTTTCAGTTTGTCTGAAGGTAATACTATATACGTGAAATTATTTCATGTTGCATTCTTGTATATATACATAAGAGTCAAAGGTTGTTGATAATTGATTTTATGATAGCACATTGTTATAATCTATCATGATTTAAGTATAGATGTTAAAGTCACATAGAAAGATGTTATGAAATATGAAGGAAGGAATTTCAATGCATATGTTTTAAAACTTTGCCAAAAGATTTTAAATGTTAATTTCAAACTATTTTATATACCTGTTTTTGAATAAATCTTGGTTAATAAATCTGATATTTAGTCTCTTCCAGAATTATAATTTGGGGAAAAAAATTCAATGGTGTGACTTTTTTTCAGGCCACATTTAAAGGATGGATGGATATCATGTATGCAGCAGTTGATTCACGAAATGTAAGTCTATTTAGAGGAAAAACTGTTTAATTAGATCTAGTGACTATTTCTACAGTGTTGTAATTTACTGATATTGTCAATAAAATAAAACCATAGGTCAATTTATACAGAATATCTGCATTAGAAAAATAAAATATTCAACCTTACATTACTTCTTCCAGAACTTGATTTGAATGTATTTCTCTGTTCACTGTGAATGTTCTAACATATCTTTCCTAGTGTCTAGAATAGCAACTGGCACTTAAAAATTTGTAGATTCTATTTGTTCTATTTGTAAATAGAGATATTTTATTTTTGGTTCTAATAGTTCTAGCCATGAATTAAAAGCCCTTATAGGCGCTCTCTTCATCTGTCTCAGATTTCCTCCAGCTTTTGATATTCTTTTGTGATAGGAAAGTCTGAATAATGATAACAGAAAAAAAACAAATATAATCATATTTCTTTTCAGAAAGTAAGATTTTATGATAAAAAGGGCTTTCATAATGTATCTTACACACATCAGCACTTTTGAAATTTTTTGTGGTAATCTCCATATAATTTCTCACTATTTAACAATGAGGAGGGAAATCATGTTTTAAAAAAGAGATTGGTTTCTCATACATTGTCAGAGCATAGTAATTAAGCTCAGATGTTATATCCCTGACACCAAAAACATGTGGTAACTTAGAGAGAGTTCCTGAATTTTTTTCACCTTATTAAAAAAAAGAAACTATAAGAGCTTGACACCCTGCATTTTATCTCTTTTATTATCAGGAGTCCCATTTATAGGCTCTTTTGAATAATATTAATAATTTATAATTTATTACCACTCACTATGTTAAAGGCTTTCTTACATTATCTCATTTTCCAAAGTAGTTTCCTACCTATTTGATTAATTCAAAGTTCTCTCCACCTTTCTAATCAATAACCTACATGACATACAAATTACTTTAGGTTTCTTCCTTAATAACTTAGCAAACACTACTGTATTTTGTTGTTCAGATGCTCAGTCATGTCTGACTCTTTGCGTCCTTATGGACTGCAGCACACCAGGCTTCCCTGTCCTTCACTATCTCCCAGAGTTTGCTCAAACTCGTGTCCATTGAGTCTGTGATGCCATCCAACCATCTCATCCTCTATTGCCCCCTTTTTCTTCTGCCTTCAATCTTTCCCAGCATCAGGGTCTTTTCCAACAAGTCGGCTGTTTGTATCAGGTGGCCAAAGTATTGGAGCTTCAGCTTCAGCATCAGTCCTTCCAATGTTGATTTCCTTTAGGATTGACTGGTTTGATCTCCTTGCAGTCCAAGGGACTCTCAAGAGTCTTCTCCAGCACCACGGTTTGAAAGCATCGGTTCTTCAGAGGTCATACTAGTATATAATCCCTCAGCATTCAAACACCTTACAAAAGATGAAATTCACTTGGCTTCTAAAAGTATGGAAAGTTATTCACCCTTACTCTTGTTTAGTCAAGAGAGAAGTGCAAATTTAAACCAAAATTAAATATTACCTACATACTTTCCTGACTGGCAATATTTAAAAGTCTGACAATATCAAGTACTGCCAAGAACTGCAAGAACTCTGGTATGCTGGGGGTGGGGTGGGGGAATGGGAAAACGGGTAAATATTCCTTTAAAAGGCTCCCTGGTGACTCAGATGGTAAAGAATCCACCTGCAGTACAGAAGACCTGAGTTCGAACCCAGGTTCAGGAAGATCTCCTGGAGAAAAGAATAGCTACCCACGCCAGTATTTTTGCCTGGAGAATTCCATGGACAGAGGGGCCTGGCAGGCTACAGTCCATGGGATCGCAAAGTGTCTGATGCAACTAAGTGACTAACATGTTCACTTTCATTTCTTTAAAAGAGTTGAGCATTATCAACATTATTCATACTTAAAAAAAAAAAAAAAAACAGAACTGTGTTGGATAAGAAAGCACATCATTGTTACAGAAACAGTACTTAAGACCTGCTAAGTACAATGGATCAATAGACTCATTTTCAGAATGGAAAGATACTACTGATGTACTTATGTCAACACATATGGTAATAATTCTAGTCTAGCAAGAGAAATATATAACAGAAATCAAACCCTTACTCTTACCTATTACTATTGGCCAGGTTCTATTCTAACACTTCTCATATAGTAATATATTTAGCCTTCTGAATGACCATATTAGAGTTGGTTCTGGTTTTTTTTCCATTTTAAGGATGAAGAAACTGAGTCAGAGAGAGTAAAATTTGAAAAATTTTAACAAAAACTAGTGTAACTGTAGCATCTCTTCTGTAGGAAGAAGAAGTCCTCACCCCGCATGCCCCACTGGGGTCTTAAAAGTGCATTCATATCCTAGGCATTTATTGGATGAAATGAATTTTAATTATTCAGACTTTTCTATGAGTTGTTTCATTTTCTCAAGTCAATGAAAGAGTTTGGAGACTCTTCAATAAGTGTGTTAAACTTGATCTTTCCTAAAATCTGTTTAACTTTTTAAAAATTTCCAGTGATAGAGATATGCTTTGAGAATTGAAAATTCACTGATGTCTTTTCTATGAAACAATTTTTAGGTCTAATGGTTATCATTTTTTATACTTTGTAGGTAGAATTACAACCCAAGTATGAAGACAATCTGTACATGTATCTGTATTTTGTCATCTTTATTATTTTTGGTTCATTCTTTACTCTAAATCTTTTCATTGGTGTCATCATAGATAACTTCAACCAGCAGAAAAAAAAGATAAGTATACTAAAACTTCATCTTTGCTCTAAAGTGCTAACTAAATATACCCCAATGTTTCTTTTGGCTCCAAGTGCAGTCATTAAGAAGAAAGAATATAAAATTCAGAAATTATTTTGACTTAATCATCTATTAGTTTTTAAGTGATTGATAATTCAGATAGCTGAATTACTATCAGCTGTCTGAAAGTACTGATATTTCCAGTACAGAAATATGACTAATTTACACGTTGAATATATGCATATCTAAAATACATGTTTGTTAGTAACTTTAGAATAGAATGTGGAGACATTTTTGACACAATTACTAATATGGATTTTATAGCTAGCAAAGAACATGATTTTTACAAGTTTTCCTTTCATTTCTTTACTTTGGAGGTCAAGACATTTTTATGACAGAAGAACAGAAGAAATACTACAATGCGATGAAAAAATTGGGTTCAAAGAAACCACAAAAACCCATACCTCGACCTGCTGTAAGAATAGCATACTTTCATCACTAATAAAAGCTATGTTATCTATCACTTTTATAGCCCAAATTGCTAGATACTAATTTTCGTGTATTTGCAAAACAGTTTTAGTTTGCCTTAGTAATGTGACCAGATAGCCTCAATAGTCTAAGTATTTGGTATTTTTTAGATACATAATATGTAGAAATTATGTAATATATTTTATACACAGACATAAAAATATATAAGTAAAAATGTTCAGGCTTATATACCAATATTATTCCATAGGATTGACATCACTGAGGAGCTTCTAATAATGTAGAAAAGAAAACATATTCATATATACATAGTGTGGAAATATTGAATGTTCTCAGAGTGCAGTGAGGACCAATTGGGATAACTGATATGTCTTGGATATGCCCCATATTCTGTCCAGCTCTGCAGATTGAATGGAATCATTAATGAAACAAGTCATAGGTCTTGTTTGTTCCTGGTTTTTAAGAAAAATTTCCTATTTCCTCCAAGCATCTTGCCCTAAATCAGATGACATCCTTCTCTATGGCTTTTTATGGTGATTGTGATTGTATATTTGCCAGTGGCTACTGGTCTGTTTGGTTGCAGCAAGGAATTGTTGTCAGAAGAGTCCCTGAGATCTTTTATGTTTCAGAACTCCTCTCTGAAGGTATACATGGTACAAGGTAATCAAGTGTTCCCCAGGAATCATGATGCTATGATTCCATTAGTGATGATGTAAAACTAGCTAACCTAAAACTGCCCATGCCCCTATTCTGTTTGTAAGATAGCCAAAAGCCCAAAGAAAGTAGATAGTAATATTGGACAAAACATAAGGAATGTAGAATTTGAGCCTACTTTTTGAGAAATAATACAACTTGAATGGATAAAGGAGAAAAGCAGAGTAATGACTTATGTGAAAAAACAAACACTCCAAAGTCATGGAAATAAATATTGCAGTGAAAAATAGCGATATATTTTTGAAATAGTAAGTAGGAAACAAGGTTTTCTGGGTTAAATGAGTCAAGCCCACTATGAATCTGAATAAATCCATCTTAATTTATCCAAGTAAAAATACAATATCAAGTGCACAGCATGGTAATGTGAAGAAAAAGAGATTTTTAGAGACTGGTATGGGGGGGGGCAGGAGGAGAAGGGGACACCAGAGGATGAGATGGCTGGATGGCATCACTGACTCGATGGACGTGAGTCTGAGTGAACTCCAGGAGTTGGTGATGTACAGGGAGGCCTGGTGTGCTGCGATTTATGGGGTCGCAAAGAGTCGGACACGACTGAGCGACTGAACTGAACTGATAGGAAAATGTTAGACAAAGTAATGCTGGGCCTTAGACAAGAAGATGAACCCTTACATGCAAGAAGATGAGTCCACAGTATAGGGTCATGCCAATAGGACTGGAGATAAGTGAGCCAACAAGAAGCCTCAGTGGCATGAGGAACCTATAAAATATAGGAAAGGAGGGAGGACATATAGCTAATAAAGAAAGTAAAGCAGTTAATGTTTTGTGAAATTATTGATTCTGTTAATGTAACTGAAAGTCCTGTAAAGGCATTTGGAAAGGTGAGGTCTTATGAATATGGGATAAGGATTTTAGAGTTGTCATTGTCATACATAATTCAGTTGAGCTCTAAAGCATAGGTTCATTTTTGAAAGACAATTATAATATATCAAAAAAAAAGTGGTGAGCGTGAAGCCTTGTGTACTTCACCATTATAAAAGAGGTAAATCAGTGAAAGAGTGAGATTTATTAGTAAGGCAGCACATACATATAGATAATGAGAAAAAAATTTTAATGGCTGTTTAATTACGTCAGATAACATGTAGATTTACTTTAGTAGGAGTAGGGATGCACAGGAAATGATTAGTGAATTTAGCTAGAAGATTATTGGCAACAATTTGGCAAATTAATTCAGTCATTCATTTACAATGTATGATGCTAAGCATTTGGAATTAAATACTAAACAGAGAGTCTATTTGGTAATCAAATAGTCACACCAACAAATAGAAATATCCAAGAAGGAAAGAATCCATTTAGCTATGAGAGCTGATAAGAAAGAAGGGGCTGATTAATCAGGGAAGGCTTTACTGAGCATGAGCCTAGGCCTGAAGAAGAATGAGGAAGTTTCTATAGGCCATGTAAGAAGAAAAGAGGGATGTATATGTGAAGGTCTTGAGGTAGGAAGGCCGGTGAGGCTGGAGTACAGAGGCTGGGGGTTCATTTGGGACATGGTGAGAATGAACAGGTTAGGATGGTCCAGACTTTTCTGGGCTTCTTAGGCCACATTAAGGCAAGTCTTTGTCCTTAGAGCAAAGCGAAGCCATTGAGCAGAGCCTGGTCAGTTTGGGTGTTGTGACTGTCACTGAACCAGCATTGACAGAGGCAGTGTGTGCGGTACAGACTCATTGTGGAACTATTTCAGGGGTGATAGGGAGCCTGAACCAGAGTGGTGTGGAGATGAATAAAATGGATTTGTGAGCTATCCTAGGAATGAAATTAAAAGGTTTATTAATTGAATATGAGACGTGAAGAAGGAAGCAACAAAGATGACTCATGAGTTTCTGCCTTACACGCTGGAAGAGTGGTGTCACACAGAATAAGAAGTAGGGACATGAATGGAGAAAACAACTGGAGATGCTGGTTTACAGAATTTGAAAATCAAAAGGGGACTCTGAAAGAGAATGAATGTTGAATGAATGTTAGAAGTAGTAGTAAAATTTCTAAAGTAGTAAAGTTTCTAAAGATTGAGAGATTAGTTTCAGAGCAAAGCAGCAATTCTAGAGAGGAAGAGATTGAAGAGAAAGGGAATAAATATAGAATAAAACTGCACAGGATGTGGCCCAAAAACAGTGTAGATTACATTACAGAGGAAAAGGGACTGAGTCCTCCAATGATTTTGGAGTAGTATATAAAAAGATAGGTGTGGACATCAATATAATATAAAATGACAAAGAGGTAGAGGAATTTCTTTATAACAATTGACTTTGGTGTTCTCAAAAAAGAAGTAAGAATACAGGGCAAGAGAATAAGAAATTTCTAAGAAGTTTGAAATTATCCTGGGAGCAAGTGAGGGACAAAGGATTGCTCATCATTATGAAGAGCCAAGACAAAGTGAGAGAACATAAGCCTTAGTGAACATGGCTTCCAAGGCTATACAGCTTCCTCCAGCATATTCTGAAATTTAAATTGGAGACAGTGACTGTGTAGTGGAGTTGTATATTGATCTAACCCACTGGAAAACTAAATGGGCAAAGAATCTTAAGAGATTTTTGGTGAAAATGCTGACATGAACATAAATAGCAAGTTGCTGCTTTTCAGCCATTTTGAATCTGCTTCACTCTAGGTGCTGTATCTGTGGAAGAAAATTGATTTTTTAATTAAATAAAAGCAAACCATTTGCAATAAAATGTCGTACATTTTATGAAACATGTAAGCACAAAATTGTCTGAGATCACAGAGTGCTTAAAACTTAAAACGGAGTTAGGATGCACCAGACTGAGAAGGGGAGTCTAATAATGCCCCTTGACAGAAGCATTATGACAGAGGAGATGGATAAACAAGATAAAGCAGTATGGTACAAGAGTAGTAGCAAGTATCAGAAGGGTAGAAATAAGGGGAACGTAACCAGACTTGGAAAGGTAGACTTCAGTACCCGAGAGCTAAGAACAAGGGGCTGAGAACTGGAATTAGACGCATTTAAGTTGAAGGAGGCCCTCGAAGAACAGATGCAGCTGAAACAACATAAGTCCAGTCCATCGGGCTAAATATGTATTCAGAGAAAATACATGTTTTATTTATGTATTTATTTATGCAAAAATCAAATGTTATTTTTACAAAATATAACAAACCAGTACTATTTGATATCCCAGAATTCCAGTATGGAGTAATGGATGCCTCTACTAGTCGGGCAGGGGCAGAACACTAGCACAGAGAATCCAGACCAATAAAGGCATCCATCTGGAATGCAGACTATGAGCGTAGATGCAGCAGAAGCTCTGTAGTTCTAGTTGAGAAGGTAGAGGACGACCTAGCAGAGGTGAGCCAAGTTCCAAGCTCTAGGATGAGGAATATTGAGCACATAGAGGTGAAACGAAGGAAAAAAACAGGGCCCAGTGAACATAATTGGTTTACAAGATGAGGCCTTAACTTCATAAACAAGACATAAGGCTAGTTAGTGCTTAGAAATTAGGTCCAGATTGAATAGGGCGAAGTTTGAACATCTAAATTTTAAGCTATACTTTTTTAAAAGATGATTTTATTCTTTTTTTTTTTTAAAGATGATTTTATTCTTGTAGCAGTTACCTCATATAAACTTCATTCTGCTTTCCTTTGTCTTAACATCTTACACAACCATAGATGGGTCAGCAAAACGAAGAAATTTACCCTGGTATGATAGTATTAAATAAAATATAGAATTTAACTGGATTTTACCAACTATTCCACCAATGTCCTTTTACTTGAACTATAATTTTAAAAGCATCTTCTCAGCTGAACCTTAAGGTAGAATTTAAGATGCTGTGGCTTTGCTGTGCATAGTGGGTGGGGAATATAAAGGAAGAAACTAGGGTGGAAATGACCCCAAAAAGCTAGAAAAGTATTTATTCATTAGTTCTTCAAAGTTAATTTTGATGCTCATCCCAAACACAGAAGATAACAAAGATTCATTATAGTGACCAATATTTACTGTCTACTGTACACATGGTTATGTTTTAGGCACTGAGAAACTAAAAGGTGGTTCTTAACATAAAGTCAGTTTACAAAATCTGCTATCATAAACAGTATAAATAGAACAAATACCATTTGGAAAGAGCTGGATATTCCAGTATACAAAATTTTCTTCCAAGTGTAAACCAAACATGGAACGTTTTGTAATAAAAGCTGTATTTTCACATTGTTATGTTAAAATCAGATAAGTTGGACTTGATTTGTTTTTCAGTCTCTAAGGGAATTTCACATACTCTTTTTTTTTGCAGAACAAATTCCAAGGGATGGTCTTTGATTTCGTAACCAAACAAGTCTTTGATATCAGCATCATGATCCTTATCTGCCTCAACATGGTCACCATGATGGTGGAGACTGATGACCAGAGTCAAGAAATGACCAACATTCTGTACTGGATTAATCTGGTGTTTATCGTTCTGTTCACTGGAGAATGTGTGCTGAAACTGATCTCTCTTCGTTATTACTATTTCACCATCGGATGGAATATTTTTGATTTTGTGGTGGTTATTCTCTCCATTGTAGGTAAGAAGAGGTGCTTTCACGCAAGTGAAATTTTTAAGAGTAAAAATTTGTATTTTAAAACTTTAAAGTATTTTTCATTAATACTTTCTCATTCATCCCAAAATTTCAAATAAAGTCTAATGAAGAGTCCATTCTCAGCTTGTCATTTATCTAACTGTGTGCTGTGCATGAAATTATATGAAGAAAAAGAGAATTTATATTATTTATATTTATATTATATATGCAGCTTTCATGTATCATCTTGTCCCATGCCAGAAGAAAATAATTGCAACTTTGGCATAATAAACAGTCATACTCCTGTGGTATAGACAAGTATTGCTCTGAATAAACAGTTCACACACATGTACACATATTAATCAATAGAAGTAGTCAAATAATTGTCCTTGATAATTGGAATAGCATGTTGTGTGCTTATATATATTCACACTCAAACAAGCCTCATGTCATCTTTGGGTTCAGATAATTTTCTACAGTGCGTAATATTCTTTTTCAAAAGTAGACATTTTGTTCAAAAAAATCAAAGCAGATTCATTTCATCAATACATATTTCTTGTGTGTAGGATGTTAAATCAGGTGCTGGAAGTAAAGTTCTGCCTGTTTGAGGAAAGAGAACATACACATAGAAAAGTGTTATTCCACTGTGTATATACTTTTGCTGGTTAAACAGAACTTTGAAATAAGGTGTCACTCCATTTGATCCCAGTGATGGTGCTATAGGGAAGGAATGTAGTGATTAAGGGAGGGGACTCCTGGGTTATACAGACCCGACCTGGTGCATCCATGTTTTCACTCTTTACCAGTTCTGTGACCTATGGCAAGAGGGATCTCACCTCTCTGATTCCCGGTTTCCCAAGAAATATTTTTGTAAAGTGGTGTTGTGAGGATTAAATGAGATTATGAAAATAAATGCACTTAGCACGTATCTATAGCACAAAGAAAAGACTTAGTAAACATTAAGCCTAACCACCACCAACAAAACTATTTAATAGCTATTATCACCATTTGGCAATGCATAAAATCATTGCCAGGATTCAGTCCCAAGTATGTCTGTCTGGAAAGCCTGGGTTGTCTCTTCTGCCACCTCCCACATAAAACTGATCAAACCATCTGAGAAGAATAAGTCTCATATTCCTAATCTAAAATCACACGCTTTATCCATTAGTCCTTATGCAAATACTAATATAAAACTAGTATATCAGAAACATAAATCCATTTCTGTACTTCACTACCATATACATTGTGTCTTTTGGTATATGCTTGACTTGAACCAGGAAAAATGACCATTAATACCTTCAGTTAGTATAAAACTGTTAATGTTATAGCACTAAACATACCAGTTTCATTTTGCTAAATGAATATTGCAGATTATGTATATGTAAATATGTGTGTGTGTGTGTGTACCAAATTCTCATGTCCACATTTTATAAAACTAGTATGTGCATATGTGTATGTGTATACCTAGTTCTCATGTCCACATTTTGTAAAAATAGTGCTTATCTTAGAAATGTACATTTTCATTTGCTGCCATTACATATAATATGATTTTTGTTGTATCTTGGCTTTCCATAGGTATGTTTCTGGCTGAGCTGATAGAGAAATATTTTGTGTCCCCTACCTTGTTCCGAGTGATCCGTCTTGCCAGGATTGGCCGAATCCTGCGTCTGATCAAAGGGGCTAAGGGGATCCGCACGCTGCTCTTTGCTTTGATGATGTCCCTTCCTGCATTGTTTAACATCGGCCTCCTGCTCTTCCTGGTCATGTTCATCTATGCCATCTTTGGAATGTCCAACTTCGCCTATGTTAAGAGGGAGGTTGGAATTGACGACATGTTCAACTTTGAGACCTTTGGCAACAGCATGATCTGCCTGTTCCAGATTACCACCTCTGCTGGCTGGGACGGGTTGCTAGCACCTATCCTCAACAGTGGACCTCCAGACTGTGACCCTGAAAAAGATCACCCTGGCAGCTCAGTTAAGGGAGACTGTGGAAACCCGTCTGTTGGGATTTTCTTCTTTGTCAGTTATATCATCATATCATTTCTGGTTGTGGTGAACATGTATATTGCTGTCATCCTGGAGAACTTCAGTGTTGCTACTGAAGAAAGCGCAGAGCCCCTGAGTGAGGACGACTTTGAGATGTTCTACGAGGTTTGGGAGAAGTTTGATCCCGATGCCACCCAGTTCATAGAGTTCTCCAAGCTCTCTGATTTTGCAGCGGCCCTGGATCCTCCTCTTCTCATAGCAAAACCGAACAAAGTCCAGCTCATTGCCATGGACCTGCCCATGGTCAGTGGGGACAGGATCCACTGCCTCGACATCTTATTTGCCTTTACAAAGCGTGTTTTGGGTGAGAGTGGAGAGATGGATGCCCTTCGAATCCAGATGGAAGAAAGATTCATGGCATCGAACCCCTCCAAAGTCTCCTATGAGCCCATTACAACCACTCTGAAACGCAAACAAGAGGAGGTGTCTGCTATTGTTATCCAGAGGGCTTATAGACGCTACCTCTTGAAGCAAAAAGTTAAAAAAGTTTCATGTATATACAAGAAAGACAAAGGCAAAGAAGGTGAGGGAACACCCATCAAAGAAGATATCCTCATTGATAAACTAAATGAGAATTCAACTCCAGAGAAAACCGACATGACCCCTTCCACCACGTCTCCACCTTCCTATGACAGTGTGACCAAACCCGAGAAAGAAAAATTTGAAAAAGACAAATCAGAAAAGGAAGACAAAGGGAAAGATATCAGGGAAAGCAAAAAGTAAAAGGAAACAATATTCCATTTTGTGATCAATTGTTTACAGCCCGTGATGGTGATGTGCTGGTGTCAACAGGACTCCCACAGGAGGTCTATGCCAAACTGACTGTTTTTACAAATGTATACTTAAGGTCAGTGCCTATAACAAGACAGGGGCCTCTGGTCAGCAAACTGGGACTCAACAAACCAGAGAAACAGCATCGACAGGAGGTTTCTGTGTTCACAACCAGCTGACACTGCTGAAGAGCAGAGAGTAATGGCTACTCAGACTCTAGGAACCAATTTAAAGGGGGGAGGGAAGTTCAATTTTTATGTAAATTCAACATGCGACACTTGATAACAGTAATTGTCACCACTGTTTATGTTCTAACTGCCACACCTGCCATATTTTTACAAAACGTATGCTGTGAATTGGTCACTTTTTTTTTTAATTCACAGGTTGTTTACTATTATATGTGACTATTTTTGTAAACGGGTTTGTGTTTGGGGAGAGGGAGTAAAGGTAAGAAATTCTATGTTTCTCTATTGTATAACTGGATATATTTTAAATGAAAGCATGCTGCACTTCTCATTCTCATGTAAAAAAAAAAATCATGTCACAAAAGGGAAGAGTTTACTTCTTGTGTCAGGATGTTTTCAGATTTTTGAGGTGCTTAAATAGCTATTCATGTTTTTAAGGTGTTTCATCCAGAAAAATTTTACTGTGCCTGTAAATGTTCCATAGAATCCACAAGCATTAAAATGTCATTTTATTTTTACATAATTCATTATATATACATGTATATATGTATATGTGCATGTATATACATATATATGTATACACACACACACACAGACATATACACACACCATTACATAGTCATTCTGAGTCCTGGCAGCATGACTATAACATTTTTGATAAGTGTCCTTTGGCGTAAAATAAAAATATCCTATCAGTCCTTTCTAAAAACCTGAATTGACCAAAAAGCATCCCCCACCACCACTTTATAAAGTTGATTCTGCTTTTTCCTACAGTATTGTTTAGCCATCTTCTGCTCTTGGTAAGGTTGACATAGAATATGTCAATTTAAAAAATAAAAAAGTCTGCTTTGTAAATAGTAATTTTACCCAGTGGTGCATGTTTGAGCAAACAAAAATGACGACTTAAGCACAGTATTTATTGCATCAAATATGTACCACAGAAGTAGAGTTTGCAAGCTTTCAACAGGTAATATGATGTAACTGGTTCCATTATAGTTTGACGCTGTCACTGCTGCATGTTTATCTTGCCTCTGCTGCTGCATCTTATTCCTTCCACTGTTCAGAAGTCTAATATGGGAAGCCATATGTCAGTGGTAAAGTGAAGCAAATTGTTCTACCAAGACCTCATTCTTCATGTCATTAAGCAATAGGTTGCAGCAAACAATGAAGAGCTTCTTGCATTTTATCCTTCCAATCTTAATTGAATACTCTATGGTAAAAAGCCCAATGTACAAACAGGTTGCAAGCTGCTTAATTCTGTTGAAAATATATGGTTAGAGTTTTCTAAGAAAATATAAATATTGTACAAAGTTCATTTTATTTTCCTTTTCCGCCTTTTTGTACATAAATGAGAAATTAAAAGTATCTTCAGGTTGATGTCACAGTCACTATTGTTAGTTTCTGTTCCTAGCACTTTTAAATTAAAGCACTTCATGAAATAAGAAACAAAGACTAAAATGCAGTGTAGATTCCTGCTTTTTATTAGTACTGTAAACTTTGCACACATTTCAATGTGAAACAAATCTCAGACTGAGTCCAGCATTTATTAGCTTTCATAGTGATGCCTTATCATCGAAAGAGGCTTAAGGAACGATGAGTTGATATTCTTGGCATTGCTTGAATCAGATGGTTCCACCTAGTCTTTTTATTCTGTAAATCATCAGTCTTTTCCAGTGTTTGTTTACACAGATAGATCGTATTCTTACTAACCCATATGACACTAGAACTTTATCAGATATGATATGAGATCCAAGCTTTATTCCACAAAAATCGTATAAATGAAATTATATTACCAGTCACAGCAAAACATTTTGTGTTTCTTTCACAAGCGACATTAAATGTAGATTCTTTATACTAAAGCTATTGACTTGTAGTGTGTTGGTGAAATGCATGCAGGAAAATGCTATTACCATAAAGAACGGTAAACCACATTACAATCAAGGCAAAGAATAAAGGTTTTGCTTTTGTTTTTGTATTTAATTGTTCTGTCTTTGTTTCTATCTTGGAAATGCCATTTAAAGGTACATTCTATCATGTAAAATGATCAGAAAAAAATGTAAAAAATACACATGAAATATAATAATTCACCTTTAAATTTTTCATGGAATGGAAAGTAATTAAGAAGAGTGTACTGGATATCTAGTTTTAATATTGGCCAAAAACCTAGATATGGTATTGGATAGAGTAGTGGAAAATTACATAAATTAATAAAAAATTGACTAACATTTTAGCTTGTGCATCCTTTCTCCTTCCTGTCTACCTGCTGCTTTGTTTTTGTCTTGTTATTCTCTTTTCCCATTTTGGTTCCTTCCCTATGCATCCTTGATCTACTTTTCTATATACCTTTCATCACTTCTTAAGCTCTCAGTATTTTTCATTAAGGGTATTCTCTTTGTTTCTCTTCTGCTTGCCAAAGCTTTTGTTTATTACCGTCTATAGGTAACAGAGTCTGTATACTTAGACTTCTAATAATCTGCTGCACCACAAAAAGGTCATACATCTTCATATCTATAATTTTGGGGGCAAAAGTTCTAAGTGAGCTTGGATCTCACTCTTCATAATATATAAACAAATCCCCCAAATGACACTGATTTAATTATGACAAGTTTGGGGAAGATTTCTCAGTTCTGATTACCTATTAGAAATATCTGAGAAGCTTTAAAAAATGCCTTTTGGACCAAAGTCAGACCAACTGAATTCATATCTCTGGGGATGAAACTTAAGCATCTAATTTTTTAAGGCTCCCCACTGATGCTGATTCATTCTTAGGTTGAGGGCCAAGGAGTTAGCGTATCCTTGCTCAATATGAAAAAAGTGTTCTATAGAAAATGTCCCTGTCCCCTTCAGGGCTTCATTGTATAAATCATCAGATATAAGGTCCCAATATGATGACATTGGAGGTGCTTATCTTGTAGTGAGAGAGGTGTTGATTGTTTTTTAAATTTTACTGAAGTAGAGTTGATTTACGAAGTTGTGTTTAATTTCTGCTATAGAGCAAAGTGACTCAGTTATACATACATATGTTTTCTTTTCAGTATTTTTTTCATTGTGGTTTATCACCAGATACTGAATATCATTCGCTGTGCTCTACAAGAGAGAGGTATTTATCTTCAGGTGTGACACTGTCCCATTTATATCAGGGATTCTCTTCTAGGACTATAGTTGGTGGAAAGGATTTTCTATCAGAATAGTTTAGACAGCTTCTTCAGATTATAATACACACTCACACATGCAAAACTGTACCCCAACCATCCCTAGTGCATACAAGGATGATTAAGGAGAGTGTGGACTCAGAGAATAGCTGTCCAGATGCCCTGTTGGGTAAGAACCATTAGGTCTGGACCAATGAGAGGCAGCTTATATAAAACTGTTCATTTGATTCATCATTGTCAATTCACAAATCTAAACAGGAAAGACTTTCTATTTTTGTGTTGGGCACCTCTTACCATCACTCGTTTTCCTAAGCTCTGAATAATATAGATCAACTTACAAAGAGAAGGGAGGAGTGAAGAAAAGAAGGGAGAGGATGTACAGGGAGAGGAAAAGGAAGAAGGAGGAAGAAAAAAACAGGAAAATTGAGGAAAAGAAGGGAGTATAAGAAACAGAAAGGAATTCCTCAAACAGCAATAGAGGGGAAACAGGAAAAGAAGAGCCATGTGGGAAAGAAAGTTCGCTTAGTTGTCAATACATTAGATCCACAGTATAAATGTGCTCCTCCTCTCTGCTTTTTTCTCAGAGAAAAATATATCTAAAAAAAGCTGAAAAGGACATTATGCAAGTAAATGTCACAATGATTGCATGAATCATGATTTTTTTCTTTCATCTGAACTAAATAAATATTTGAGTTGTACTTCATATTAGCTTTATGATAGGAGCTGAGAGATCAAAGATGAACTTCACTGTCCAAAGGAACTTTGTAGCTAAAGCTGAAGAACTTTGAAAGTTATGCTAGAGTCTGAAATTTACTCTGTTGGCAGCAGGATGTGTTTGATTGCACCTAAGCAATGGCACCCCACTCCAGTACTCTTGCCTGGAAAATCCCATGGACGGAGGAGCCTGGTAGGCTGCAGTCCATGGGGTGGCTAGGAGTTGGACATGACTGAGCGACTTCACTTTCACTTTTCACTTTCATGCATTGGAGAAGGAAATGGCAGCCCACTCCAGTGTTCTTGCCTGGAGAATCCCAGGGACCAGGGAGCCTGGTGGGCTGCCGTCTATGGGGTCACACAGAGTCTGACAGGACTGAAGTGATTTAGCATAGTATAAGCAATATAATGATCAGTAAAATCAGATACATCTGTGCCTATTTAATGTGCTCTTAATAGGGGTACATTGACTGTTTTTTGCTAATGTTTTACAGAGATTTCATTTTCCCATCTATTTTATTTAAAAGTATCTGTATTTTTACCTCTTAGCATATCTTTTTAAAAGAACATATATTTTTTAAAAAAGCCAACCTGACATTTTCTATTAATAGCCTATATTAATTCAAATGTAAAATCTAAAATCTTATGTTTAATTTATGTACAGATGTATTTGATTTGATTTTTATCACCTTGTTCTGTGCTTTTGATTTTTTAAGTTTTTTTTCCTTTTTTTTTCAATTGTCCTCTTTTGCATTAATTTTGTCATCATTTCCCCTCCAGCTCTACTGTTGTGAAAATATATACTTCCTTCCTTCCTCCTTCTCCTTTGCTCCTTTTTATGTGATTACTTTAAAATTTTAATGTGCATGCTTAAACAGTGAAATACAATCAATAGTTGTACCCTTATCTGGAACAATGAAGTTCCTAGCTGATTTCATATCTTTGCTCAATTCTTGTGTTTTTATTGTCTACTATTTTAATACTACCTTGTCTGACACCCAACGAATTAAACAGTATTATTATTGTGGATTTATTTAGGCAGTGCTTATTTAGATTTATTTAGGCAGTGCTTATTTAGACTTATTTAGATGTTAATTATAATTTCTTTAAATTTGCTTCTGCTGACTTCACTTTGTGCTCTATTTCCTTCTGGAAATACATGCGGAATTCTGTTAGTGACATTTGTGGACAGCAAGCTGACTTAGTTTTTCTGAAAATGTCTTGTCAGCCACATTTTTAATAGATCAGCTTAGTTATAGTTATTTTTAAATTATTTTAGATTTTTTGCATCATTATAAAATTACTTTTGTTAATCTGACAGAATTTATGCTAATATAATTTGAAGATATTTATCAGTATCTTTAATTAAGAAAATTTCAAAAACACTCTAACTTTTAGCATTAGAGATATAGTCTCATTTCATATTTTTTTGTTCTCTCCATCTGGAGCTTTTGAGAGTTACATGTTGAAATTTCTAAATCTTTCTTTCCTGTTTCATAGTGTCTCTCATTTTTAGTGCTCTTTCTGGATAACTTGTCAGGTTTTAGTATCAGGATAATGCTGTCTTCATAGAACAAATTAGAAAGTGTTCATTTCTGAAAGAATTTCTGTAAGAGTGGAATTATTTCTCCATTCCATATTGGGCTTCCCTGGTGACTCAGAAGGTAAAGAAACTGCTTGCAAGAGACCTGGGTTCCATCCCTGGGTCAGGAAAAGCCCTTGGAGCAGGGAATGGCTACCTACTCCAGTATTCTTGCCTGGAGAGTTCCATGGACAGAGGAACTTGGCAGGCTACAGTCCATGGGGTCACAAAGAGCTGGACAGGACTGAGCAACTAACACTTTCACTTTCCATATTGATAAAACTCACTAGTAAAGCCACCTGTAACTTGAGTCTTCCCTGTGCAGAAGTTTTAAATTAAAGACATTAATCTCTTCAACAGATATAGGGCTAAGGAAATTGTTTCCTACTTTTTTTTTTTTTCTCTTTTAGCTTTGGTAAGTTACATTTTTCTAAGAATTTCCTCTAAGAATTCCTAAGTTATTGCATTTGTTGTATAAATTGTTCAAAGCATCCCTTTTTTATGCTTGTGATGTCTGTGGCCTCTCTAGTCATATCCTTTTTTTCATTTCTGGTATTGAAAATGTGTATTTTATCTCTTTCTCATAGTCAGCTTATCTAAGGATTTCTGCAATTTTACTAATGTATTCAAAAATGCCAACTTGTGATTTACTGATTTTTCTCTACAGTTTTTCAGTTTTCTATTTCATTGATTTCTGCTCTTTTTAATCCTATTACCATCATTTTCATTTTCTTCCCTTACTGGACTGGGTAGACATCCATTATAACATTTAAGGGGTATGATGATAATGGTTAGCTTGTTTACTTTCCATTTGAGTTTGAGGAATATTTTAATTATTTAGTATTAAGTATGCTGTTTGGTATAGATTATTTATTATTCATTTTTGGCCATGTGGCTTGTGGAATCTTAGTTTCATGACCAGGGATGGAACCCAAGACCCCTGCATTGGAAACACGGGGTTTTAACCACTTGACTACCAGGGAAGTCCCAGATGTAGGGGGTTTCTTTTTTGTCATATTAAAGAGTATCTTTTTTAAAGTTAATTTTTAATTGGAGTGTAATTGCTTTACAATGTTGTATGAGTTTCTGCTGTACATGGTGAATCAGCTGTAAGTATACATATATCCCCTCCCTCTCGACTCTCCCTCCTGCACCCCCAAGCCACGCCTCCAGATCGTCACAAAGCACTGAACTGAGCTCCCCGTGCTGCACAGCAGCTTCCACTGGCCATCTGCTTTATGACTGTAGTGTATATATGTCAGTCCTAGTCTCCCAGTCATTCCATCCTCCCCCTCCCATCTGTCCATTCTCTGTGTCTGCCTCTCTGTTCCTCCCTGCAAATAGGTTCATCTGTACCACTTTTTTTAGATTCCACATATATGTGCTAATACACAATATTTGTTTTTCTCTTTCTGAATTACTTCACTCTGTATGGCAGATGCCAGGTCCATTCACATCTCTACAAATGACCCAATTTCATTCCTTTTATGACTGAGTAGTATCCCACTGTATATATGTATTACATCTTCTTTGTCCATTCATCTATCAGTGGAAATTTAGGTTGCTTCCCTGTCCTGGCTATGGCAAACAGTGCTGCAGTGAACACTGGGCTGCATGTGTCTTTTTGAACCATGGTTTTCTCAGGGTATATGCCCAGTAGTGGGATTGCTAGGTCATATGGAAGTTCTATTTTTAGTTTTTAAGGAACCTGTATATTGTTCTCCATGGTGGCTGTATCAGTTTACTTGCCAGCTTTCAGCTATGTCCTGAAAAGTGCAGAATATGCCCTCTGCTTGAGAGTCACTGAAGTCCATCTTTGAACGGTAACGGTCTACCGCCACCACCTCTAATACTACTTTTAGCTATGAGCTGGGAGAGAGAATCAGGTCACTAACATCTGATCTCCTTCTCTTATTAATTTTTTCTCTTTTGTTCCACTGACTAGTAACAGGAAATGTTTTCCTTTTCCTGTGAGACAAGAACTTCCCTTATATACTGTACTACTCTTCCTATTTTAGAGCCTATACTTTATTCAACTCTCTGAACTTTGAGTCTTAATATGTAAAAATTCAACATTACTATAAATTTATAAATATCAAGTTTGGAGAGGAGCAATGATTTTTCCCCTCTAAATTGATATAATTGATATCTGAATTCCTGTAATTTGAAACCAAAAAAAAGTCATGTTTTTCAGATGAAAAGGAGTCAAGAAAAAGGAGAAAAACTTATTTAGAAGTCAAAATACAATAGGTCACACAAACATCTTGACATACTAAATAATCATATATATTTTAATTGATAAATCTTATAGCATATCATTGAAGTCAATCTTTATGGGAAAAGGAGGATTATTACCCCATGTTAAATTCTAGAAAGGCTTTCTGTAAAAGACTGGCATTATTAGAAGGAAATATAAGTAACTATAACTATTGTCATTATTTTCCCACACGAATAAGCATTCTCTTGCAAAACATGACAGTATTTTAGAAAATCATATCCTGATGTGTCTTGGTTGACCCTTTTGCGTATGTGGTTCCTCAAAAAATTAAACAGAGACTTACCATGTGACCCAGGGATTAAACTGCAAGGTACTTACCCACAAGAAATGGAAACATATATTCACACAGAAACTTGTATACAGATGTTTATAACAGGATTAATTGTAACAGCAAAAAGGTAGAAACAACCTAAATTTCAATCAGTGAATGAACAGATAAGTCAATTGTGATATACACATACAATGAAATACTCAGTCCAGTTCAGTTCAGTCACTGACAGGAACCTCAAAAATATTATGCAAATGAGAGATGCTAGCCACCAAAAGTCACATTCTGTATGTTTCTTTTAAATGATATATCCAGATTAAGCAAATCCATAGAGACAGAAAGTAGAGTAGAGCTTGCAAGGGGATGGCAGAACATTGAATAGGGAGTGATTAGCTAATGGTTATGAGGTATTTTATGGAATAATTAAAAAGTTTTGAAACTAGAGAGAGCTAGCTGTATCACAACATTGTTAATACACGAAATACCACTTAATGGTACACTTTAAAATGGTAATATTTTGCGAATTTCTCAAGGGAAATTTGTTTGAAAAAAAATTTATATTATTGCAACTCTATCCACTAGAGGGCGCTACATCCATTGAGAAGCATAACACTTTTGGCAGAGGAGTTAGCCTTGCAAAAACACTTATTTTGCATCTATTTTAGATTAAAAAAAAAAAAGAAAGATAGCAAATGTACATTTGGAAACATTCCTGGAAAAACAATGGTTTACATTTGAACATACCTCTTCAAGAAAAAAGCAGTTTGCAAAAGGTGTATTAAGATATCGTTTCTTGAGTATAGAAGACCTCTTAGTTCAAAAATTAAACCTGACTAAATTATGAAACTAAAAGAAAAAAGTGAATGGAAAGCATTTCAGAGACTCATAAAAAAAAGCTTAACGAGCAAAATGTCCAGGTATTCATATCAACACAAAGTTTCAAATATTTTTTCATTATTACTGTGAGTACTTGAGAGAGCCTTGAAAGCATCTGTATTTTCCTGAGCACAGGAAAATTAGATCATCATCTCCCTGAGCTACTATGGCTAGGGCTTCTTAACAAAGCAACACAAGAAATCTCATTTATCTACATGTATATACATGAATATTTTTTCAGATCATCAAATCCAAAACCACACAATAAGTTACTCTTCTTACAAAAGGAAAGTCTTTCTGCTACCATAAACAACAAATCCCAATTGTGGCAAGGAAGAAATAGCTTAAGAAAATATAATCCACAGGGAAAATATGATCCAAGCATTCTGATTAGTACCATATAATTATAGTATTGTACAGCTATTCTTGGGCTAATTTATAGAGTGGTCAGTTACCATTTTCCAAGACACTCTAACAGGAAGCAAAGCCTTCCTCAGAAATCTTATAAACACTATAAAGACCATCCTCTGAACAAAATCAGAATGATATCACTACTAAGTCTTCTATACAACAAGAAGCAGGGATACCAGTACAGACAGTTTGAAATGGCTCAATATGGAACTGGCAAAAAATATCTAGAAACATAAGCTTAATCATAGGCTTTTATTTAGGAACATCTGGAAATATACCACAATCTACTTTATAATCAATATATAAATCATATATAGATTTTTTCTAAAGTGCTTCAATTCAATTGTTCTAAAACCAACACATGAAATACCAATTAGATAACATATTGGCTTTCAATTGCTGAGTAATACTCACAACATAGTGGTTCAAACAACTTATTATCTCAGAGTTTCTATGGAGCAGAGGCTGGGGACAGCTTACCTAGGTCCTCTATTCAGGGCATCACAAGGATGTAGTCAAGGTAGCGGCCAGGGCTGAGGTCTCATCAGACGCCTGAGGTCCTCTTTAAAGTTACGTGGTGATTGGTAGAATTCATTTTCTTTTAGCTATAGAACCCATGGTGGCTTGCTCTTCAAAGTCAGCAGAAGAAACTCTGTGCTTTCTTTGCAGTGAAGTCTCAGTGGTCACTGTAATGACACATACATGTCATTTTACATTTGTCCAAACCCATAGAATGTACAGCACCAAGGGCGAGCTATAATGTAAGCTGTGGGCTGGTGATTATGATATACCAATGTAGGTTCACCAGTTAAAACAAAGGTACCAGGCTGGTAGAGGGCACTGATAATGGAGGAGGCTGTGCTTGTGTAGGAGCACGGGGCATATGAGAAACTACTGTCTCTTCCTCTCAATTTTTCTGTGAACCTAAAAGTGCTCTAAGAGCAATTGCGTGTTAAATAAATTTAAACCAATTGGATACCTTCATTACACCCACAAAATATTTTATGACACATATTAAAAGTATGCCCTCACAAAGAAACAAAAAGATTACTGATATTCTAACCACACAGAGAAATCTTTTTTTTTCTTTTTAAAATTGAAGTATAGTTGACATACAATATTATGTCAGTTTCAGGTGTACAGTGCAGTGATTTCATGTCTACATGTATTCAGAATTGATCAGCATGGTAAGTCTAGTAACCATCTGTCACCATACAAAGTTAAGTATTATTGACCATAAAAAATGCATCCCCTCATCTGCTTTGTGTATGTGTGTGTGTTTAGTCGCTCAGTCGTGTCCAACTCTTTGCGACCCCACAGACTAGCCTGCCAGGCTCCTCTGTCCATGGAATTTTCCAGGCAAGAATACTGGAGTGGATTGCCATTTCCTTCTCTAGGATATCTTCGTGACCACTTCCTTCTCCAGAAGATCTTCCCGACCCATGGATCGAACCCACGTCTCCTGCATTGCAAGCAGCTTCTTTACCACTGAGCCTCTGGGGAGTCCCATATTCCAATTAGACTTGGGGAAATTGGGATCAAACATACTAAATGATATATACATTTTATTTGGAAGCTGAAACTCCAATATTTTGGTCACTTGAGGTGAAGAGCTGACTTATTGGAGGAGATCCTGACACTGAGAAATATTGAGAGCAAGAGGAGAAAAGGGCAACAGAGGATGAGATGGTTGGATGGCATTACCAACTCAATGGACATGAATCTGAGCAAACTCCAGGATATAGTGAAGGATAAGGAAGCCTGGCATGCTGCAATCAATGGGGTTGCAGAAAGTTGGACATGACTTAGTGACTAAATAACAAACCATATATTTTATTATTTTCTTAGTTAAAAATTCTAGAAGTGAAATTGCTGGGTCAAAGATTGCAGTTAATTTTGTCTTTTTTGACACACATTTTCAAGTTGCCCTAGAGAAAGAATACACCTCCTACCAAGTATTAAGGCATTTTCAAAGCTATGGAAAGTTAAATAAACTGTACTGGCATAGGAATAGCTATATTAATGCATTTATAGTTATTCAAATCCAGATATAGACTTAAATATGGATAGAGATTTAAGATATGAAAGATGATATTTCTTATCAGTTGGGAAAATTTGGATTTAGGTGGGCAGCTGTACAGTCATCTGAAAGAAAAGTGAATCCCAATCTTCCCTTTAGAACAAAATTAATTTATCCAAATTTAAATATTAATGTTAAAAGAACATAAAAATATAGGGGAAAAAAAGTCATTTTGGGGGTTAAATGTCTTTCCAAGTATACAAAAATCCTCAGAGTCCAAAAGAAATGACTGATTTGTTTAAATTTGTATAAATATTTTTTAAAAGACATGCACATGCAGGATAACATTCGATAAATAAATCCATAGGAAAAATTACAAAGTGAAACAATATTTTCAACATGAATGACAAAGAATTCTTTTTTAGAAAAACAAATAGTTCACAGAAAACAAAATTCAAATCACCAATAAATATCTGATGTTTGGCATCACTAGTGCTTAAAAATTCAAATTAAAACAGCACAGTATTTTTAACACAGTATATTGGCAAAGATGAAAAGATTTGATAATATCCAGTCTAGCATAGGTGTGGGAAAACAGGCATTTTTAACAAGGTTCTTGTAAATTGAAATAACATTTTGGGATGGCAATTTCACAATATTTATGACATTTTAAATTAACATATCTCCTTTACTCAGCAAATCCATTACTAGATGTTTATCCTTTAATATTCACTCAACTACACAATGATACAAAAAGAAGAATGCTCACTGCTGCATTATTTATAAGAGCAAAGAACTGAAAATAGCCTAGATGCTTGACAGTAGAGCTCTAGTTAAATAATGTGACAACTACTTCATATAATACAACACAGCTGTTGATAGAATGAGGCAGATTTGTATTAATGGAAATGGATAGTTGCTGTAAGAAAATAAAGTTAAAGAATAGCAAGTTTAGAATGAGTCTATCTGCATAAGAACGTATATATATGAAGAAATATTCTGGAAGGATAAACATGAAACTGTTACTACTTTTGGAAAGTAGAAATGGGGGCTAGAGGTTGTACTGGAAAGTTTACCTTTTATTTTATACTCATCTAGATGATTTTGTTTTGGCCATAGTCATGGGTTTTTAGTAATAGTATATTATTAACAGGTTTTTTAAAGGATGTACAAATCTGTTCTTTCCCTTGTTTTCCTATTTTCATCATATCTTCCAAACAAGAGTGGATATTTCTTGAATGGCCTCATGCAGGTTGATTCCAGTTGCATGTTGGTCAGAAACAGAAACTCAGTTAGACTACCTTACACTGTGTGTGTGCACGTGCTAAGCTGCTTCAGCCATGTCCCACTCTGTGTGACCCCATGGACTGTAGCCCACGAGGCCCTCTGTCCATGGAATTCTCCAGGCAAGAATACTGGAGTGGGTTTCCATGCCGTTTTCCAGGGGATCTTCCCCACCCAGAGATGGAACCCTCATCTCATATCTCCTGCACTGGCAGGCAGGTTCTTTATCACTAGTGCCACCTGGGGATGTACAGAATTAATAAAAGCATACTTGTGGAAATCAAGGAGGCAAGAACCATCGGCCCCCGCGCCCCCGCCCCCTTCCCCGGGAAGTCAGGAACAGCTGAATGGTTGAGATGTAGTGAAACCTAACACAGTGGGGCAGAATCATCTACACAGCACTGCTGCTGCTGCTGCTGCTAAGTCACTTCAGTCGTGTCCGATTCTGTGCGACCCTGGAGACGGCAGCCCATCAGGCTCCCCTGTCCCAGGCAAGAACACTGGAGTGGGTTGCCATTTCCTTTTCCAATGCATGAAAGTGAAAAGTGAAAGTGAAGTCGCTCAATCGTGTCCGACTCCTAGCGACCCCATGGACTGCAGCCTACCAGGCTCCTCTGTCCATGGGATTTTCCAGGCAAGAGTACTGGAGTGGGGTGCCATTGCTTTCTCCACACAGCACTAGGGTTCATTTATTTAATCACCTCATTAACTGAGCACATCCTTCTTGGGCAATTATGGAGATGTCTCTTTACTTCTACTATTCCTCAACCAGCTTGTCCATCTATTTTGTAGTTTCTTCTTTTTCATTTCTTCACATCAGTCATGGTTCTCATTGCCCTGACATCTTCTCAGTTTTTGCTCCTACATACTCTGCTTCTGCAGATTCTCTCTTTTCTGGATTAAATTCCAGAGGAAGAATCTAGGTCCATGTGAATTACCTTACCTTGAGATTTTCATTCCAGGCCACTTTGGATGGCCACTTTGAGAAAAGAACCCATCTTGTGCACTTAAAGAATTGAAGAATATAGAACTGTCTTACTATAGTAATTATTAAGTAGACATTTGTAGTAAGGATATGTTTAAAAATTAACTAGTAGTGTTTATATTCAAAAACGTTATAAGCTACCCACTCGACTGTCAGCTTTATGAAGTCAGGGCTCCTTTCATTCGTCCAGATTTCTCGCTTCAGTCAGTTCAGTCACTCAGTCGTGTCCGACTCTTTGCAGCCCCACGGTCTGCAGCACACCAGGCTTCCCTGTCCATCACCAGCTCCTGGAGCTTGCTCAAACTCATGTCCATCGAGAAATGGCTCATGTCATTTCTCATTTAGCATCTAGCTTATAACCATGCTGAGAAGCTCTTGTAAGCCAGAACAGATACTAGTTTATCATATGCCATATATCATATACCATCCATGTTTTTCAGAAAAGGGTAAATGTACAGCATAGTAGTCAATGACTTCAGGAGAATCAGTGCTTGTGGGTATAATGTGACTGAGTAAGAGTGCCCATTCTGTACAAGGCACAGTGCCATGCCCAAGCAGTGTGCAAGGGTGGAATCCCACCCTGTGACTCAGAGCTGAGAGCTGGAATGGAATGAAGGGCTCTTGTCCAAGAAAAAGGCAAGCACCACAGGAAAGGGATGCAAGGCTACACTTGGTAGGCAGTTCCCATTCCTGGCACAGCCACCCTGATCACAGGGCTGTCTAATTAGGTATTTGGTTGTGATGCCATCATGGGAGGTAGCATACAGACAAGCTAATGGGTTAGCATGGACATTGATAAGTTGAGGCACAGAAAAAGGTTTCAGGGAGGAGCCAGAAACCTGGAAATCTAGAGAAAAAAATGAGTCAGGGAACAAAATGGGTAGCTGACTAAGAATTTTATCTTTTCCTATTACCATATATATTTATTTCCAACTATGTTCATTACCTGAATTACTTCTATTTGGTGAACCTATAGCATCTCAAGGGGCTTCCCAGGTGGTGCTCGTGGTAAACACACACACACACACACACACACACACACAAACCCACCTGCCAATGCAGGAGACACAAGAGATGCAGTTTCAATCCCTGGGTCAGGAAGATCCCCTCGAGCAGGGAATGGCTACCTACTCCAGTATTCTTGCCTAGAGAATCCCATGGATAGAGGAGCCTGGTGGGCTCACAAAGAGTTGGATAAAACTGAACTGACTTAGCACGCATGCACGCATGGCATCTTAAATGGCTTTAACAAGGAGAACAGGCCTGGACCATGTTTCTAAAAGTCCACCTCATGCTTATAAGCTGTTTCCACTGAACCAAGAAAAATTCACTGAGAAACTCATAGTTTAACAAAACAACTGATGCAGCTAGACACTGAAGCTTAGTTAACTTCCCCTGGTTGGCAATACTTTGTTGACCTAAAACAAACAAACAATCCCAAAGACCATTTGTTAAACATCTATTCTGTTCCAAGCGCTGTACCAGTTTAATGCAGTGACAAAAGCTGCCAGTACCCTCTGCGGAGTAGGCCAGTGGGTCGCTTGCAAAGACTTTGTGGTCCTTTACTGTGAAAGTTGCAAGGTTTACAGCTGTTGCCAGGACTATTGAGCTCCTCAGGGACAAAGGCTGCCTGTGTCTTCTAGAGGGCAGGCCAATGGGGATCTTGATGGCACCCACCACGCGGCTGATACTGTGCTGATTATGATAGCCTCTGACCTTCTTCTTTGTTTCCAGCTTTCTCCAGATGTTTCAGCCAAGCTGGTCTCCCCAGCAATCCTTTCTGTGCCATTATTCTCCTTTTTTTTTTCTCCACTACTGCTGTAGCCTCTTAACTGAACTGTTGAGCCTTGCTAGAGCTATTTTTGTTCATGAATAGCAGTATGTTTTTTATAGGAGGATGAAAACTGACATTTCTTACTCTGCCTTCTTGCTAAAGTCCTAGATCTGCCTTTTTCTAATCACACAAAATACTTAAAAGACATATACTTAAGGGTCAAGATTTAATGAAATTAGTCTTTACTGCTTCATTAAGAGCATTCTTAAGTGAAGCTGTTTCTTTTCTTTGTCTTTCTCCCACACATTTGCAGCAGTAAGAACAAAGCTGACTAGAAATGGAAACCAGTAGGGTGACACTGATGGTATCTGTGCTAAAGCACCAGCTGGTTTACCCATTATTGCTTCTACATCATCTACGCAAATGTCAACAAAGTGGGGGGAAAAGCAAAAAATGTCTTATGTTATTATGAAAAGCAGTTTGAGCTCATGGATCCACTAAAAGTACTGGGGACAACCAAAGGGTCCCTGGTACACACTTTGAGAACTGCTGGTGAAATAGCACTCCCTGTTGCTTAGTGATGCTTCTACTAAAACAAAAGCTTTCTGGAGTCAGGTTCACTCCTGCCTTGTTTGTCATTTTAGTCTCAAAGCCCAGAAAGGTGCTCAGAATAAAATATTGCAAAATAAATATGTACGCAACAAATGAATTTAATGTTGGTTATAGTTGAACCTTGTACTCCACTGTTTTGCTTTCGATGTTCCCCTAGTAAATATCTATCAATTATAAAAGCAGACTCTATAAAACTGATCTCTTAAAAGACTTACCCTGCACACGACAATGTTGTCGGGGAAGTTTGTAATTTCCTCTGTTCTGTCTCGCCAGAGCAAAAATTTGAAGCTGTGGACAGACCAATGTTACAGTTCCGTGTTACAGCTCAGTTTTAATTGCAAGCAAAGGAAAATACATCCTTAAGGCGTGAGGGCAAGCTGACCCAAAAGACACAAAGAGAAGCCCAAAGCTCCTCTTTTTATGTTTTTTCTCCTCCCCCTGAGCCTGCCCTTTGTAAACTGGACTAACCAGAGGGCTGTTTGTTTTACCTGGGTCCTCACTCCAGTCCTTTGACCTTCCTTTGTTCTATTTTCACAAACTTTTCCCTTCTTTGTCTTTTGGCCACCAGCATTCTCCTTTTTCCTACTCTAACTACGTAACAATACCCTAAAAATTACATAGTCAAAATAGATTGTCTCTAATTCCGTAGGGGAACCGGTCTTATGCCTGAAAGCAAGAGAAGTGGTTTCTGGTGCATGCCCTAGTAACTTCCCATCCTCAAGCCCTGCATAGAAGGTCAGCTTTTCCATGACAACCTCTGTAACAAATGGTGCAAAATGCATTCCTTCCTTTTTTAATTTTTTCACAAAAGCTTCCTTTAAAAAGGCAGTGGGGAGGATGATTATAAAGCATTTAATGTCCATTTGCTTTTCAAGGTCTTTTTTTTTTTTTAAGTACCTATTTATTTCAGTTATAAGCTACTGTGAATAATAGAATATTTCTCACTGTGGGTCTAATTGTATCTGTTCAGTAGTGAACTTGTCTGGGGGAGAAGCATAACCCCTCCATCAAAAATCATGCTGCAAGGGCAAGGGCCTCCCCACCTTTGCACCTCCTGTTTTCTCTGCAGAGAATGTCCTCTGCCCTTTCTTGACAGGTAAAATCTTACCTGTCACTCAAGCCTTAACACAATCTCACCTCTTCTCTATAGCCTTGTCTTCCCACATGTAAGCAATGCTTTCGTCTGCTTCCCCACAGCATTTATACCACACTGCAGTGCTGATCATGATGAATTTTAAATTTTTATCAGCAGGGATGATGTAATCTTCAACTTTGGGTCCTCAGAGGCTAAAACAGAATAAATATTTAGCAAACGATCTTTGGGATTGTTGCTGCTGTGTTTTGTCTTGCTTTTTAGTAAATATTATTATTCTGTTGAGAGGATCTCAGCAAATCTCTATCTTCTGATTATCACACAGATAGATCATGATACCTATTCCACTATGGCATTATCACCTTAGAGAAGTTCAGTTCAGTTCAGTCGCTCAGTTGTGTCCGACTCTTTGCGACCCCATGAACCACAGCATGCTAGGCCTCCCTGTCCATCACCAACTCTCAGAGTTTACCCAAACTCAAGTCCATTGAGTCGGTAATGCCATCCAACCATCTCATCCTCTGTCATCCCCTTCTCCTCCTGCCCTCAATCTTTCCCAGCATCAGGGTCTTTTCAAGTGAGTCAGCTCTTCACATTAGGTGGCCAAAGTATTGGAGTTTCAGCTTCACATCAGTCCTTCCAATGAACACCCAGGACTGATCTCCTTTAGGATGGACTGGTTGGATCTCCTTGCAGTCCAAAGGACTCTCAAGACTCTTCTCCAACACCACAGTTCAAAAGCATCAATTCTTCTATGCTCAGGTTTCTTTATAGTCCAACCGTCACATCCATACATGATTACTGGAAAAACCATAGCCTTGACTAGACAGACCTTTGTTGACAAAGCAATGTCTCTGCTTTTTAATATAGGTTAATATGTCTGTTTTTAATATGTCTAGGTTGGTCATAACTTTCCTTCCAAGGAGTAAGTGTCTTTTAATTTCATGGCTGCAATCACCATCGGCAGTGATTTTGGAGCCCCAAAAAATAAAGTCTGACACTGTTTCCACTGTTTCCCCATCTATTTGCCATGGAGTGATGGGACCAGATGCCATGATTTAGTTTTCTGAATGTTGAGCTTTAAGCCAACTTTTTCACTCTCCTCTTTCACTTTCATCAAGAGGCTCTTTAGTTCTTCTTCATTTTCTGTCATAAGGGTGGTGTCATCTGCATATCTGAGGTTATTGATATTTCCCCCAGCAATCTTGATTCCAGCTTGTGCTTCTTCCAGTCCAGCGTTTCTCATGATGTACTCTGCATAGAAGTTAAATAAACAGGGTGACAATATACAGCCTTCACGTACTCCTTTTCCTATTTGGAACCAGTCTGTTGTCCATGTCCAGTTCTAACTGTTGCTTCCTGACCTGCATACAGACTCTCAAGAGGCAGGTCAGGTGGTCTGGTATTCCCAGCTCTTCCAAAATTTTCCACAGTTTATTGTGATTCACACAGTCAAAGGTTTGGCATAGTCAATAAAGCAGAAATAGATGTTTTTCTGGAACTCTCTTGCTTTTTCAATAATCCAGTGGATGTTGGCAATTTGATCTCTGGTTCCTCTGCCTTTTCTAAAACCAGCTTGAACATCAGGAAGTTCACAGTTCACGTATTGCTGAAGCCTGGCTTGGAGAATTTTGAGCATTACTTTACTAGCATGTGAGATGAGTGCAATTGTGTGGTAGTTTGAGCATTTTTTGACATTGCCTTTCTTTGGGATTGGAATGAAAACTGACCTTTTCCAGTCCTGTGGCCACTGCTGAATTTTCCAAATTTGCTGACATATTGAGTGCAGCATTTTCACAGTATCACCTTTTAGGATTTGAAATAGCTCAACTAGAATTCCATCACCTCCACTAGCTTTGGTCATAGTGATGCTTCCTAAGGCCCACTTGACTTCACATTCCAGGATGTCTGGCTCTAGGTGAGTGATCACACCATCGTGATTATCTGGGTTGTGAAGGTCTTTTTTGTACAGTTCTTCTGTGTATTCTTGCCACCTCTTCTTAATATCTTCTGCTTCTGTTAGGTCCATACCATTTCTGTCTTTTATTGAGCCCATCTTTGCCTGAAATGTTCCTTTGGTATCTCTAATTTTCTTGAAGAGATCTCTAGTCTTTCCCATTGTATTGTTTTCCTCTATTTCTTTGCAGTGATTGCTGAGGAAAGCTTTCTTATCTCTTCTTGCTATTCTTTGGAACTCTGCATTCAGGTGCTTATATCTTTCCTTTTCTCCTTTGCTTTTTGCTTTTCTTCTTTTCACAGCTATTTGTAAGGCATCCCCAGACAGCCATTTTGCTTTTTTGCATTTTTTTTTCTTGGGGATGGTTTTGATCCCTGTCTCCTGTAAAATGTCACGAACTTCCATCCATAGTTCATCAGGCACTCTGTCTATCAGATCTAGTCCCTTAAACCCATTTATCACTTCCACTGTATAATCATAAAGGATTTGATTTAGGTCATACCTGAATGGTCTAGTGGTTTTGCCCACTTTCTTCAATTTAAGTCTGAATTTAGCAATAAGGAGTTCATGATCTGAGCCACAGTCAGCTCCCAGTCATTTTTGCTGACTTTATAGAGTTTCTCCATCTTTGGCTGCAAAGAATATATTCAATCTGATTTCGGTGTTGACCATCTGGTGTTGTCCATGTGTAGAGTCTTCTCTTGTGTTGTTGGAAGAGGGTGTTTGCTATGACCAGTGCGTTCTCTTGGCAAAACTCTATTGGCCTTTGCCCTGCTTCATTCCATATTCCAAGGCCAAATTTGCCTGTTACTCCAGGTGTTTCTTGACTTCCTACTTTTGCATTCCAGTCGCCTATAATGAAAAGGACATCTTTTTGGGGTGGTAGTTCTAAAAGGTCTTGTAGGTCTTCATAGAACCGTTCAACTTCAGCTTCTTCAGCATTACTGGTTGTTACACCTCAGAGAAACCAGATTTCAAAAATGCACTATAAATCTTGGTACTGAAGAAATAAACTGCAGAAAAACATAAACTGAAGAAAAACACTGAAGAAATAAACTGCATTTTATTATTTTTCTTGCTGCCTTATTATTTCTTCAGTATTTTCCAGAAGCTTCAAGAAAAAGGTGCATCCGTAAAGAGGAAGCCCAGCTCTTTGACATACCAACAAAAGATGGTCCCCAGACCAGCAGCATTACTTTCACTGGGAGCTTATTAGAAATGCCAACTCTCAGTTCCAAGCCCCCAAATATCCACTTTAACAAAGTCCCCCAGGAGATTTGTATGCTTGTTAATGATTGAAAAGCACTGATCTAACTTAAAAATCACCTTCATCCATTTCTCTCATTTTTCTTGTCTTCAAGCAGCTGCTCCCCTATGTTTGATCCATGAGTGCTTTGTGATGCTAAATTTCTGCCAGTGGGTAGTAGAAATATTTTTGGAAAGTAAACAAATCTTACTTCATCCCCATCCTTCTACAGAGGAAGGAAGGCCCATGAAGATAAGAAAATGATCCTAGGAAGATGAGGAAGAATCAAAAGTGCAGAGGGAAGATGTTTTTAGGGGTGATTGGTTAACCTGAGAACATCTATATTTGAAGAAATTTTACTTTAATCTTGTGTACACTCTGGAAGAAATCTGCTTCCCTGTTAGAATCCAGATTACTCTGCTCAGATTCAGCCTTGGGCAAATAATTAAAACAAAACTACTGAATCACCATTGGTGATAAACTCATGAGTTCAGAAAAACATTCTAAAGTCTCTGATCTTTAAAGAGTATGATAAACCACTGATTTACTCTTAATTATTTTTATTTCTGCTCACCTGTCTGTGATCTGTGATTCAGCAATTGGGAAGTGTCTTTAAAAAAAAAAAAGGTGTTTTCCCTAAGCTTATTAAACTGTTGACTTGTGGTTCTAACACATTACACTAAACAAAAATATGAACTTCAGTGAGAATCTGATACAATCTAAGAAGGCTTAGATGTTGACTTTTCACAATGAAAGCTTTCTGTCTTTTTTTTTTTTTCATATATTCGTAGCTTGTTGGTTTATAGGGATCCAGAATAAACCACGGTGGTGTAAAAATTTATTTTGATCTGAAGACCTTTGAGTTCCTGAAATTCCTCTGCCTAAAAGCAGAGCCTCCATTGTCACAAATGGAAGAACCCCATTGTCACAAATCACCTCCCTAGGAGTTATGCTAATCTCTTTTTGGAGAACAGAAGTCAGTATCACACCCAAGCAGACACACTCCTATCTCCCATTTATTATCCTAAAGCCCATTTATCTCTTAAAACTGTTTTTCCTTAAGTGGCCCTTTTAATCCCCTTTCACAGAGGAGCCTTTTAGGCTACAGTCCACAGGGTTGCAAAGAGTTGGGCACGACTGAGCGACTTCACTTTCACTTTCATTTTCAAGGACTCATTTGTTCTCCCACAAGTGTCACTCTGCCCCACCCAGTCCCCTGTTAAAATGGGTGTAAGCTCCAAACTCCCCTCCTTGAGTCGCATTTCTTTGTGAATTGCCTTGTGTACATATGTAATTAAGTCTTTTTTTCTTGCTAATTTGTCACTTGTCCGTTTAATTGGAGGCCCCATACACTTCATTTAAGAGGGTAAAGGAAAAGATTTTGGTTTGCAGGCAATGTTTAATCTTATCAAATTTGAGGCACTGTAAATTAGTATTAAAAGGGCTTCCCAGGTGGTGTAGTGGTAAAGAATCTTCCCCCAATGCAGGAGACATGTAAGACTCAAATTTGATCCCTGGTGGGGAAGATCCCCTGGAGTAGGAAATGGCAACTCAGTCCAATATTCTTGCATGGAAAATTCCATGAACTGAGGAACTTGGTGGGCTACAGTCCACAGGATTGCAGAGTTGGACGTGACTTAGTGACTCAACAACAATGTTATATTTCTTTCCTACTGCAAAGCATAATTCCACACCTGGTATTGTTGTAGCCACGCATTCCGAGAAACAAACTCACTCAAAAGGATAATGCAAATAGTGGAGCACAGTTTATTATACCAGCAGTCCCAAGGCAGAGTCTTCTCTTAGCCAAGAACCCTGACCAGTTTTTGTGAAAACCTTATATACCTTAAGTGTTTGTGCCCAAACCCACCTCCCCGAATTCCCTGAACTAGCCTGAACAAAGGAAAAGAAAGATACAATCAAAGTTAACCTGTGATTCATATGCCTTAAGCCTAGGTAGTTAACAGTGGACAATTATCAATAGACCTGTGGTCATACCCCAGTTACATAGATAATTAGGGTATTCTTTTAGTCGATGGAGAGTCTAGGTATGAGCCCTGGGGCTCTTCCATCTGGGGAGTCTGGTTTTGCAGTTGGTATGTCGTTTCCATAGATACTGGGCATATATCTATATAGAGAGATATATGTCTGGCCCAAGGTGGAGTCCTGCTTTCAAGATGGAGCCTGTCCTGTCTGTTTCCTCTTTGAATATCACTACTAATAATGTTCTTGTTGTTCAGTTGCTCAGTTCTGTCCAACTCTTTTTGAAGTCGCTTAGTTGTGTCCGAATCTTTGCAACCCCATGGACTGTTGCCTACAAGGCTCCTCTGTCCGTTGAATTTTCCAGGCAAGAGTATTGGAGTGGGTCGCCATTTCCTTCTCCAGGGCATCTTCCCAAGCCAGGGATCGAACCCAGGTCACCTGCATAGCAGGCAGACACTTTACTGTCTGAGCCACCAGGAAAGCCCCTTCACTAACAATGTTCTTGCTGTTCAGTTGCTCGGTTCTGTCCATCTCTTTTGGGACCCCATGGACTGTAGCCTGCCAGGCTCCTCTGTCTATGGGATTCGCCAGGCAAGAATACTAGAGTGGGCTGCTGTTTCCTTTTTCAGGGGATCTTCCTGACCCAGGGATTGAACCCACATCTTTTGTGTCTCCTGCACTGGCAGGTGGATTCTTTACCCCTGAGCCACCAGGGAAGCCCACCACTAATACTGCATTCTTAATCTTTAATATCTAACAAGTGTATTTGAAAGATGAAGATAGGTTGGAAAGTTAAAGCATCAAGGGATTTGGAAAGTTTTACCATTTGCCATTCATGGTAGAACAATGCAAAGATTATTATTACAATACATTATCATAAAAGATGTGACATTTATATAAATTCAATTACCACTCAAATAACATGGACTTATCATTTGGCAGTTATGCTATATTATGTTAAATCTTATATTTAGCACATTTTATCATACACATTTCTACATGATTGCAGAGACTGTCTCTCTAACCATTGTCACACAGGATACTATATCATCCACTAAGTATTTTTTAACTGTATTTTTAAAAATTGAAGTGTAGTTGATTTACAGTGTCATGCCAATCTCCACCGTAGAGCAAAGTGACTCAGTTATACAGACATTCTTTTTTTTTTTTAATATTCTTTTCCATTATGGGTTATCACAAGATATTGAATATAATATCCTGTGACATGGGTTTGATCACTGGGTTGGGAAGATCCCTGGAGAAGGAAATGGCAACCCATTCCAGTACTCTTGCCTGGAGAGTTCCATGGACAGAGGAGCCTAGTGGGCTATAGTCCACAGGGTCGCAAAGAGTTGGACTTGACTTTGTGATTAAACAACAAAGAACTCACAAGACTTTGCAGAGAATAGTTTAGAAATGCAATTTTTCTATACCTATATGTCTCTGCCAATGGAACAAAAAGTTTTTTTAAATAAAATTTCTTTTCCACAATGTTTTTCATTATAAGAAATTTTATTTTCTATGTCATATCTCACATTTAACTGAAATTAGTAAACAATGGAGATGATTGTTCCTGGATTTGATCTAATCAAAGTGAGCCCTTTAGAGATGGCCTCTAAGAAAGCCATTCTTCTGACCTTGAAGGATGAGTCACTATGAGTTCTACAAGGAAACAAATTCTACCAAATTGCAAGAAGAGATTTCTGGAACTCGGATGAGACTCCAGCTCTACAGACGGCTTGATTGAGCAGAGAATACAGTAATATGCTGCCAGGACTTTGGACCTATAGCCACTGAAATAATAAGTGGAGCTTGTTTTAAGCTATTAAATCATTGGTAAACTGTTACACAGCAGTAGAAAACAAATAGGCTTATCTAGAGGTGGTGCTAGAGTTCCATTCTTTTCATTATGACATAAACACTCTCACAGCATTTCCTTGCTGCCTGTGCTATTATTTGAAGTGGTGAGAGGGCTTCCCTGGTGGCTCAGTGGTAAAGAATCCGCCTGCAGTGCAGGAGGCACAGGAGACCTGGATTCAGTCCCTGGGTTGGGTAGATCCCCTGGAGGAGGGCATGACAAGCCACTCCAGGATTCCTGCCTGGAGAATCCCATGGACAGAGGAACCTGGCGGGCTACAGTCCATGAGGTTGCAAAGAGTCCAACATGACTAAAGCAACTGAGCATGCACGCACAAAGTGGCGAGAACTTTCCTCAGTACCCACAGTGTGCATGTTCCACTGGTGTAGACGGACTGTTAAAGACCCAGTCATATGATATTCTTTCCCCTCAGGTAAAAAGACACATGGGGTACACTTTTTTGTCTTCTCTCTCCAACTAGATTGTGCATTCCATTTGGGGTGATCATGTGTGTGTAATTTTTGTAACCATTTAAAAAGTATTTATCATGTTCATTGCTCTAAGTCTATTCAGTCTATTGTAGAAAAGCAAATGGCATTTGTTTTTCTTTGATGAATCTGTCACCAGTTTCCCAAATGGTTAATATAATTTAGTTAAAATATTCATTTTATTTCACAAATTTTCAATTTCAAGATCCTGATGACTATTCACTCAACTGTGATGCCAAAACCTTTCTTTGACACTAAACACTATTTAGCTACAAAAAGAATAATAAATGTCAGCTACTTTGGACCCACTAATTAATAATTGCCAAAGTTTTTAACATCTATAAGAGGTAGCATTAAGACAATGCTTATAATACTCAAATAACTAATATTCACTTTGTTACCATCTATTGGCACATATTTCTAATCCACAGGTGAGAAAAGAAAGAATTTCTTATTTATTAACAGATTTCTAAGAAAAATACTCTCTCTAATCCAGCTTCTGAAAGTCAGTATTTTCAAACAAATATCCTCAGCACATGGATATTTACTTATGCCATAAATAAATTTATTTATATATTCCTTAAATTACAAAGGATGCAATAGAAGTTTTTAAAAATTGAACTGAGAAATCCACAAATATTTTAATAACTATTTTAATATAAAGAATAACAAAACTATTTTTCTTTGAAGATAAACAATATATAGTATGATATGGGGACAAAACCAATATTTCATATGCTTTTTTATTTATAAAAGATATTTCAGCCTAATGCTTTATAATGTAGGAATTTGCAGATATGAGTTTAAGTTCAGTTTGCTTAGATATTTGGGTTTAGTGACCCATCTTAGCTGACCAAAAAAAAAAAAAAGATGGAGATACAAATGGAAAAAATATCTTTTTTTTTTTTTACTTTGCATATGAAATCATCCTACTCATTTCTCTATATTGTCCACTAAAGATTTTTGTTGAAATTCAAGCAAGCTTTAATCTTCCCCTAAAGTCTGTCAGTTTTTCTTATAAACTAATCAAATGTTAATTATATCTTTAAATAATGGTTCAAAACCCACTGAGTCACTTTTGAAGATTTTCAGGGTAGAAAATTCATTTTCCGTGTTTTTAAGTATGCAGATTTTTAGCAACAAAATTATGTAATGATAGAAACATCCATTTTCAAAATGCTCTTTCCACAGCCTGCATTTATTTCAGAAAAAGAGTTCTTTTTATTGATCAACTTCTTGGATCTTAGTAGATTATTCCTCTTAATTAGGTTGGGAAATAAATTGCATTAAGAGTAGGAAATGTGTCAGCAATGTCATTTTCAGATGGCGTACTTGTGGTTGCATTACTCACAATGTCTTCAATCAATCTCAATTCCTTTTAAGCCACTAGTCCATTTTCTGAAGACCTAGGTCAGTGAAAATCAGGGGGAAAAAAATCCATATGTTCACCTAAATGAGTCTCAGTGAACTGCTTTGTGTTATAATAATGTTAACTGATGAGAATGTTGCTATCAACCTCTCCATGCTAAAGATCCACCTTTCCTTCCACAGTAGGCTGATGGGTTCATTTTGAGGGCCAGAGTATGAGAAAAACCTAATGCCTTTCTTAGTTTTCACATTAAAATAAAATATTTTTAGTTTCTTCTTTCCCCATCTCAAATAGATGTCTTGAACAGCTCACTTTGAAGAATGATGTTGTTCATCCCCTTCACCAAGTCCTAGTGATTCTTGATAAAATTTCAATTCCTGAGTCCCATCCAGACCTACTGGGGCAATGATGGGAGATTTAAAAACAAGCTTTACAGCTATACACTACAAAATGACAACTTGTCTTGAATCAGTGATTCCCAAGCAAAGTAGAGAAATAGGCGTATATCAGAATTAACTTGGGATGCTTGTTAAAAATATTCAGAAACTGGATTCCATCCAAAAGCAACTAAAATCTCTAGGAATAGGACCCGGACTTTTGTATTTTTAAAGCGATTTCTCAGGCAGGAACCGGTATGAAAACCACTGCAGTCTCCATCATTGAAGTGAACTTTTTAAATAAAAACTGACACTTTTCTTATTCTTCACACGATTCCATGGCTAGCAAAGTTTTAAGAATTCTTTGAGATTCTTAGCTTAGATCTGTGGTTCTCAAAATAGGGATCTTGGGCCAGCAGCAACAGCATCACTTGGAAACTTTAGAAATACAGGTTCTCAGATCCCACCCCACTCACTGAATCAGAAACTTTGGGACGGGGCTGAGCACTTTGTGCTATAAGGAGACCTGAAGATAATTCTGATGCACACTTATGTTGAATGCTGCTGGTTGAGGTCAAATCGTGAAAATTACCTGTCCCATTTTTGTGGGGAGAAAAGGTTTTTTAATAATTTCATATTTAAAAACTAACTTATTAAAAGTTGTGCTGTTGACAATGAAAAAAAACTTCTCTCTGTGTTTCCTTTAAGTTATGTGCTGCAGATATTGGCAAGGATAGAACCTTTTTAAATATTTGTATTGGGGGAATCTGAGACTAGAATTGAGGAAATATTTTAAGGTTAAATTCTCACAAATACTTCCTCCCAAAGACCTTGTGCCAGTCCGTCTGTGATTTCCCAGCAGATGTTTTCCATTATACTGTTACTGGGTCATGACAGACTCTGCACAGTTTGCAGTTGCCATGACAACCACAGTTTTCTGTCTGTAGAGAATAGTATACAGCTCAGAGGTATACCTTTTTTCTCAGTAATGGAAATGCTGATCCACTAAAGGAATTGAATAAGTTGACAACTGTAGTTTGATAAATCAGCAGTAAATTTGCAGGATCACATTTATTAAACATGCTTTATCCAGTGGACAGTATGCTATTTCCACTAAATTTTCTAAACAAATAGAGATCCTTTGGTAAGCATATCAGTCTTTAAAACTATAAAAAGCTGGGGAAAATGTTTTATTATTCTTATAAACCATATTTTTCATGGAGGAGAAGATGATTCCAGGGGAAAAGAGCCACAAATTTTGGTGATTCATAGTCATGGTTTTGCACTCATTTTGAACCTATTTTCCCCTTGGTCACTTTACAAAAAGGAAAGCAAGTATTAATTTGCAAAGCAGTGATAATTTAATAACACTGTAGACTTGAAAGCAATGTATGTAACATCTAATTGTTGGTAATTTTATTTGGAAACTTGTTATCTAGGGCATCATTAGGTTTTACATACACAAAAATGCTATGGTAAAATGTTTTCAGAATTAAGGCCTTTGAAAAATGAACCAATTATCATTTTTAAATTAAATCAGGAACAAGTTTTTTTTTTTTTTTTTTTGTCTGTCTGTTTTGTTTTTTTTTTTTCCTACCAGTGTATGTCAGGGCATGACCATTTTTCTCTCAAATACTCATAACATACTGAAATCATATTCTGGTTAATTTATGACCTAGATGAAAAGGGAAATCTTTCAAAAGAGGTATTCTAAATTATTACTTTCCGTTCTAGGTCCCATGAAGTCAGGGTCAAAGTAAAATGTTCATCTAGGAAGCTGTAAAATCTAATGGCATTTCTTCTACTACAAAAGTAAGTAGAGAGGGGCTCCATTTTCTACTTGTTTTTGCAATATTTTAAATTTATTGCTTTGGAATAGTTTTGATTAAATATAATCAGGTATATGCACCACGGGGCTTCGCTGGTGGCTCAGGGGTAAAGAATCTGCCTGCCAATTCAGGAGCTTCAGGTTCAATCTCTGCACTGGGAAGAAGCATTGGAGAGGGAAATGACAATTTACTGGCAATTCACTTCAGTATTCTTGCCTGGGAAATCCCGTGGGCAAAGGAGCCTGGTGAGCTATAGTCCATGGAGTCCCAAAGAATTGGACATGACTTAGTGACTAAACAACAAATACACATCATATTGATATGCAATTGTTCCATTTTAATTGATTATTTTTTAATTTGCTATAACTTGATGAAAATTTGAAAATATTTTCATTTTTCTTTCTCCAAGAAAATAAAAATTCTTTATATTCTTTCATTGCAACTTTTGCTGAATTATACACCTTGAATTAATTATATTTGGTATTTTCCTTTTACCAGTTGCATCTTATTGTACTGCATAAGGGGTGTATGTACTTTTATTGTTTCTTACTTGTAGATTATATGCTACCTAAAGTTCAATATTATTTCTTTGGTTTGTCTTTGTATCCCTTGTAATGCCTAACCTAAACATAGGTGCACAACAAATTCTTGATTAATCAATTAAAATAAAATATTTTATCTTCCTGTATATTTCAATTGAGCAAATATTAATCATGTATTGCTTTCTACATTTCTGAATTTTCCAGATTCTAAAGTTAATAAATTTTTGTAATATGAAAAAAAACTAATCTATATTTTAAAATAAAGCAAAAGTGAAATTCAGTAGTTACCTTTCTGCCTTGACATTTCTCTCAGCTCTGCATCACTGGGTAAATACAACAGTGATATTCCTAGGTTTTTCTCATCCTCCACTGCCTCTGAAATTATTATTTACAATTTTGAAGTGTGGGTGCGATCCTAAGATGGCAGAGGAATAGGACAGGGAGACCACTTTCTCCCTCACAAATTCATCAAAAGAACTCTTGAACGCTGAGCAAATTACACAAAATGACTTCTGAATGCTGGCAGAGGACACCAGGCACCCAGAAAGGCAGCCCATTGTCTTTGAAAGGAGGTAGGACAAAATATAAAAGATAAAAAGAGAGACAAAAGAATTAGGGACAGAGACCCATCCTGGAAGGGAGTACTAAAAGAGAAGTTTCCAAACACCAGGAAGTCCTCTCACCAGTGGGTCTGTGGGGAGTTTTGGAATCTCAGAGGGCAACATAACCAGGAGGAAAAATAAATAAATAAATAAACCCCACAGATTACGTGCCTAACGGCAACTCCCAGCAGAGAAATAGCCCAAACGATGGAGGCGCAGGCTGCATTGCATAGGATAAGGACCAGGCCTGAATGCCCTGAGGGCAATGTGAGGGAGCTAATGTGAAATAGCAACCCAAACTGTGGGATAGCCAGAGAGAGAGAGAGAGAAAGGAAGAGAGAGAGAGAAATTTCCCGCGAAAAGCCCTAACCTAAGGCACTGCTAGCCTGTTCACAGAAAAAAGGATTGAACAAATATCAGAGGAGAGCTAGCCAGCAGCGGACTGGCCCATCCTTCACTGGAGGCAGGGAGGCGGGCAAGCAACGGCCAGAGCCTGAAAGGGGCAATCTTGGCCCCAGAGATGGCATCCACTACCAAACTGCGAGCAGCCTCCTAGTTGCTAACCAAGTCTTCCTGGGATCCTGGACAGTTAACATCCGCTGGGAGGGTCGCAGCCAGAGATCAACTCCCCAGAAGAGGCACATGGCTCACCGGAAAGGGCGCTCCCGCTGAGCACCCAGAAACCGAGCAGCTGGGACTGGGGAGGCGACAAGACGCACGGCACCTGGGGAGTGTGCCCTCGCCAAGCACCTGGTCTCCTGAGCTGCTCAGACCTGGGAAGGGCAAAAAACGCAGACCCAACTGAGTCTGCACCTTTGTGGAGTACCTGAGAACCTGAACCTGAGCAGCTTAGACCTGGGAAGTACAGGCAACCCAGGGCCCACTTTAGACAGTTCCCCTGCAGAGCAACCTGGAGCCTGAGTAGCATAGACTGGGAAAACACGCATGCGGTGAGCGGGGGCAAACCCAGTGTGGCCAAGACACTGCGAGCACTCCCCACACACGCCAGTGATATTTGTTTGCAGTGTTCCTCCCTCCCCACAGCACAACTGAACAAGTGAACCTAAATAAGTGACCACCTTTGCCCCCTTGTGTCAGGGCAGAAATTAGACACTGAAGAGACTTGCAAACAGAAGAAGCCAAAATAAACAGAGGGAACCGCTTTGGAAGTGACAGGTGCAACAGATTAAAACCTTGTAGCTAGCACTGACTACATTGGAAGGGGCCTATGGATCTTGCGAAGTATAAGCTGGAACAAGGAACTATCTGAAACTGAACTGACCCCACACTGCCTGCAACAGCACCAGAGAAATTCCTAGATGTATTTTTACTATTATCATTTAAAAAACTTTTTTAAATTTTAAGTCCTCTATTACTCCTTTAATTTTCTCTTTTATAACCTACTATTACCTTGCAAAAAAAAAAAAAGACCCTATTTTTAAAGCAAACTTCATATATATTTTTTTATAATTTTTGTGATTTTTTTTTTTAATATTGTATTTTTGAGAGTCTAACCTCTACTCTAGGATTTTAATCTTGCTTTTTGGTATTTGTTATCAATTTTGTACCTTTAAGAATCCAATCTTCAGTACCCATTTTTACTTAGGAGTGTGATTACTGGCTTGATTGCTGTCTCCCCCTTTTGACTCTCCTTTTTCTCCCCTAGGTCACCTCTATCTCCTACCTCCCCTCTCTTTTCTCTACCCAACTCTGTGAATCTCTTTGGGTATTCCGGGCTGTGGAGAACACTTAGGGAACTGATTACTGGCTAGATCTGTCTCTCTCCTTTTGACTCCCTCTCTTCTCCTGGTCACTTCTATCTCCTTCCTCCCTCTTCTCGTCTCTTCTCTATGTAACTCCGTGAACCTCTCTGGGTGTTCCAGGCTGTGGAGAGCACGTAGGGATTTGATTACTGGCTAGATTGCTCTCTCCCCTTTTGATTCACCCTCTTCTCCTCCTGGTCACCTCTATCTCCCTCCTCCCTCTTCTCTTCTCCATGTAACTCAGCGAACCTTTCTGGGTGTCCCTCATCATGCAGAATCTTTTCTCCATTAACCTAGATGTTTTATCATTGATGCTGTATTGATGGAGAAGTCTTGAGGCTACTGTAAGAATAAGACTGAAAACCAGAGGCAGGAGGCTTAAGTCCAAAACCTGAGAACACCAGAGAACTCCTGACTAGAGGGAACATTAATCAATAAGAGCTCATCCAAAATCCTCTATACCTACACTAAAACCAAGCACCACCCAAGAGCCAACAAGTTCCAGAGCAAGTCATATCACACAAATTCTTCAACAACAGAGGAACTTAGCCCTGAGCTTTAATATACAGGCTGGCCAAAGTCACACCAAACCCACAGACATCTCAAAACTCACTACTGGACACTTCATTGAACTTCAGAGAGAAGAAATCCAGCTCCACACACCAAAACACTGACACAAGCTTCCCTAACCAGGAAACCTTGACAAGCCACTCATCCAACCCCATCCACAGGGAGGAACCTCCACAATAAAGAGGAACCACAAACTGCCAGAATACAGAAAAGCCATCCCAAACACAGCAATCTAAACAAGATGAAAAGTCAGAGAAATACTCAGTAGATAAAGGAACATGATAAATGCCCACCAAACCAAACAAAAGAGGAGGAGATAGGGAGTCTACCTGAAAAACAATTCAGAATAATGATAGTAAAAATGATCCAAAATCTTGAAAACAAAATGGAGTTACAGATAAATAGCCTGGAGACAAGGATTGAGAAGGCACAAGAAAAGCTTAACAAGGATTTACAAGAAACAAAAGAGTCAATCAATAATGAATAATGCAATTAATGAGATCAAAAACACTCTGGAGGGAACCAATAGTAGAATAACTGATGCAGAAGATAGGATAAGTGACGTAGAAGATAGAATGGTGGAAATAAATGAAGAAGAGAGGAAAAAAGAAAAAAGAATTAAAAGAAATAAGAACCACCTCAGAGACCTCTGGGACAATGTCAAATGCCCCAACATTTGAATCATAGGAGTCCCAGAAGAAAAAGACAAATAGAAAGGCCATGAGACAATACTTGAGGAGATAATAGTTGAAAACTTGCCTAAAATGGGGAAGAAAATAGTCAACCAAGTCCAAGAAAGCCAGAGTCCCAAACAGAATAAACCCAAGGTGAAACAACCCAAGACACATATTAATCAAATTAACAAAGATCAAACACAAAGAACAAATATTAAAAGCAGCAAGGGAAAAATAACAAATAACCCACAAGGGGATCCCCATAAGGATAACAGCTGCTGATCTTTGAATAGAAACTCTTCAGGCCAGAAGGGAATGGCAGGACATACTTAAAGTGATGAAAGAGAAAAACCTACAACCCGGATTACTGTACCCAGCAAGGATCTCATTCAAATATGAAGGAGAAAGCAAAAGGTTTACAGACAAGCAAAAGCTGAGAGAATTCAGCACCACCAAACCAACTCTTCAACAAATACTAAAGGATCTTCCCTAGACAGGAAACACAGAAAGGGTGTATAAACTCGAACCCAAAACAACAAAGTTAATGACAACAGAATCATATTAATCAAGAATTACCTTAAACATAAATGTGTTGAATGCCCCAACCAAAAGACAAAGACTGGCTGGATGGATAAAAAAACAAGACCCCTATATATGCTGTCTACAAGAGACCCACCTCAAAACAAAGGACTCGTACAGATCGAAGTGAAGGGCTGGAAAAAGATATTTCACACAAATGTAGACCAAAAGAAAGCAGGAATAGCAGTACTCGTATCAGATAAAATAGGCTTTGAAATAAAGGTGAAAACAGACAAAGAAGGACACTACATAATGATCAAAGGATCAATCCAAGAAGAAGATATAACAATTATAAATATATATGCACCCAACATAGGAACACAACAATATGTAAGGCAAATGCTAAGAAGTATGAAAGGGGATATTAACAATAACACAATAATAGTGGGAGACTTTCATACTCCACTCACACCTATGGATAGATCAAATAAACAGAAAATTAGCAAGGAAACACAAACTTTAAATGATACAATGGATGACTTAGACCAAATTGATATCTATAGGACATTTCACCCCAAAACAATAAATTTTACCTTTTTCTCAAGTGCACACAGGACCTTCTCCAGGATAGATCACATTCTGGGCCATAAATCTAGCCTTAGTAAATTCAAAAACACCAAAATCATTCCAAGCATATTTTCTGATCACAATGCAGTAAGATTAGATGTCAACTACAGGAAAAAAAACTATTAAAAATTCCAACATATGGAGGCTAAAACAGCACGCTTCTGAATAACCAACAAATCACAGAAGAAATCAAAAAAGAAATAAAAATACGCATAGAAACGTATGAAAATGAAAACACAACAACCCAAAGCCTATGGGACACTGTAAAAGCAGTGCTAAGGGGAAAGTTCATAGCAATATCGGCTTAACTTAAGAAACAAGAAAAAGATCAAATAAACAACCTAACTGTACACCTAAAGCAACTAGAAAAGGAAGAAATGAAGAGCCCCAGGGTTAATAGAAGGAAAGAAATCCTAAAAATTAGGGCAGAAATAAATGCAAAATTAACAAAAGAGACAATAGCAAAAATCAACAAAGCTAAAAGCTGGTTCTTTGAGAAGATAAACAAAATAGAAAAACCATTAGCCAGACTCATCAAGAAACAAAGGGAGAAGAATCAAATCAACAAAATCAGAAATGAAAATGGAGAAATCACAACAGACAAAACAGAAATGCAAAGGATCATAAGGAACTACTATCAGCAACTATATGCCAATAAAATGGACAACTTGGAAGGAATGGACAAATTCTTAGAAAAGTATAACTTTCCAAAACTGAACCAGGAAGAAATAGAAAATCTTAACAGACCCATCGCAACCATGGAAATCGAAAGTGTAATCAGAAATCTTCCACCAAACAAAAGCCCAGGACCAGATGGCTTCATAGCTGAATTCTACCAAAAATTTAGAGAAGAGCTAACACCTATCCAACTCAATCCTACTCAAACTCTTCCAGAAAATTGCAGAGGAAGGTAAACTTCCAAACTCATTCTATGAGGCCACCATCACCCTAATACCAAAACCAGACAAAGATGCCACAAAAAAAAGAAAACTACAGGCCAATTTGACTGATGAACATAGATGTAAAAATCCTTAACAAAATCCTAGCAAACAGAATCCAACAACATATTAAAAAGACCATACATCATGACCAAGAGGGCTTTATCCCAGAGATGCAAGGATTCTTTAATATCCACAAATCAATCAATGTAATACACCACATTAACAGATTGAAAGATAAAAACCATATGATTATCTCAATAGATGCAGAGAAAACCTTTCACAAAATTCAACATCCATTTATGATAAAAGCTCTCCAGAAAGCAGGCATAGAAGGAAAATATCTCAATATAATAAAAGCTATATATGACAAACCCACAGCAAACATTATCCTCAATGGTGAAAAATTGAAAGCATTTCCCCTAAAGTCAGGAACAAGTCAAGGGTGCCCACCCTCACCACTGCTATTCAACATAGTTTTGGAAGTATTAGCCACAGCAATCAGAGAAGAAAAAGAAATAAAAGGAATCCAGATTGGAAAAGAAGTAAAACTCTCACTGCAGATGACATGATCCTCTACATAGAAAACCCTAAAGACTCCACCAGAAAATTACTAAAGCTAATCAATGAATATAGTAGAGTTGCAGGATATAAAATTAACACAGAGAAATCCCTTGCATTCCTATATACTAACAATGAAAAAACAGAAAGAGAAATTAAGGAAACAATTTCATTCACCATTGCAACAAAAAGAACAAAATACTAGGAATAAATCTACCTAAAGAAACAAAAGACCTATATATAGAAAACTATAAAACACTGTTGAAAGAAATCAAAGAGGACACAAATAGATGGAGAAATATACCATGTTCATGGATTGAAAGAATCAATATAGTGAAAATGAGTATACTACCCAAAGCAATCTATAGATTCAATGCAATCTCTGTCAAGCTACCAACGGTTTTTTCACAGAAGTAAAACAAATAATTTCACAGTTTATATGGAAATACAAAAAACCTCAAATAGCCAAAGCAGTCTTAGAAAGAAGAATGGAACTGGAGGAATCAACCTGCCTGACTTCAGGCTCTACTACAAACCTACAGTCATCAAGACAGTATGGTACTGGCACAAAGACAGAAATATAGATCAGATCAGATCAGATCAGTCGCTTGGTCGTAGATCAATGGAACAAAAGAGAAAGCCCAGAGATAAATCCATTCACCTATGGACACCTTATCTTCAACAAAGGAGGCAAGAATATACAATGGAAAAAAGACAATCTCTCTAACAAGTGGTGCTGGGAAAACTGGTCAACCACTCATAAAAGAATGAAACTAGAACACTTTCTAACACCACACACAAAAATAAACTCAAAATGGATTAAAGATCTAAACATAAGATGAGAAACTATAAAACTCTAAGAGTAAAACATAGGCAAAACACTCTCTGACATAAATCACAGCAGGATCCTCTATGACCCACCTTCCAGAGTAATGGAGATAAAAACAGAAATAAAGAAATGGGACCTAATTAAACTTAGAAGCTTTTGCACAACGAAGGAAACTATAACCAAAGTGAAAAGACAGCCTTCAGAATGGGAGAAAATAATAGCAAATGAAGCAATTGACAAAGAATTAATCTCAAAAATATACAAGCAACTCCTGCAGCTCAATTCCAGAAAAATAAACGAAATCAAAAAATGGGCCAAAGAACTAAACAGACATTTCTCCAAAGAAGACATACAGACGGCGAACAAACACATGAAAAGATGCTCAACATCACTCATTATTAGAGAAATGCAAATCAAAACCGCAATGAGGTACCATCTCACGCCAGTCAAAATGGCTTCCATCCAAAAGTCTACAAGCAATAAATGTTGAAGAGGATGTGGAGAAAAGGGAACCCTCTTACACTGTTGGTGGGAATGTAAACTAGTACAGCCACTATGGAGAACAGTGTGGGAGATTCCTTAAACAACTGGAAATAGAACTACCATATGACCCAGCAATCCCATTGGTGGGTATACACACCGAGGAAACAATTGAAAGAGACATGTGTACCCCAATGTTCATCACAGCACTATTTATAATAGCCAGGACATGGAAGCAACCTAGATATCCATCAGCAGATGAATGGATAAGAAAGCTGTGGTACATATATACAATGGAATATTACTCAGCCATTAAAAAGAATACATTTGAATCAGTTCTAATGAGGTGGATGAAACTGGAGCCTATTATACAAAGTGAAGTAAACCAGAAAGAAAAACACCAATACAGTATACTAACACATATATATGGAATTTAGAAAGGTGGTAACAATGACCCTATATGTGAGACAGCAAAAGAGACACAGATGTATAGAACAGTCCTTTGGACTCTGTGGGAGAAGGCGAGGGTGGGATGATTTGAGAGAATAGCATTGCAACATGTGTATTATCGTATGTGAAACAGATCACCAGTCCAAGTTCGATGCATGAGACAGGGTACTCATGGCTGGTGCACTGGGATGACCCTGAGGGATGGGATGGGGAAGGAGGTGGGAAGGGGGGTTCAGGATGGAAGACAATGTACACCCATGGCTGATTCATGTCAATAAACCACTACAATATTGTAATGTAATTAGCCTCCAATTAAAATAAAAAGAAAAAATAAATAAATAGATAAAATTTCTGGGTACAGCAAAAAAATAAATGAATAAATAAAATAAAATTTTGAAGTGATGAAGTCCACTTGTCCAAGAGAATTATATATCAATACTCAATCAGGAATTGGATAGAGTCCTCTTTCTGCTCATTCTGTTCTATTTCTTTTCATCCTTCTCTCATTGTCTCCTGCTCTATGTGTTGGTCTTTTAGGAAAAGGAGAATCACAGGATTTCAGAGCTGAAAGGGACCTAAGAGACTATAAGGTTACCATCTCCAGTGCCCCTGGATCTGGGTAGTGGATGAAGTGGGCACTCTGAGGACTGTGATGTCTTGAAGAGTACAAGCCCCACCTGAATGAGGCAGTGCGGACTCAGCTGCAGGTAGTTATTGCCAAGAGAGCATGTAGGCCAGCTCTGCCAATTCCTTCAAGAAAATTCAAAACTGGATTTTTACATAAACATCTCAATTTTAATTTTATTTTTTAAACTTAAAATAATTGAAGTTATGCTGACCTACAAGATTATATTAGTTCCAGGGGTACATCATAGTGATTTGATATTTCTGTAGATTATATGCCACACAAGGTTTTTATAAAATACTGACTATAATCCTGAGCCATATATTATGTCCCTGTTGCTTATTTATTTTATAATTGAGTGTTTGTACCCCTTAATCCCCTTCATATATTTTGTCCCTCCCCCACCCCTTTCCCCTATGATAACCACTAATTTATTCCTTGTATCTGTGAGTCTGTTTCTGTTTTATTATATTTGTTCTTTGTTTTGTTTTTCAGATTTCACATATATTGAAAACATATAGTATTTTTCTTTCTCATTCTGACTTATTTCACTAAGCCTAATACATTCCAGGTCCATCCATGTGGTCACAAATGGCAAGATTTCATATTTTTAAAGGTGGATTAATATTCTATTATATATATATATATATACACACACACACACACACACACACATCACATCTTCTTTATCCATTTATTTATTGATGGACACTTAACTTCCTTCCATATTTTGGCTATTATAAATACATTTAATAGCTGATCTTTTAGCAGAAACTCTCCAGGCCAGAGGGGAATGGCACTGAAAGTACTGAAAGAGAATAATCTACAAACAAGATTACTGTATCCGGCAAGGATCTCATTCAAAATTGATGGAGAAATAAAAAGCTTTTCAGACAAGCAGAAGTTAAGAGAATTCAGTACCACCAAACCAGTTTTACAACAAATGTTAAAAGGATTTATATAGTCAAGAAATACAAGAGAAGAAAAAGATCTACAAAATCAACCCTAAACAATTAAGAAAATGGCAATAGGAACATATATATCAATAATTACCTTAAATGTAAATGGTTTACCTAATCTAACCAAAAGACACAGACTGGCTGAATGGATACAAACACAAGACACATATATATGCAGTCTACAAGAAACCCACTTCAGACCTAGAGACGCATGTAGACTGAAAGTGAGAGGATGGAAAAATAGATTCCATGCAAATGGGAGGCAAAAGAAAGCTGGAGTAGCAATCCTCATATCAGACAAAACAGACGTTAAAATAAAGATGATTATAAGAGAAAAGAAAGGACACTACATAATGATTAAGAGTTCAATCCAAGAGGAAGATATAACAACTGTAAATATCTATGCACCCAACATAGCAGCATCTGAATACATAAGACAAACACTCAGTCAGTTCAGTTCAGTCGCTCAGTCATGTCTGTCTCTTTGCGACCCCATGAATTACAGCACACCAGGCCTCCCTGTCCATCACCAACTCTTGGAGGTCACCCAACTCATGTGCATCAAGTCGGTGATGCCGTCAGCCATCTTATCCTCTGTTGTCCCCTTCTCCTCCTGCCCCCAATCCCTCCCAGCATCAGGGTCGTTTCCAGGGAGTCAACTCTTTGCATGAGGTGGCCAAAGTATTGGAGTTTCAGCATCAGCATCAGGCCTTCCAATGAACACCCAGGACTGATCTCCTTTAGGATGGACTGGTTGGATCTCCTTGCTGTCCAAGGGACTCTCAAAAGTCTTCTGCAACACCACAGTTCAAAAGCATCAATTCTTCAGTGCTCAGCTTTCTTCACAGTCCAACTCTCATATCCATACATGACCACTGGAAAAATCACAGCCTTGACTATACAAACGTTTGTTGGCAAAGTAATGTCTCTGCTTTTGAATATGCTATCTAGGTTGGTCATAACTTTCCTTCCAAGAAGTAAGCATCTTTTAATTTCATGGCTGCAATTACCATCGGCAGTGATTTTGGAGCCCCTAAAAATAAAATCTGACACTGTTTCCACTGTTTCCCCATCTATTTGCCATTAAGTGATGGAATCAGATGCCATGATCTTAGTTTTCTGAATGGTGAGCTTTAAGCCAACTTTTTCACTCTCCTCTTTCACCTTCATCAAGAGGCTCTTTAGTTCTTCTTCACTTTTTGCCATAATGGTGGTGTCATCTGCATATCCGAGGTTATTGATATTTCTCCTGGCAATCTTGATCCCAGCTCGCGCTTCTTCCAGCCCAAGGTTTCTCATGATGCTAAAGCTGAAACTTCAATACTTTGGCCACCTGATGTGAAGAACTGACTCACTGGAAAAGACTCTGATGTTGGGAGGGATTGGGGGCAGGAGGAGAAGGGGACGACAGAGGATGAGATGGCTGGATGGCATTACCGACTCGATGGACATGAGTTTGGGTAAACTCCGGAAATTGATGATGGATAGGGAGGCCTGGCATGCTGTGATTCATGGGGTCACAAAGAGTCGGACACGACTGAGTGACTGAACTGAACTGACTGAATGTTTAGTGATATTGAGCATCTCTTCATGTGCCTATTGGACATCTGTTTGTCTTCTTTGTAAAAATACTTATTCAGGTCCTCTATGTTTTAATTGGGTAGCTTATTGTTTGATATTGAGTTATATGTGTTCTTTATATATATTTTGGACATTAACCCATTATCAGACATATCATTTGTAAATATCTTTTTCCATTGAGTAGAAATGGAGGAAATTCCCTTTCCATTTTGTTGATGGCTTCCTTCACTGTGGAAAAGCTCTAAACTTTAATTAGTTCCCCTTTGTTTATTTTTGCTTTTCTTGCCTTGGTTGCAGAGAGAGATAAAAAAAAAAATATTGCTAAAACTGATTTCAAAGAGTTTACTGTCTATTTTTTTAATCAGAGTTTTATGTTCCAGGTCTTATATTTCAGTCTTTAGTCTGTTTTGAGTTTGTATTTGTATACGGTATGAGAAAATTTTCTAGTTTCTTTCTTTTACACATAGCTGCCCAGTAACATCCCATCTTTTAAATGCTGGCAACTGATGCACGCACAAAAAAGTACTCTTATTCCAAGACTTCCCTGGTGGTCCAGCGGTTAAGACTCTGAGCTTCCACTGAAGGGGCCGTAGTTCAGTCCCTGATGGAGAAACTAAGATCTCCCATGCCATGAGGTGTAGCCAAAAAATAAACAAAAAAAAGGTACTCTTTGTCCAATAAAACATATCCTCAGGCCAAAATTAGTCCATGAGCTACCAGTTCTCAAAATGTGGTTAGACCAAACTCTCATTTTATAGCTGAGGAAAATAAAATTCAGACAAATATAAAAACTTGCCTAAGACCATCCCAGATCTTAAACAAAAATTCCAGTACCTCAACCATAAATGTTGGTGGCTTGATATAAATATTTTCTTAACAAGTCAGGAAGGAAGTATGTAAGCATGTACTCTGCAGAGATGAAGCGTCTGGAAACTGTTCTATATCTCTGATGGAAGCCAGAAGGCATTTATTTTGTGATTAGAAAGTGCCAAGGAAGCTTTGTTTGAGTAGGTAAGTAGTCCAACATCTGAGAGGCAAGTAGAATAATAACGTTTAATTTGTGTTCTCTGAATTTTTTAATAACTCCAAGTTCTTTTGTGCAGAATAACATAGCAGTCTCTGAATATCAGTTAAAGTTTCAGTAATGCAAGGAAATTGATATATTTTCTATTACTAGATTATTATTTTGATGGATGCATCAGGATTTAGGATTTGTAATTTAGAGAAAGAAAATTATGTACCGAAATTGCAAGAATAATCTCTTTCCCTGCATTTACATTATTACATCACATTTTGTTTTCTGCATTTAAAGTATTTTTTCCCTAATGGCTCAAGGAATTTTCAATAGATCATCGGCAAACTCATCCAGATCTTCCTTATGAAAATTAAAGTTTCTATTTCTTTAGATAAAATTTTCACCATTGAAAAGATTTTATGTTATACTGGCTCATCACACATTGTGTTTGTCTCACAAACCACACAAAACCAGAAATGGCTGAAATCTGAAAGTGAAAGTATGGCTGCAAAGATTAAGAAATGCCTAAATCACAAAATACCTAACAAGGCACACTTGAAATAGTAAATAAAAATGACCCTCTATATCAGTTGTCCTCAGCCCAGATCATCTGAGAAACTTAAAAAACAAAAACGAAAACCAGTTCCCAACAAACAATTCTGATTGAATTGATCTGGGAGGTGGGCACACAGATATTCTATCCCAGTCCACTTCTGTGTAGTGATACTGAGACATGTTGGAAATAACAAAATGTCCAGAAGTAGGGTGAATACTCCTCTAAGTGCACATAGCAGTGCTTGCCCTGCATCCTCTAACATCCTACATCAGTAACTAGACAGGAGTGATATGTGAGTGACATGTCCATCTCAGTCCCATAGTGATGTGCTGGGTACTGAAGAGTGAGCCAAGAGTGAACCGTGGTTTAATAATTGCATCATAAGTGCCGAGGCTGATCAGTTCACAATTCTTTATCAGTGTCTATTTCCCTGACCAGCACAACAGTTTTCAGATTATGTGGCTTTTGTCTAAAGTCCCTTCACTTCTCTGGGGACCCAAAGCAGTAGAGGAGATTAGCACACTGACAGAAGGAAGCACCACTTTTTGGGCATGCTCACGGTCATGGTCGCAGTTCAATTCAGTTCAGTCGCTCAGTCGTGTCCAACTCTTTGCGACCCCATGAGCTGTAGCATGCGAGGCTTTCCTGTCTATCACCAACTCCCAGAGCCTACTCAAACTCACGTCCATTGAGTCGATGATGCCATCCAACCATCTCATCCTCTGTCGTCCCCTTCTCCCCCTGCTTTCAATGTTTCCCAGCATCAGGGTCTTTTCAAATGAGGCAGTTCTTCGCATCAGGTGGCCAAAGTATTGGAGTTTCAGCTTCAGCGTTAGTCCTTCCAATGAATATGCAGGACTGATTTCCTTTGGGATGGACTGGTTGAATCTCCTTGCAGTCCAAGGGACTCTCAAGAGTCTTCTCCAACACCACAGTTCAAAAGCATCAATTCTTCGGCACTCAGCTTTCTTCACAGTCCAACTCTCACATCCATACATGACTGCTGGAAAAACAATAGCCTTGACTAGACGGACCTTTGTTGGCAAAGTAATGTCTCTGCTTTTTAATATGCTGTCTAGGTTGATCATAACCTTCCTTCCAAGGAGCAGGTGTCTTTTAATTTCATGGCTGTAGGCACCATCTTCATTGATTTTGGAGCCCATAAAAATAAAGTCTGACACTGTTTCCACTGGTTCCCCATCTATTTCACATGAAGTGATGGGACCAGATGCCATGATCTTAGTTTTCTGAATGTTGAGCTTTAAGCCAACTTTTTCACTCTCCTCTTTCACTTTCATCAAGAGGCTTTTCAGTTCTTCTTCACTTTCTGCCATAAGGGTAGTGTCATCTGCATATCTGAGGTTATTGATATTGCTCCTGGTAATCTTGATTCCAGTTTGTGCTTCTTCCAGCCCAGCGTTTCTCATGATGTACTCTGCATAGAAGTTAAATAGCAGGGTGACAATATACAGCCTTGACGTATTCCTTTCCGTATTTGGAAGCAGTCTGTTGTTCCATGTCCAGTTCTAACTGTTGCTTCTTGACCTTCATACAGATTTCTCTGGAGGCAAGTTAGGTGGTCTGGTATTCCTATCTCTTGAAGAATTTTCCACAGTTTGTTATGATCTACACAATCAAAGGCTTTGGCCTAGTCAATAAAGCAGATGTTTTTCTGAGACTCTCTTGCTTTTTGATGATCCATCAGATGTTGGCAATTTGATCTCTGTTTCCTCTGTCTTTTCTAAATCCAGCTTGAACATCGTGAAGTTCATGGTTAACATACTGTTGAAGCCTGGCTTGGAGAATTTTGAGCATTACATTGTTAGCGCGTGAGATGAATACAATTGTGCGGTAGTGTGAACATTTTTTGGCATTGTCTTTCTTTGGGATTGGAATGAAAACTGACCTTTTCCAGTCCTGTGGCCGCTGCTGAGTTTTCCAAATTTGCCGGCATATTGAGTGCAGCACTTTCACAGCATCATCTTTAGAGTCCACCTATTAGAAAATATAAGAGCGTTCCATAGATAGCACCAGAGTTGTGCATGGGAGGCTGAACTCTACATGGGAGGCTGAACTCTGGCTGGCAGGGAGGAGAATAATCCTTTGAAACCTGTCTTAAAGCTATATTTCCATAACAAATCACTAGTTTTACCTAAAGCATATATTTATTTGCAATACAAGAAGTTGCAGAGCCATGAAAGGCTGATGGAGATTATGGAATTAAACAAATACCCAAGCCAGCCATCTATCTGTGACATCTGTGATGGTTTAGTTTAAGAGCTGGCTGGTTGTCAAAGCAAATTTTAACATAGGTCAGGTACAGAGAGGGAGGCTGAATGCTCTAGAATGGCCACTGGCACACACCTTGAAGTGTTGGGTTTGGGGAAAACATCAGCCCTCTCAATCATGCTCAGTGCTGAGAACTTCATTCCTGACTAAACTTGACCTCGGAGGGTTACAGCTCTTAGTGTTTGTTTATTTCAGTCATCTCCCAAGGTGCTGGGTCAGGTTTGTTTCTGGTATGTGCCACCTTATGGATTCAGAATCCTCACCTTCTACTTCTTCCTAAATGTCCATTTGGACAGTTATTAATAATATTAGACCTTCAGAACATCAAAATTCTTATTATCCTGATCTACAGGATAACCAGGACAAATGGCCATGAATTTGCTTCTATAAGGGTAACTAACCTCTGGGAGCAGAGAAGGCAGTGGCACCCCACTCCAGTACTTTTGCCTAGAAAATCCCATGGACGGAGGAGCCTGGTAGGCTGCAGTCCATGGGGTCGCTAGAGTCGGACACGACTGAGCGACTTCCCTTTTACTTTTCACTTTCATGCATTGGAGAAGAAAATGGCAACCCACTCCAGTGTTCTTGCCTGGAGAATCCCAGGAACGGGAAAGCCTGATGGGCTGCCGTCTATGGGGTCACACAGAGTTGGACACGACTGAAGCGACTTAACAGCAGCAGCAGCAGCAACCTCTGGGAGTCTTTGGTAATTTTCTGTGCCAGTATTTAGAGTTGCTACTTATCACTTTGCGGCAGGAAGAAAATATGGATACATGTTTATTTCCACTGAAGCTCTGAATAATTCCCTAATTTACATTTAATCCTCTGAGAGCCTATAGTTAGAGGTTTACACAGTAGAGATAATCAACTTTTATAAATTTTAATATTTTAAATTTTAATACTTAACTTCAAAAGAATGTATCTAGTGAACACAAGACTTTAAATCAGTATTTCCCAAACTGTGTTCTGCAGACCTACAGTTCTATGGTTTATTAGCAGGTGCCCTGTTCACTCATGTATTCGTGTAAATACAACTGCACACATACAGACACACAGAATTCACAGGATTGGGAAATGCTGTTTTAATTAAATGTAAACTGGCTTAATTGCTCTAAAACTCCAAAAAATTATGCCAATTAATATCAAGAGGATATATTTTAGCATGTTTTTCAAATGTATTCAGCCAATCGATCTATCTTGGAGGGTCATGTGATGAGGTTAGTGTGTCTTAAAAAGAACTTCAGGAAATGTGTTCTACATGAAACACTGAAAAGCTATGGCATTTGGAATCCCAGACAGAGTTCAAATCCCACTTTGTCACTTGTCCATCAGTATGACTGTGGACAAACTACTCAAATAGATTTCTTGAATAGAAATTATATAAATAATATCTGTGTCATAAGACTGATCTGAGATTAAAATATATGAATTATGTAAATATCTTGGAATTATGGAAATGCAGAAGTCCTCAATATATCAAGAAAAATGAATTCACTCCCTTCTCTCACTTAAGTCTCTTACAATAGCCTTCATGCACATTAATTTATGTTTGTATGATTTTAACAAAATTTCACATGTATATTTTCTTCTTATTTCATTTACTTACTTACTATAAAGATGGGCCTATTTTAAGGTAGTTCATACAGCTTAACAGGCAGGCTATTAATAGTGTTCCATGATATTAAACATTTTCCTTGGACAATCACTTATTGTTGGACTTTTGAGTATTTTCAAAGTTTCCTTTTCATAAATTGCTTCATATGAACAACTTGGAACAAATTATTTGTTTTCTTTTAGATTATTTTCTGGGAGTATATTTCCTAAAGTGCAATTACTAGGTCAAAGAAAAGAAAGTATTGTATAGCTTTTGTCACAAATGGCTCTACAGAAAATTTGAACCAATTTACAATGTCATTTAAAATATATAAGTGTACCCTTTTATACCCTAACCTGTCAATGATGGCTCTTTATTGCTTTTTCTAGTTTAATGGGTACATACTGGTACCTTCAACTTGATCTGAGGCAATTTTGTTTAATCTCCAGATTTTGAGTATAATGCTTTACTGCCTTTATTTTTATTCCAGTATGAAAGCTGTTTATTCTACTCTTTTGATATTTATTGACTAGAATCTGAATTTCCAGAGTAATATAGAATCTTCAGCCAACCTCATGGCTTCTTAAAAAATTATTTGTTTTGTTTTTGGCTGAGCTAGGTCATCAGTTGCACCATGGGCTTTTCTGTAGTTTCATTGGGGCTATGCGTGGAGGAGCTGCTTTCCAGTTGCGATGTGCGGGCTTCTCATTGCAGTGGCCTCTCTTGTTGCAGAGCATGGGCTCTAGGGCAAGTGGGTTTCAGTAGCTGCAGCACATGGGCTCAGGCAGTTTTGGCACATGGACTTACTCACTCTGTGGCATGTGGGATATTACTGGACCAGGGATCAAACCCATGTCTCCTGCATTGGTAGGCAGATATTTTTTACCACTTAGCCACCAGGGAAGCCCCCAACCCCATGTTTTAGGGCAAATATTGATAACATGTGATAATGCTTTTTAAAGATGAGTAGCAAGTTTTGTCATGTGACTCCAACTATTTGCATTTTCATCACTTCCCATCCGCATTCTACCCTCTAAATTTTGTAGTTTAGTGGATCTCATTTTTTTTTAGTACGAGTATGCTGACGCTAAGTTGCTTCAGTCGTGTCCGACTCTGTGCGACCCCATAGACGGCAGCCCACTAGGCTCCCCTGTCCCTGGGATTCTCAAGGCAATCACACTGGAGTGGGTTGCCATTTCCCTCTCCAATGCATGAAAGTGAAAAGTGAAAGTGAAGTCGCTCAGTCATGTCCGACCCTCAGCGACCCCATGGACTGCAGCCTTCTAGGCTCCTCCGTCCATGGGATTTTCCAGGCAAGAGTACTGGAGTGGGGTGCCATTGCCTTCTCCGAGTACGAGTATGATGCCACACAATATCCTGTGCTTAAATCTCTGCTTATGGTTTAGTTTTCTCTAAAACTCGGAAGAGAGATATGATCCCAAACTTGCATTTAATAATTTATCCCATGGCAAGTCTTTAAATCAGATCTTGGTAACTCTTAAATTAAGGTGTTAAGTTAGCAGATGATTATGTAAGAACATTACAGAGGACTATTTCATATAATACCAAGTTCTGCCTGCAGTATTTTTCCCCATTGCCAAGGGCACTTGGCCACTGTCTACCCAGTTCTTTAGGAGCAATCCTGACTTTATACCACAGTTTCCATTTCACTAATATATAGCCTAGCGTTAAGTTACCGGTCATGCTAGTCCAGTCTTGAGCTTCAGTACTGATCACTAACTTGTTTGTCTTGAACCCAAGGACCAAGGCATTTGATTTTGCCTCTGTTGGCCCTCCATGGGGATAGTTGTCTGTTCTCCAAAACTCCAGATTGTTGGTGGGGGGTGAGTTGGTCTGTGACCTGTTGATTGACTGCAGACACTGGCTTTACGGACTTCCTGCCTGTCCTAAGCCTTAGCAAGTACCTGTGTGTTCAGTTGCTCTGTCATATCCAACTCTTTGTGGTCTCATGGACTGTAGCCTGCCAGGTTTCTCTGTCCACGCAATTTTCCAAGCAAGAATACTGGAGTGTGGTGCCATTTCCTCCTCCAGCGGATCTTCTTGTCCTGCAGATCAAACCTGTGTCTCTTGTGTCTTCTGCATTGGCAGGCATATTCTTTACCACTAGCACCACCTGGGAAGCCTTAGAAAATTAGAGTCATCTTATTAACTACTAACAGATGAAAAGCTAGATATATCATGATCCAAAGTCTGAAGCTCTACCATTGTTTTCCACAGAAAAGAGTGTGTGTTATTTACATGGCAAACTGAACAGCTCTCTCTTGCCAAGTTCCACAAAATGTGGACTCTCCTAAATGCATGACTCTAGATTTTCTTCTTTATATTGGGGAAACATGCATGCTTTGTAAAAGAACAATTATTGAGGACTGTGTACTGAAAGAAAGGAGGCAGGAGAGGGAGCCCTGAGGACATAACCCGGCAATTGTCTGCAACAACGCTTCACTAGATGTCACCCCACACTTGTGCCAGGATTGATGTTTTTCTTTTTTAACAGAACACACTAGCAGGAAGGTGCCTTCGGTTTCCTGGCAGAAACCTCTTATTTCTCCTCCAACTTAATGGGATATCTGTGTGTTGAAAATGATTCAAAGTCATAAAAGGAACCTTTGGCTTTAACCAGAGGATTTTTAATGTCCATGAAGTTTTGACATTTAAGCAATTATGTACTATGCTAATCTATTATGTAATTGTAGATAGTGTATATTTACTATGTAGAAAAGTTTAAATGCAAAAAAGCAAAAGAAAAAGGGGGGAAATCTATGTGACATGACCTTGCCTTCACAAATAAAATTACAAACATTTGATGTTGTTGCTGTTGTTGCTGTTCAGTCACTAAATTGTGTCTGACTCTTTGTGACTCCATGGACTATAGACTGCCATGCTCCTCTGTCCATGGGATTTTCCAGGCAAGAATACTGGAATGGGTTACTATTTCCTTCTCCCAGAATCTTCCCAGATGAAGATCAAATCCATGTCTCCTGCATTGGCAGGAGGATTCTCTGTATGCATATACACACACATGCACTAAAAAATTGGCTTATAAAGTACATATTATGAATTCTTTTCATATCAGTAAATACACTTTTACTATGTATATATAGTCACTTAAATGACATAATAGTGTTCTATTATTTATTAATAAGTTTTATCAAACTTTATCAAACATATTATTAAACACTGATACTATGGGCTTGAGATACTAATATGTTGGGAAAAGATATGAGCCTATTATATTTTTCTCATGTTTTATTTTAATGGGTATGACATTACCAAATCTTCCTTAAACAATTTTAGCATTTTCCTTTGAAATGATTGTTCAAACTTTGTTGCCAAAATCTTGACTCCCTGTTCACTGATGTTAAACAGACATATGGAGACAGTTTGGAGGAAATAAAGAGTAGCTTTATTATTTTTGCCAAGCAAAAGAGAAACAGAGCTGGCTAGCACCTCAAGAAATGTGCCCCTGTCTCTTGGGAATAGGGGAAGGTTTTATATCCTCATGAAAGATTGCATTTTTTTTCTTCTGCAGTTTCAGAATAACCACAGCTGGCACCAGGCAACTCAGCAGCAGAATCTTGTGTCCCTGAAATTATCAGTGACCTTCTTTCTGAAATGCAGAATGCTAGGGGGAGAAGAATTAGCTTTGTGAGAGAGAGTAATTAGCTTTGTAAAGGCCTAGTCCAGCTACCAGTGTTTGTTAGTATTAATAGTAATGGCTAAAGAATAACCAAGTTGTTTAACTCTTGTAGGCCTGTTTGGCTAGTATGTGCCAAAGGCTGTTCATGCATTTCTGTTTTTGCTGCAACAAATTCCTCACCTCCCCCACCCCATTACTATTCCCTCCATTTCAATGGAAGAAGGGAAAAAAGAATCATTCTTGCCCGATTGAGGACAAAACTGAAGTTTTGTTCCATTTGACAATCATCATCTACCTGGCCCAGGGCCCCATCTATCTCCTACTTCAAATTAAATAAAAAAATCTTACTGTAGCCACCTTTAACCAAGTACTTGATATGAATATCTGTGTTTACCACTAAGCTTTCAATTCTAAGGAAGAAAAACTTCCTTAGGAAGAGAAACTTAGTGGGAGACTTAGTTCTTTGATATGAATATTCACGTCTATGAAGCCTGAAACAGCACAGGTTTCTTATCTGTGATTAAAGCTGGAGGGATCTGTGGACACCTATTGTGTGCAAAATACTGAGTGTATGTCATTTACTGACGAGAGACTGTAGAGTTCAAGGTTTTCAAAGATGTTAGTGATACATTCTTGAGACCAGATATTTCTGTGTTATTATTCCTTATTGCGTTCAGTTCAGTTCAGTCGCTCAGTCGTGTCTGATTCTTTGCGACCCCTGAATGGCAGCACACCAGGCCTCCCTGTTCATCACCAATTCCCAGAGTTTACTCAAACTCATGTCCATCAAGTCGGTGATGCCATCCAGCCATCTCATCTTCTGTCGTCCTCTTCTTCTCCTGCCCCCAGTCCCTCCCAGCATCAGAGTCTTTTCCAATGAGCCAACTCTTGGCATGAGGTGGCCAAAGTATTGGAGTTTCAACTTTAGCATCAGGCCTTCCAAAAAACACCCAGGACTGATCTCCTTCAGAATGGACTGGTTGGATCTCCTTGCCATCCAAGGGACTCTCAAGAGTCTTCTCCAACACCAGTTCAAAAGCATCAATTCTTCGGCGCTCAGCCTTCTTCACAGTCCAACTCTCACATCCATACATGACCACAGGAAAAACCATAGCCTTGACTAGACGAATCTTTGTTGGCAAGTAATGTCTCTGCTTTTGAATATGCTGTCTAGGTTGGTCATAACTTTCCTTCCAAGGAATAAGTGTCTTTTAATTTCATGGCTGCAATTACCATCTGCAGTGATTTTGGAGCCCCAAAAAATAAAGTCTGACACTGTTTCCACTGTTTCCCCATCTATTTCCCATGAAGTGATGGAACCAGATGCCATGATCTTAGTTTTCTGAATGTTGAGCTTTAAGCCAACTTTTTCACTCTCCTCTTTCACTTTCATCAAGAGGCTTTTTAGTTCCTCTTCACTTTCTTCAATTTATTAATTTCTCTGATCTCATTTTTCCGCCTGTGACCTAGAGTCATGATATCCACCTTGATGCATCACTGTAATTAAATGAGATCACGCTTTTAAAGTCCCTGGTGCCTAAAAGCATGGAGTTAATTTTCCGTTTTGTAAATGAAACTTTCCCCTTTTCAGAAATATAATCCATGATTTTTCAAGTCAGTTGAATGCATGAGTAAATAATACATGTTTAACTCTGTAAAATGCTTAAACATATTTTATTGAACTGAACAATTATGAGTAAACCATACTTCCTGCTGTTATTTCCATATGGTTTTTATCAATATGCTTTTCAGTTGTTTATTCTAAGCACTACACATTCTTACAATTTTTGTCTTCCTCTGATTTTGTTTCCTCTCTCTTTAATTCTTTCCTATCTGGCAAACTAACAAAGTCCAAAATGCAATAAATCCTGTTGGATTATGAACATATCACTTCAGTTTCTGTTGATATTCACCATGTGCTTATGGAATACACTGGCTTTTGAAAGAAAATAATGATATGGTACTCTGACAGTTTACTCTCTACATCCTTTCCATAATAGTTAAGTAATAAAGAAAGTGGTTACTTTTCTTTGACAAAGCTGTTTAGATAATCTGTTCAAACCTCATAGATTTGTTTGCACCTACAAACCTACCCAGCAAGTGAAGGAATAAAGCAAGAAAAATTCTATCCCTTCTCACTAGGATACACACACACACACACACACACACACACACACAAGGATATTGTCAAGGAATGCTTTATCAATCCTTCATATTACCTTTATCAAAACGGTTTCTTTCTAAGAATTATTACTAAACAGAAAACACCTCTGGGGTTTCCCTGGTGGTCTAGGGGTTAAGACCCTGCCCTTCCAATGCAGTGGAGAAGGAAATGGCAACCCACTCCAGTATTCCTGCCGGAATAACCCCAGGCACAGAGGAGCCTGGCGGGCTGTAGTCCATGGGGTAGCAAAGTCCATGAGATTCGTGGAGTGCTTAAGATGCACCAGATACTACTTGTGTGACTAAGAGTACATTTCTGCAAAGACTCGGACACAACTGAGCAACTAACACTTTCCAATGCAGGAGGCATGGGTTTGATTCTTAGTCAGGGAACTGAGATCTCATATGCTGCACAGCATGGCAAATAAAATAAATTTAAAAGAAAGATAAAACCAGTGATCTTGACTCAGCTCAAGAACAAATATGTGTGCTTGGTGTATGTGTGTACATGTACATGATTTTTATATATATACAAAATTCATGTCTTTATTTCTCCACCCTATAAAATAATAATAAAAAAACCCCAGCTAGGTGGGAATTAGTTAATCTTTATTTGCAAGCCTTGCACTTCTAATACCAGACATTTTATTCCTTTCTTTCTTTTTTTCTTTCCTTTTTCCCTAGGTGGGCTTGTCTGAATATTTCCAGAAGTTAGTAGGCGGCGACTTTCATCTATGCTTTCTGCACTATCGGTGTCTGCTTTTACCTTGGTACTGTGCAAATTGTCGTGCTCATGCTGTTTTACTCTTTAGGGCTGTACTTGCTCAAGCTGTGTTACTGTTTTGCTTCTGCTGCAACATGAAGACCTAAACATTTTAAAAGAGAGGTCAAAATAAACACATTCTGTTCCTTTCCTCAGAGGAGATTCGTGGAGTGCTTAATATGCGCCAGATACTACTTGTGTGACTAAGAGTAGCATTTCTGCTATTAAATTCTTTCTATTAGGAGTGTTTATTCTCACGTTTGGAAAAAGGAAATCTGTATTCAGACTAAGCATTCTATTCAATGTATGCCTTATATTCAGTTTGTTACCCATTGTGTCTGGCTCATGAGGTTTGCTAGTTTCTGCCTTTTTGTGAACTTTGACAGAAAAGAGTGTAAGCATTTAGACTCTATTTCATCATTTCAAAATTTAGGAAGACTTTGTTTTAAAGTTTATTGAAGTTGTAATAAAATAACCCCTTTCACCAACCTATCCTCATTGAACAAATCTCCCATTTCCTATAAACTGAGATAAATTGACAGAAATAACACCATACATTTGGTCTTAGACCCAAATATAAATCGACATGAAGTAGTGTTATTTATCAATTATATTTTGGAACACTTTTTTACACATCTGGCAAGTGCTAAACAGTGAAGACCTAAGGATGCATAAAAGTCTCTGACCTTTAAGAAGCTTCCAGAGCTAAGCTCCATACTAATCTGTTTCCTTCCATCTGGTAGAAGAATGATAGAAATGTCCATGGGTTGGATTTCAAACTCAAAACTAAATTACCAGGGGTTCCTATTATTAACTATTCATAAACTTGAGTCAGCAGTGAAATAATATGTACTGGACTCTGCTGCTGCTGCTGCTAAGTCGCTTCAGTCGTGTCCAACTCTGTGCGACCCCAGAGATGGCAGCCCACCAGGCTCCCCCGTCCCTGGGATTCTTCAGGCAAGAACACTGGAGTGGGTTGCCATTTCCTTCTCCAATGCAGGAAAGTGAAAAGTGAAAGTGAAGTCACTCAGTCGTGTCTGACTCTTGGCGACCCCATGGACTGCAGCCTACCAGGCTCCTCTGTCCATGGGATTTTCCAGACAAGGATACTGGAGTGGTTTGCCATTTTCCTTCTCCAGGGAATCTTCCTCCTGCACTGTGGCAGATTCTTTACTGAATGAGCTACCAGGAAAGCCGCTATGTAAATATGCATATGTATATATATTATAAATATAAATATTGTCTCTTTAAACACACACAAAACAATTCCATAAAGAAGGTGTTATTTCTAACTCCATAATATCAAAGAAGAAACTAAAACTTGGGAGGTTTTCATTCTAGATCCAGGACTGGAATCAGGGTTTGGATCTGGATCCCATGCTTTAATTAAGTTGTACCGAATGTTGGGGATTGAATGATGAGTACATCAAAAACCTTCCCTCACCTCATGGAGCTTACGATCTAATTGAGGAGACAGATATTAACTAAATCACTACACAGATATGTAAACACAAATAGCAATTAGTACTCAGAAGTGCAAATATGAGACATTAGAACAAAACTACCATGGGAAACAAGACATAAACTGACAGGGTAAGAGAAAACAACTCAAAAAGTTAAAATCACTGAATGGATTCTCAAAGCGCCCAGGAAAAGGACAAGCATTCCTAACATTGTCTATGGTCCACCACAATCTGGTCTCTGATACTTCACAGATTTCATCAAATTTCATGCCCTTTTCTTGGGTGCTTTCTGAAGTATAAACAAGCTTTAAATTGGTGCATGTAATGGAAAAGGGGTTAGAGGTTAAATAAAGTATTCATAGACAGAGGATGAGGCTGTGAGGCAGAGGGAACTAAAGGAAATTCAAATGGCTGAGAACCTCTATTAAGGAGAAATCCGCATGAAATTTGATGAAATCTGTGAAGTATCAGAGACCAGATTGTAGTAGACCATAGGCAATGGTAGGAATGTTTGTCCTTTTCCTGGGAGCTTTGAGAATCCATTCAGTGACTTTAAATCTCCCAAAGTTCTATTTACCTCAAAAACCTTGGCAGATTTGCAAATCTACTGCACAAAAACACAAAGACATATTTGAAATTTCTTCAATTTTTGCGAAGAATATTTTGTTATGTCTTTGGTCTGAGATTTTTATTTCAAGTTATTTGTTACTTTTGAATTTGAATTACTTTTAGTTTATCTTCATTACATATTTGGAAATGGCAACCCACTCCAGTGTTCTTGCCTGAAGAATCCCAGGGACAGAGGAACCTGGTGGGTTGCTGTCTCTGGGGTTGCACAGAGTCGGACACAACTGAAGCGACTTAGCAGCAGCAGCAGCAGCAGCAGCAGCATTACATATTTAGTGGGTCATAAAATTTTGGGCTTAACCCCATCCATCTGGAATGTCCAGTGTTTGCATCAATATTTTTGGCCTATAATTTTTACAATATTACCTGAAGATTAATACAGGTTATAGTTTAAGTATTAGTACATTCAGGCTGGTATAACACAGGGTGACTTATAAACAAAAGAAGTTTATCTCTCACACTTCTAGAGGCTAGGAAGTCGGAGATCAAGGAGCAAGCAGATTCCGGTTCTGCTGAGCTCCTGCTTCCCAGTGGAAGGAACAAGATGCTGTCTGAAGTCTTTAATTAGGGAAATATTCCCATTCATGAAGACTTCACCCTCATAATCTAATCACTTTCCAAAGCCCCCACCTCCTGAATTAAATGGTTAAAACTTCAACATATGAATTTGGGGGAGACACGAAATTTCATACTGTTCGTGGACTTCTTGAGGCAAGAATACTGAGGTGGTTTGCCCTTCTCTTCTCCAGTGGACCACACACCTTCACCACAACAAGGCTGTGATTCATGTGATCATTTTGGTCAGTTTTCTGTGATTGTGGTTTTCATTCTGGAGGCTGTGGGATTGTAGTTCTTGCTTCCTGATGGGAGGGACTGGCTGTGGGCAAAACTGGGTCTTGTTCTTCTGGGCAGAGCCATGCTCAGTAAATCTTTAAGCTGATTGTCTGCTCTGGGTAGGTGACGTGAAGAGTAGACTCAATGGAAAAGACCCTGACGCTGGGAAGATTGAGGGCAGGAGGAAAAGGGATAGACAGAGGATAAGATGGTTGGATTGCATCATCAACACAATGGACATGAGTTTGAGCAAACTCTGGGAGATGGTGAAGGACAGGGAATCCTGGCGTGCTACAGTCCATGGGGCCACAAAGAGTAGGACATGACTTAGCAACTGAACAACAACAAACTTTCAGTCCATAACAAAAACAGTGATGCCTATCCACAGAAAATGTGTACATAATTCCATATTCCAAGTCTTCTTATAAGGAGGTACTTTATTGCTGTAATCAGGTACTTTTATTTTCCATATTGGAATTTAGATATAAGTAGAGTTTGCTGCTAAGTCACTTCAGTCGTGTCCAACTCTGTGCGACCCCATAGACGGTAGCCCACCAGGCTCCCCCGTCCCTGGGATTCTCCAGGCAAGAACACTGGAGTGGGTTGCCATTTCCTTCTCCAATGCATGAAAGTGAAAAGTGAAAAGTGAAAGTGAAGTCGCTCAGTTGTGTCCGACTCTTAGCGACTCCATGGACTGCAGCCCACCAGGCTCCTCTGTCCATGGGATTTTCCAGGCAAGAGTACTGGAGTGGGGTGCCGTGTTTTAACAAAAGGTCCCCCCCACCCAAAATGGGTTAAAGTTTAAAAAATATTTGAGAGTCATGTATGCCCACATGCATGAAACAAACCATTATCTCATAATACATGAGTCAGGCAGGAAAGAAACCATTATCACACAATGCACATTTCTATAATGGAGATGATGGGCAAAGGGAAAAAAGACTGCCCCAATCTCCCTGAAAGAAACAGGAAAGGCTGCAGACCAGGCAGTGTCTTGTCTGAGGCTCTACGACTAAGTAGATTATTGCCATGCTTTTCAGTGGAAGAGAGCAGGGGAAATAAAATGTATAAATGCAGGGAAATGAGAGAATATTCCATAATTACAAAGTTACAATGAACTTCGAATTCCAGAAATCAAGTGAAAGCCACGGCAAATGATCAGCCAGGATAGATATGCACCTTGTGAGACATGGAGGTGGAAGTGTCCAGTTTGCCAACTTTGGAGAAAAAATCTGCTTTTCACAAAGGTGGATTTTATGACCTATAAAAACAGAGAACCCAAGACTAACGGAGGAACCGGAGTCTGCATTAAAATGCGAGACTATCTCTTGAGACTGCAGAGCTATTTGGCTTTCATGTGAGAAAGTACATAAAAATATTGTGATGGATATTGTTGAAAGGGAACACACATTGTCGAGACTCCTCAAACTTTCTATTTTTATGGAAATTAGTAGTCAGGAAAAATACACCAAAAGGAGATGATCAATATGCATGTACAGAGATTTGGCTTCTGACAAACACCCATATGATAACGTTGGGTCTACTCAGCACATTAATGAAATTTGGCAAGAGTTATGAATTGTCTTAGCAACCTCCCCAGGAAATGAAGTTTGGCTGATGCAATGCCATCTTAGGAAAGGCCAGATCTGCATATCATTAACATTTGTGTTGGTGGGTTCCCAAAAATGGATGTCATTTGACCCAAAATGGGTGTTATATAAAAGCCCCCGCTTGCAACAGGAGTGGGAAACCACGTGAGAAAGTAAAAAATCAGACACTTCTTCAAGCACAAATGGCTGGTGTCAAAACTCGTTGCAATCATGCTATGTTCGGCAGCTGCACCTGCGTGGTGACTAGGGAGCTATCTGGCTATGCATGTTTGTTTCACACATCAGAATTTAAAGTAGAGGATGGAATACACTGGGCAACATCTCATGAAAATGGAGTTTTTTCCTCCTTCCATAATCTGAGCCTGAGCCTTAAAATGGGAGGAAGTCATGACATAACTGTGTTTTCATCTGCATAAAAATACATATTTTTCAATGCTAGTAATGGCATTTAAAAGGAAAACATGCCTGTTTGGTCACTGGCCACTCCCACATTATAACTCTCCTGGAATTTCCTTTTTAAGCAATCTTTCCTAGAGACCCAGTATTGGCCTGAGACCAATTTACTCTTTGCCAAAAAAGTTATTTCTCAGGCCCAATTATCTAGGAAGCTCATAAAATGTGTGCCTTGGCAGACTGAGGAAAAAAGATTTTCTTAATCAGGTTTTCCAGAGGAACTCTCAGAATTTCCAACCCAAGATCCTGTTTTGGTTGGAAGAAGGTGCACAGATAGAAACATTAATAAAGAGAAATGAGGAGTATTGTCTCATAAAACTATGGGCAGATTTATAGTATCAGGAACCTCCTGGTGGAAGTGAGGGGAATAGTAAAAGGAAAGAATCTAGAACTAAGGATCTATAAAATGCCCATATTCAATATGCAGTCATTAGGGTAACCCGAAGGGAGACCTAGAGGTTGGAGATAGGATAAAGATTTCTTTTCATAGTTGTTTGAACCAGATAGTATGGCAAAACAAGAGGATTCCAATTTAAAAAATAAAAATAAAACAACTACAAAAAAGAAAAAGAGGGCCAAGAGGTTTGCCTGGGATCCATGTAGGTAGGGGGCCAGGAGACTTATAAAGACCTATGACTCTGCTTACCTATACCCTGTTGCCATAATTTTAAGGTGTGTTTTTATCTTCACAATGAGACAACAGTTAACCTTTATTCCTGTTTTCTCTACCATTTCACTGGTATATCTAATTCTTTTATCTGATAAAACTTCAAACATTTTTAACTTCTGTTATTCCTCTTGAAGTGAGTGCATGTGCCTCACATTTTTCCTGAGAAATTCAGAAAACAAAGGTTGGATGCTGAGACATTTTAAAGCTAATTATATATGCCTCTGAATGATCAATTACTATTTGCTTCACTTAGATGAGAAAAATATCATAAAACATTACCTACTCATTTTTATCTTTTTCTAAGCTCATGTTTTGATCCCTGGATCAGGCAGATCCCCTGGAGAAGGAAATGCCAACCTATTCCAGTATTCTTGCCTGGAAAATCCCAGACAGAGGAGCCTGGCAGACTACAGTCCAATGGGTCGAAAAGAGTGGAATATGACCGAACAACTGAACGACTGAGCACAAATGCAAGCTTATGTTTATTCTTAATCCTTTGCTTCAGATGAGTTCACAACTGCAGACTGATTTTTATCAATCAATAATGGCAAGCCACTCCAGTACTCTTGCCTAGAAAATCCCATGGATGGAGGAACCTGGTAGGCTGCAGTCCATGGGGTCGCTACAAGTCGGACGCGACTGAGCGACTTCACTTTCACTTTTCACTTTCACACAATGGAGAAGGCAATGGAAACCCACTCCAGTGTTCTTGCCTGGAGAATCCCAGGAACGGGGGAGCCTGGTGGGCTGCCGTCTATGGGGTCGCACAGAGTCGGACACGACTGAAGTGACTTAGCAGCAGCAGCAAAAATAACAATAACAACAATAATATTAATCATGTTATTGGAGGAGAAGGGGGTGCCATCTCAGGAGATTTCCTAGGAGGAGCTGCCAAGCAAGGTCTCTCGCTTTGTGTAGGAAAGAATTCAACAGCAACCTGTAGTAAGGTGAAAGCAATTTTATTTAGGCAGATACACTTTCCGTAGCAGAATGTGGTCTGTCTTAGAAGGAGAGAGTGCATAAATTTGAAGTGGTTAGTTTTTATGGGCTAGGTATTTTCACATGCTAATGAGTGGAAAGAATAGTCTATTTTGGAGGAGTGGGAATTTCCAGGAATTGTTCCACCACTCACTTTTTGGCCTTTTATGGTCAGCCTCTGAACTGTCCCAGTGCCTGTGAGTGTGTCATTTAGATATGCTGTATTATATTACAATGAGCACAGAAGGCTCAAGGTCTTATGGGAAGTTGAGCCTTCCGCCATCTTGAGGCCAGTCAGTTCTAACCTGTTTTGCCCATGTCCTGCTTTTCTCCATGGCTGTGTCATTCTCTTAATGGTTGTGCCCTGCCATTCCCTCCTGTCTCAACATGACAGCATCCTCTTTGGTGAGTGAAAGTGAAAAGTGAAAGCCTTTGTTGTTCAGTGTTGTGACCCCATGGACTGTAGCCCATCAGTTTCCTCTGTCTCTGGAATTCTCCAGGCAAGATTTCTGGAATGGGTTGCCATTCCCTTCTCCAGAGGACCTTCCCAACCCAGGGATCAAACCTGGGTCTCTTGTACTGCCGGCAGATTCTTTACCATCTGAGCCACGATCAGAACTTAAAATCTTGATGTCATTTTTGCTCCCATGGAGACCGGGAGAAAAATTAAGAGAATTAAAACATTTTAGAACTCTATGTGAGTGGTAAGTAAATGCAGTGATTTTAGTTGGGTTGGTTTAAAGTAGATGAAAAATTTTAAACTGGATGAAAAAAAGTGGCCCTGGCATGCCATTCTGCTCTATTTGATTGCCCTTATGGCAGAAAGTGAAGAGGAACTAAAAAGCCTCTTGATGAAAGTGAAAGAGGAGAGTGAAAAAGCTGGCTTAAAGCTCAACATTCAGAGAACGAAGATCATGGCATGGGGTCCCATCACTTCATGGGGAATAGATGGGGAAACAGTGGAAACAGTGTCAGACTTTATTTTTGGGGGCTCCAAAATCACTGCAGATGGTGACTGCAGCCATGAAATTAAAATACACTTACTCCTTGGAAGGACAGTTATGACTAACCTAGACAGCATATTCAAAAGCAGAGACATTACTTTGCCAACAAAGGTTCATCTAGTCAAGGCTATGGTTTTTCCTGTGGTCATGTATGGATGTGAGAGTTGGACTGTGAAGAAGGCTGAGCCTGGAAGAACTGATGCTTTTGAACTGTGGTGTTGGAGAAGACTCTTGAGAGTCCCTTGGACGGCAAGGAGATCCAACCAGTCCATCCTAAAGGAGATCAGTCCTGGGTGTTCATTGGAAGGCCTGAAGCTAAAGCTGAAACTGCAGTACTTTGGCCACCTCACGTGAAGAGTTGACTCATTGGAGAATATTGGAAATAAAAGCAAAAATAAACAAATGGGACCTAATTAAACTTAAAAGCTTCTGTACATCAAAGGAAACTATTAGCAAGGTGAAAAGACAGCCTTCAGAATGGGAGAAAATAATAGCAAATGAAGCAACCGACAAACAACTAATCTCAAAAATATACAAGCAACTCCTACAGCTCAACTCTAGAAAAATAAATGACCCAATCAAAAAATGGGCCAAAGATCTAAATAGACATTTCTCCAAAGAAGACATACAGATGGCGAACAAACACATGAAAAGATGCTCAACATCACTCATTATCAGAGAAATGCAAATCAAAACCACTATGAGATACCATTTCACACCAGTCAGAATGGCTGTGATCCAAAAGTCTACAAATAATAAATGCTGGAGAGGGTGTGGAGAAAAGGGAACCCTCTTACACTGTTGGTGGGAATGCAAACTAGTATAGCCACTATGGAGAACAGTGTGGAGATTCCTTAAAAAACTGGAAATAGAACTGCCTTATGATCCAGCAATCCCACTGCTGGGCATACACACTGAGGAAACCAGAAGGGAAAGAGACACGTGTACCCCAATGTTCATCGCAGTACTGTTTATAATAGCCAGGACATGGAAACAACCTAGATGTCCATCAGCAGATGAATGGATAAGAAAGCTGTGGTACATATACACAATGGAGTATTACTCAGCCATTAAAAAGAATACATTTGAATCAGTTCTAATGAGGTGGATGAAACTGGAGCCTATTATACAGAGTGAAGTAAGCCAGAAGGACAAACACCAATACAGTATACTAACGCATATATATGGAATTTAGAAAGATGGTAACGATAACCCTGTATACGAGACAGCAAAAGAGACACTGATGTATAGAACAGGCTTATGGACTCTGTGGGAGAGGGAGAGGGTGGGAAGATTTGGGAGAATGGCATTGAAACATGTGAAATGTCATGTATGAAACGAGATGCCAGTCCAGGTTCAATGCACGATGCTGGATGCTTGGGGCTGGTGCACTGGGACGACCCAGAGGGATGGTATGGGGAGGGAGGAGGGAGGAGGGTTCAGGATGGGGAACACATGTATAATTTTTTTTTAATTAAAATTGAATAAAAAAAAAAGAAAAGAAAAGACTCTGATGCTGGGAGGGATTGGGGGCAGGAGGAGAAAGGGATGACAGAGGATGAGATGGCTGGATGGCATCACTGACTCGATGGATGTGAGTCTGGGTGAACTCCGGGAGTTGGTGATGGACAGGGAGGCCTGGCATGCTGCGATTCATGGGGTTGCAAAGAGTCGGACACGACTGAGCGACTGAACTGAACTGAACTGAAGGAGTCAGTTTAGCATCCGCTGAGTGTTCAGAGCTGCATGGTGAACCAGCTGCTGCTTTGTTTTACTTGAGGAAAGAGGAAACCCGAAAGTTGTTCTTTGAAATGTAAGGAAACGTTGAACTAATCAAGAATACTTTTAAAAACAGCATTAGGATATTAAGGCCATTTTGAGAAACAGAAAGTTCACCTGATAATATTTTACTGGCCAAGTCTCTCAGAGCACCTGCTACCAATTCAAATATTTGAATTCCATGGGAAACTTTGGCCCAACATCACATTATCATATAACCATGGCAAGATTTTCCTTGTTCTTTTTGCTATTTTACAAACAAAACTCTTCTGTTTGCAATGTGCAGCTGCAGGTACTACACCTTTTCTTCCTGTATGAGGAAAGTGAAAGTGAAAGTTGCTCAGTCGTGTCTGACTCTTTGTGACCCTCATGGACTATACAGTCCATGGAATTCTCCAGGCCAGAATACCGGAGTGGGTAGCCTTTCCCTTCTCCAGGAGATCTTCCCAGGTCTCCCACATTGCAGGCAGATTCTTTACCAGCTGAGCCACCAGGGAAGCCCAAGAATACTGGAGTGGGTACCCTATTCCTTCTCCAGTGGACCTCACTGACCCAGGAGTCAAACCAGGGTCTCCTGCATTGCAGGTGATTTCTTTACCAGCTGAGCTACCTGTATGAGAGGGACAAAACAAATAAACATAGTTCATTTATGAAACACTAGGAATTATTCTGCTACTTGTTTTCTTTTGCTTCCAGGAAATTTATATTTAAATAATACATTTTAAAGAAGCCTTTAGCACAGTTAAGTATGGTTAAAATAGTATGTTTTTTATTATGTGATTTTTTCCCACACAAACATTTTATAAAAGAAACCTTTAAAAGTAATGTGTTGACCCTCATTTTTGTCTTTTATATAAATAACCCTGATGTGCTATGATTTCTTGCTATGACCATGCCAGATTAGTAATAAATATCTATGTACCGATAAGGAAAGAGTGCCTACCCAAATGCTATCTGGGAGAAATGCCTCCCAGAGGGTTATAACAGAGATCAAGTTGGAGGTAATAAAATGACAAAGCATCTTTCATTTCCATCATTCCCTCTGAGATGACTATGGAAGAACAGGATGCATCATCCTTTAGGACACTTCACTAAGATTTACAGCAATTGTTCCTTTCTTTCAGATTGCTGTTACTTTCGTCAGTGTTACATACTGTCATTAAATTCTCCACCCTCACTATTACAGCTTCCATTACCACCCACATGGCACTACGGCTTTATCCATGGGTGGCAGATGTTATCACCATATGTCATCCGATCAATTTTCCATTCAAGGGTAATGTAATGTTTGGGGGAAAGCCAACTCACACTTTAGTAAAGACTTTCTCTGTAGTCTTCACCAGCCGTAAATGCAAGCATCCTTTCAAATTCTTGGCTCTGATAGCTAACCAAAAAATCAGCAGGGAACTTAAAGATGTATTGCATATTTCCATGTTAGTTGGGCTCTCTCTTACTATTACCTGCCAAATTGCTTCCTATTAAGGAGTTTGGCAATATTTTGCTTTCCTCTACTTTTATTCTTCTGTCCAGAACATCCTGGACAAAGAACAATTAGAAAGATGAATCCCAAAGAAAACAGTGGTCTCAGGTCTGGTTCACAAGGTTGCTACTTTTTGTTTATTTCTAGGATCTTTATTTTACCTCTTTATTCTAGAAGTTGGCTTTGCTCACAGAGTTTGAAATTCTTACTCTATATAATTCTAGAGGATAACCAACAATGACAAGATCAATTTATCATTATTTATCATGATTTGCATATGCTGTCTCTCTTTCTCTCATTTCTTTTTGTTTTCTTCTTTTTCTCCCAACATTTTCTCCCAACTTCATTCCTCTCTTGCTATGGATTTATACTTTCCCATGTTTACTGAACACATTATTTGCCAATCACTGTGCTATGCTCTGCATATTTAAATATTAAATAAAATGCACTTCTAGTACATTTTTCAAATCTGAAAATTTAAACCTCAAATTATTTTGAAACCAGTCCAGTCTAAATCACTGAATTTCTCATACATGTTGGGTAATTAAAATGTGGACTGTTTGGGAGAAGAGCAAGTGGAAACAATTAATTGCTTTTATTGATCATGAAATGATTCCCCTCTCAAGTGTTCTAGATGCCTTATAATTTGGTAAATAAAGTTCTCTTTACATTATCCACAATCATCAACATTTTAAGAACTTGGATTATGTTCTTTTTCCAATCTCATGGTTAAACTCACTTGAAACCTGTTAATTCCAATGATCATTGAACTTGCCTTTCTCCATATATTTTCTGTTTGTTTCTTTCTTGATATGTGGTAACCAGAAATTACTGTGGCATTTCAAGTGTAGATAGAAAAACTGAAATTTTATATGAATACACTTTTCTTTTAAAATTTTCTTATTTATTATACTTCTAGAAAACAGGTAGGTTTGTGGGCATTTTGGGTGACATAAACCAAAATGATATGTCCCCTCCTGAGTTACAGCTGGTGTTCAAAAATCATCACATTTAAATTAAATAACTTTATATTTAACCCTAATGAAAATCACCCACTACTTTATTATTCATTAATGCTGACCTATAAATTTTTTTAGTTTTGTTTTTAATGTAACTCTCCAGGAAATATAAGTAGAATCAGAACATAAATTATTTTACTGTTTTTCAAAACATTTTATTAATATCAATTATTGTAAAACTAACAACCCTATTTGTAGTTGTCTTAAGCATAAATTCCTGAGGAAACCATTTTGCCAATTTTATTTTTATCCAGAGCATCTTATCACTCAGTAAATTCCTTATTTTTGATACATCATATTTCACAATCTTCTATATTTTGTGGTATTCTGGGAAATATTTTTTTAATTAACACCCATATAAAAATGTAGACTCTTAAAGCTCTTTAACAAAGAGATCACAAGGCACATTTTTTCCTCACTAAAATATGTTGTCATCTTTGCTCCCTTAGTTATTCCAGTTATTGCTATAATCTATGATCCTCCTCTTTGTTACACATTCTCCTGGGATACATCTCAAGGACAGGAAGTATATCTGCTATTTAATTTGGGTCTCTACACACTGCCTAATTCAGCACTCCTGTTCTATAGTGTAGACCATAAATGTATATAGATAAGATTATAATTAACCTCTATTAGCATGGGAGCTCCATAAAGTCAGAGATATGACCTTCTTTACTGTTGTATTTTAATACGAACAACAATAATTTTCATATAAAAATCTCAATAAATATTTATGAATTCATGCTTTCAAAAGTACATTGTTAATATCTCACAAGTAACTAATGAAGCTAGTTTCATCTGTTTTTTTAATTAAATACCTTTGAACATCTCTTACTCTTTGATGATTATCATGGTGTTCTCACATGGGTAGAAGTCACACTGATAGTCTCCTGGCACCAAGGTAATTTATAACAACATGTAAAATACTTTGGCCAGTTGCACCAAATTTTACCCTTGAGTTCTTATAAGCATTTGGGTAGTTGCCAACAAGTCTTGCTGATCCATTCTTTTCTGTGGCTCATCTACCTCTAGAGTAGTCTTAGTATTCTTTATTACCTTTTGATTTGATGCTTCTGAATCTCAATTTCAAAAGACAATTTAAGAATCCTTTAATGAAATCCATAGTGAAGATGGGAATGAAAAAATGATTTTCTATATTTTTAATCCCTTGGAGAAGGAAATGGTAACCCACTCCAGTTTTCTTGCCTGGAAAATCTCATGGACAGAGAAGCCTGGTAGGCTACAGTCCATGGGGTCGCAAAGAGTCGGACACGACTGAGCAACTTCACTTTCACTTTCATGCTTATGAGACCAGAAATATGAAATAGTTCTACTGATCCTCCAGCTTACATTAACACATTGAAAATCTTTTATCTTTGACCATCTGGTTCCTTGGAGGGGTCTTCTTACTTCTAAACTACATAATTGTGGATGCATTTGGACTACCACACCTTAAGAGCCTCACACGCTAGTAAAGTAATGCTCAAAATTCTCCAAGCCAGGCTTCAGCAATACGTGAACCATGAACTTTCAGATGTTCAAGCTGGTTTTAGGAAAGGCAGAGGAACCAGAGATTAAACTGCCAACATCCGCTGGATCATGGCAAAAGCAAGAGAGTTCCAGAAAAACATCTATTTCTGCTTTATTGACTATGCCTAAGCCTTTGACTGTGTGGATCGCAATAACCTGTGGGAAACTCTGAAATAGATGGGAATACCAGACCACCTGACCTGCCTCTTGAGAAACCTATACGCAGGTCAGGAAGCAACAGTTAGAACTGGACATGGAACAACAGACTGGTTCCAAATAGGAAAAGGAGTACGTCAAGGCTGTATATTGTCACCCTGCTTATTTAACTTCTATGCAGAGTACATCATGAGAAATGCTGGGCTGGAAGAAGCACAAGCTGGAATCAAGATTGCTGGGAGAAATATCAGTAACCTCAGATATGCAGATGACACCACCCTTATGGCAGAAAGTGAAGAAGAACTAAAAAGCCTCTTGATGAAAGTGAAAGAAGAGAGTGAAAAAGTTGGCTTAAAGCTCAACATTTAGAAGATGAAGATCATGGCATCTGGTTCCATCACTTCATGGGAAATAGATGGGGAGACAGTGGAAACAGTGTCAGACTTTATTTTGGGGGGCTCCAAAATCACTGCAGATGGTGACTGCAGCCATGAATATAAAAGACACTTAATCCTTGGAAGAAAAGTTATGACCAACATAGATAGCATATTGAAAAGCAGAGACATTACTTTGCCAACAAAGGTCCATCTAGTCAAGGCTATGGTTTTTCCTGTGGTCACGTATGGATGTTAGAGTTGGACTGTGAAGAAGGCTGAGCGCCGAAGAATTGATGCTTTTGAACTGTGGTGTTGGAGAAGACTCTTGAGAGTCCCTTGGACTGCAAGGAGATCCAACCAGTCCATTCTGAAGGAGATCAACCCTGGGATTTCTTTGGAAGGAATGATGCTAAAGCTGAAACTCCAGTACTTTGGCCACCTCATGCAAAGAGCTGACTCATTGGAAAAGACTCTGATGCTGGGAGGGATTGGGGGCAGGAGGAGAAGGGGACGACAGAGGATGAGATGGCTGGATAGCATCACTGACTCGATGGATGTGAGTCTGAGTGAACTCCGGGAGTTGGTGATGGACAGGGAGGCCTGGTGTGCTGTGATTCATGGGGTCGCAAAGAGTCAGACACGACTGAGCGACTGATCTGATCTGATGTCATAAATTTACACAGTGCTATATGTCAAAAATATTTTCATGAAAAAAATAGTAAAATTTAAATGTGCATATTTCTCACCTGGGGATCTTGTTAAAATGCAGATTATGATTCAGTTTACTGGGATGGATCTGAGATTCTGCATCATCACAAGATCCAGAGGATGCCTAAGCTGACCTCAGTGGACTGCACTATGTACAGCAAGGAACCAGACTTGCCAGAGCCTTGATAAGACATAATCTTGAAATTCTTTATTCTTTTGGATTTTGCTCCATCATCATCTTGGTTTCCCTCCAGGATGACTGTTCCTGTTCCCCTTCTCCAAGCATCTTTGCTTCATTCCACTACCTCTGGTTGTTCTTCAATGCCCAGAGTGTCATTCTCAATCTACTTCTCTTTCCAGAGTGAGAGTTTTCAAACTTTAGTATAACAGGAAAGGTAGCTGGGAAATGCATTAAAATGGAGTTTCCTAAGCCCCACTTCAGAGATTCTGATTTAGTAGGTATGGAGTAGTCTGTTAGTGTGCATTTTTAATTATATTTTTAGAGTTATACGTAGACTTATCATATGACCTGGTGATTCCACTCCTAGACATATACCTAAGAGAAATAAAAATATATGTCCATACATAAATTTGTATACAAACTTGTGTATTCATTGTGGCATAATCACAACAACCAGAAATTGAAACAACTCAAATGTCCACCAACTAACAAATGAACAAACAAAATGTGATACGGAATGGTATTTAGCAATAAAAAGGAATGAAGTACTGATACATGCTACAACAGACATTAACTTTGAAAACACTATGCTAAGTGAAAGAAACCAGACACAAAGGCTATATACTGTCTGATTTTGTTATATAAAATATCTAAAATAGGCAATTTATAGAGAGAGAGAAATAGAAAATAGATTAATGGCTGCCTAGAACTAGGGGTTGGAAAGTGATGAGAGTAGTTGCTAATGAGCATGAAGTTTCTTTTTGAGGGTGATGAAAATGCATAGTTGCTTGTTATAACAGTGGCATAACTCTGATGCATTTTAAATTCTGATAAATGGGTTTCTTGGACCACAGTTCTGAGAAGCACTGTCTAAGGACACTCATGCACTCTCATTGCTCTAGTTAAACCCTAGATGATGTCTGTATTAAATCTACACCCCAGACCTCATCATGATTTCAACTGACTACATAATAATTCAACCTGGATTATTAAAAAACTTCAAAATATCAAAGCTGAATCTGTTATGCTGCTGCTGCTGCTGCTGCTGCTAAGTCGCTTCAGTCGTGTCCGACTCTATGCGACCCCATAGACAGCAACCCACCAGGCTCCCCTGTCCCTGGGATTCTCCAGGCAAGAACACTGGAGTGGGTTGCCATTTCCTTCTCCAATGCACGAAAGTGAAAAGTGAAAGTGAAGTCGCTCAGTCATGTCCGACTCTTAGCGACCCCATGGACTAAAGCCTGCCACGCTCCCCGTCCATGGGATTTTCCAGGCAAAAGAGTACTGGAATGGGGTGCCATTGTCTCCAAAACCTCTTTTTCTCCCCTCTCCCTGACATAATAGGGCTATAATCTAACAAGAACAAAAATTCCGGTAAGAGTTTGTTTCCAAAAAAATGCACATCTACTGAATCAATGACCTACAGCATTGTTGGCATAAATATCACCTGGGAGAACTTGCTAAAAATGCTAGGCCAAAAACTCCCCAAATGCTGATTCCTGAAGTCTGGCCTGTGACTTGAAGATCTGAATTTTTCATAAATGTTCCTGCAATGATTCTCTTGAAGATGGACCCCAGCCTCCAAGTTAAATACTATCCGAGGGATTCCTCCAGTTATTCCTACACAGAAGCTCTGAAAGCATCTTTCACAGGAAAGGACTTGAAATGGGAATCAGAGATAATTTAAGCTTCCCTTTATCTCTAACAGAGCCTCCCAAATCTAACCCAAATAACCAGTGCAATTCTATCTAAAGTCAATTTCAGTGACAGTCACTCCCCACCTAACCGGATTGACACCCCTAAAACCTTCCCATAGTTATATTCTGGACTACCAGGAATACCAGTGACTCGCTTTCATTCCAGTTGTTCTTGGAGTTAAAAAATATTTTCTTGTCACTTCTCTATTTTTCTCTCTTTGGCCTTATTTCCATGAGGACATATTACTAATTTAAGAAATTGAATGGCAAAGCCTTTAAATATCTCAGGTAGAAAGTGCACATCTCTATGGTTGAGATAACATTCGTTGTTTAATTTATGTCTCCCCATGGAAAATTTTCAGACCTTCACTAGTGAAAGCTCAATTAATAGCACTTTTTATCATAAAGAGGCATGATTTGTATGATATTTTGTAAGTTAAGAGTTCAAGCTGTATATAGTTTAAATTCTTTGTCAGTTCTAGACAAACTTCCTTTAAGCTATGGACAAATTTGCTTTATTGCCTTAGAGAAGTCTGATGATATTTTCTTCAAATGTCCTTATATATATGTTATGCTTCTTACTTCAGAAGTAAAATGATTTTGCCCAAGGTTAATAGAATAATATTGGAATTCAATTAGTCACTTCGAAACATGGCAACAAAATGGCTGAGTCCTTTTTAATCTTTAACAAGTTCCGTTATTCACCTAGAGAAATTGATGCCAGCATTTAAGAAATATGAAGTAAAGCAAACCACATAACTTTGAAATATTTAAATATTCTAATGCTTGGGATTAAACATCTTTTTCATTGTGACTAGGCTCAGAAGCTGTTTTTAAGTGAAAACAGTGCCCAACAAAGGTTGAAATGCAAATAGTATTATACATCAATGTAAAGGGTCTTGATTCATTTTATCTCTTTGCAAACTAAATGTGCGTAATGTTATCTTGATGTTCAGGCTCAACCTCTTCTATCTACATATCAAAACGTACAATGAGAAGATCATTTTTTTTTCCACTGGGAACTGAAAAATAGGCAATGTCCCTAAGCTCCACCATGAGTGTTTCACTTTGATTTCAGATGGGTAAGGCATTGATTAACCAGCCCTATTTTCCTAAAGCCAAAGCAAGACATTTTTACTTCAGTCGAGTTCACCTGCAGATATTTTCCATAGTTTGCAACTGTTCTTTGAAATATCTTTCATCTCTTTATTCCTTTCCTCTCCATATTCCTTTTTTCCCACTCCCTGCCTCTCTCCCAGCTGCAAGGATTTGTCCTCTAAAAGAGTGGGGGTGGGAGGGAACAGGGATGAAAGCAGACAGGGAGCATGAGCCGGAGAATGCCAGGATCTGGCTTTTGTTATTGGTTGGCTGCTGCCTGATGGATAGAAGAGGGAGGCGTGAACTCTTCAGTCTGTTCTGACGGAGCCGAAGTACAGAAACCATATTTACAGGTAAGAGCAAAAGAGAAGGGAAAACGTTCGTTTTCTTCAAAAGAGAATGCTTCTCAATTCTTACTGAGACAATTTTATGATCTAGAAATTATTCCATAAGACATTTCCTTGAAGTGTGTCCCTCATATTACTTGAGGAAGCTTGCGATGAGCTGCTCTTTCTCCCTATAAAATCCTTAGCTGATAAAAACACCAGAGGCATGTTTTATCCTGGATAACTTTCTAGCAAGTGTTACTGGAGCAAAATTAATAGATAAAATGAGTCATCGAGTGTCTTTTATTGTTCGTTTTTATTCAAGTGTATGTTATTGTGAATCGAAGGAAGACTGAGGAAAGCTCAGTAAATTCCACAGGTCCTGAGAAAATGGAGCTTTCTCTGAATATACAGTATAAAATTTCATGTGGTGTTTAATATTTACAACACAAGAAATGGCTTAGGAAAATAATTTTTGCAGGTGGTAGACTCTTTGAACAATAATTTAGCATGAATGATTTCTATGCATTTTATTTAGCTCACTCCTCTTGATAAAGAACATGTTATTGAGTAGTTATATCATTTTATTTAGTGAATTGTAAGCTCACATGATAATTAAGTAATTATCTTTATCAACATGCATGGAGCTGTTTTCATTTTCAAAGTCCAGAAACCTGTTTTTGAAGAATTAAACATTGCTATAAAAAATAGCATCTTATTAGAAAAGTTTCATTGGTAGTTTTATTAATCAAATGTATCTATATAAGAATTCCATCACAGCATTTATATGGTTGGTAATACCCCTAGGGCAATATTTTTAACGGTTCAAAAATTGAGATTTTACTTTACCAGTTCCTTCTCTCTCTTAATGTTGTCTTTTATGTATCCTTAGGATAAATGTATAGACTTAAATGACATACTTATAACAGAGACATATGAAAAATAATCTACTCCAAGTACATTTAATTTTATAATGATTTTAATTTGTAAATATAGGTCAATTTAGGTTGGGAAACCTCATTAAAATGGAGTTCCTTTTAAGGTTATTACTGATTTGAACACACTGACCATCAATTAATACTTGTTGATTATATTAATAAAAGTCAATGATGACTTGTTCATATATTTTTAAAATGCTTCTTTTGAATGATTCACAAACTAATAGGAATGGATGTATACAATGTTTTTGGATTTTTTTTTTTTTTTTGGTGTTGTGTTTGCTTTCTGTTTTTGTTGAGAAATGGATTTTACCTTTGAAGAACATACAAAAACATAGCAATTTTTGCAAAATTGAAAAAAGAGGGGAAGAAAAACTACTGAATGAAATGATTATCTAAATGAATGGAGAACTATCTTTAATTATCTAAATGTGCCAAGCATAGTTAATAATATGTTTACACACTTAAATGTCATATTGACCCAAGCAAATACTCTTGCATAATTTATTTTGAGCTATTTTTGGATTTCAAAAATTTAATGATGTTAAAATATTGCCATGTTTCTAATTATGGATTCTTCTGATCTTGTTTTTCAAAACAAAATGATGGTAGAAATTAATACACCCCTTAGATTGGAATTTAAGGTGATATGTAGCATCAGATATTCATCTCCTGAAATGTGTTAAAGAAAATAAGTTACGGCAGCTACATTTTTTTGAAAATTATAAATTCCAAGTAAATCTACCTCTAAGAATGAAGGGGAATTGATGAAAATTAGAGAGCAGAGTTCCACATGGTTTTAAATTATTCTGTTTCCTTGGAAACCAGCTGCTGCAGATGCATTTTGCTTTCTTTGGCTAAAAATATCATCCTTTTAATAATCGCTAAGGGAAAGGTTCTGAATAAAACCAGAGTATATTGTTGCTGCTTTTTATAATTTGCTTAATGGCTCTCATATTTTGGATGAAAAGTAGTTAAACCCTTTCTCAGTCAGACTTTTCTATCCTCCATGGGCAGCCGTCTGCATGAGATAACTATGGTAGCTTTTCCTGCAGAGACTACGTGAAAAAGAATGTGTGTGTGTGTATGTGTGCGTGTGTGCATGCACACACTGGAGTGGAGGCAAGAGAGAAAAAAAAGTGTGAAAGAAAACAGTTAGGGGTTCCTGTCTAAGTGAAGAATGAAACAAGACACATGAAACCCATGTAAGGCTGCTGAGTGAGTGATGCCAAAGGAAGATCATTTGCTTTTCCTTTAGTGCAAACATAAAGATTCAAATGTAGGTTTTTAATAGAGACCACTATATCCAACTTTGTCTCCTGGGCAGAATACTTTCTTTCTTTTTTCTCTTTATATTTGTAGCAGTTAGTAGGATACTGAGCAAGACAATAAATTAAGAAGCATTTTTTAATGTATCAGTCATTTCAATCATAAAAAGAGAAAAGCTTGAGATATATGTTCAGTCTATGGATCGTGAAAAGGATTAAATACATATTTTGACATATGAGATTAAAAATGTCTTTTAACTTAATGTCCAGACCATCTTTGATTAATGTAGTCATTTCCTTACCTTTGTAATATATCTAACATATATAAAAAATCACATATTTCAACAACCTAATAACTGTTTTTCAGTAGTATTAAGGTAATATATTTGAAGTTTAATAGGAATTATTATAAATATACATACTTTTTGTTTTATTTGAAACCTTTTGCTATTTTTTGGACATGAAATTTTTATGTGGCTTTTCTTTATAAGAAATAAAAATCACATGTACACCCATGGTGGATTCATGTTGATGTATGGCAAAACCAATACAATATTGTAAATTAGCCTCTAATTAAAATAAATAAATTTAAAAAAATAAAAATTAAAAAAAAAAAGAAAAGAAATAAAAATCACAACAATCATCATATTTTACCCTAGGCAATTTTTTAAATTAAAACATTATCATTATGATTTTTTTATCTCAGCTATTTGGTGAAAGGGAAAATTCAGCATAAAGCTGCTATATATTTCCTGGCTCATTAGAAGCATGTGGGCTCAGTCATGTCTGACTCTTTGGGACCCTATGGACTGTAGCCCGCCAGGCTTCTCTGTCCATGGGATTTCCCAGGCAATAATACTGGAGCAGGTAGCCATTTCCTTCTCCAGGGGATCTTCCTGACCCAGGGATCAAAGCTGTGCCTCCTGTGTCTTCTACATTGCAGGAGGATGCATTTTATTATAAATCAGATGAGAGTCCTAATTCTATCTTCCCTTTCACCACTTGTTCAAATGCTTTTGACATATAATATCTTATTTTAATAATATTAACCTTAGTCTATTAGATTAATTGTTAGCAATGGAGCAAATAAAGTACTACAAGCTTAAACCATGTTTTAATATATTTAATATGTAGGCAATACATTATTTAAAGTTAAATTAATTTGGTATGTCACTATGTTATTTTTCAAAAAGAGTTAGGATAATGGGAAGTACTTAGTTTTTATCAATTAACACACACAAAGCACTTCAATGGCAGCACTTTCATCATAAACACAGATGACATTAAAGAGCATGCTAACAAATCAGATAGACTAGTAAATGAATTATGCAACCTGTGCAAATAACTCATTTCAGGCACATTCAAAATTATCAAGTATGTTTCAAGTTCCCGAAAAGAATGCATTGCATGGACTTTAGCTACAGATAATTTCTAAGTACAGTTTGTTAATAGTGATTCTTTACTGCTTTATGCTTTCTATTTGCTTAAAGTAGCTTGCCAGATTCATAGGTGAGTTTACATAGGTCTCTTAAGTCTCACGAAATGTATTCAGGAATATGAAATATTAATAGTTACCCCTATAATATAGGTAGGCAACTTTATATCTATAATGAGAATATGCTGCCTTGGCAAATAACCCTACACTGCTGAAAACGGAAAGGTGGGATTTAGGAGAAATGGAATTCCACTAAGATAAGGGAGCTCAGGTCAGGTTTCACTGTTCAAACTGTGCTAGGTGCTTCAAGTAATTCAAGCAAATGAAAAACCACGTTAGTGTTTGTACTCTGGTAGGCCATGATTCGGGCTTCCCTGGTAGCACAACTCTGCAATGCAGGAGACCCCGGTTCAATTTCTGGGTCAGGAAGATCCCCTGTAGAAGGGATAGGCTACCCACTCCAGTATTCTCAGATTTCCCTGGTGGCTCAAACAGTAAAGAATCCACCCACTGGGTTTGATCCCTGGGTTGGGAAGATCCCCTGGAGGAGGGAATGGCAACCCACTCACTTTTCTTGGGAAAATCTCCATGGACAGAGGAGCCTGGCAGACTACTGGTCATTGGGCTCGCAAGGAGTCGAACATGATTGAGTGACTAAGCACAGCACCTCACAGGCCTAACTCAAAAATATTCTTGATCAGAATTACTTTTTGACTTGGTATATATCTACTACCTGATAGTATAGTATAAGGTTTATATCAGTATAGAAAGGGTGTTGATTCAAAGCAGCATTATTATTCTTTAGTTACCATTTTGTGAATCAAAGCGCAAAGGAATGGATTTGCTTATCAAGGTACTGATCACATTTGGATGTTTTACATATCTCAGTGTATCAGTTGGGCAACTTATTCTATTTCTTAGTCAACTGTTTAGATCTCAGTGGATGACAAATAGACTAAATAGTTTGACCTGAAAATCGCTGAATGTACATACTCTGAGAATAGAGATTCAATATAACTTTTCAAGCATTTAATGGAAGATTATGATGACCTTGATAAATGGCAATGCTAATTCTAAGGATGACACTTCACCAAGAAAATTACTTAGTGGGAGTTCAATTTTACCATTCATTCATTTTAGTCTCATGGCCAAAAAGATAGATAGTAGACATGTGATTTACTGCCAGAGAGTCTGTGTACTTTAGTTAGATCAAGGGCTTAACACATCATCTTCCAATACAACAAAAGTTAGTGCACACAACACATTCCCATAAATACATTTCTCCTGACTCACATGCACATTTGTAACAATATTAGTTCTTATGTAAAATTTTGTATCTTTAAACAATAATGACTATATAAGTCCTTTGGCAAGCACTCATTTAATTTTCATTATTCCCTTTAAATATTTTAGTCTTCCATCATTCTAGAAGTGTGGAGATGGCCTTAGAGATAATTCCTTCCTGGACTGCTTACTTTGCCTGTGAAGAAAGTAAGGCACAGAGAAGGATTCTCACAATGATATTGTAGTGGGAAACTGAGAACTACGCAAAACAAGAACAGCCAAACACTATGTTTGTATTAAGTATAGGTTATAATGCATTAAATACTGGATAAATGAAAAGAAGAGTTGGGAAGACTTTGGAAGAGGGCGAAGAAACATGATGTACCAGATGCTCCCTAATGTGCAAAAACACAGGAATTTAAGAGTTGCACGGAACTCCCCATTTAGACTTGCTTTGGGTTTCCTGTCATCCTGGTCACTTTGACTTATTGTCATAATCTCCTTGACTTTCTGTGAGTTTGCTCTCAGGGTCAAAACTGCATTCTAGTTTTGTTTTCTAGTAAGTGTTGATTCAGTTAGCTGCTGTCATCTTGTGGATCTATCACAATATATTTAGTAAATGAAACAAGCAACTTGTTAAACAGGACTCCTGACTGTATTTACAAAGATTTTCATTTCCTTTTCTATGTCAGCTTAGGCTAGCCATGGAAAATCAATATTTTTCATCAGTCATTACCCAGGTAAAACTGGTTTTGATGTTGTCAGCATATTAAGGCAGAAAGATTGAGAAAGATTCTCAAAAGTCGTTTAAAAAAATTCTTGCTTTGCTGTCTTAAAATTCCTTTCTAATAGCTCATAAAACTTACACCTTAGATTGTTTGGCCACTGTGATGTCTGGATCAGTACAGGGCCCTGAGTGGACTGTCCCAACCTGCCCACTGAGGTTCTCAAGAACTGAGGGTCAAATGGAAATCTGAGTTTAGGGACTCCATTATAAGCTTCTGTATTCAGAGGTCATCACGCACTACGGGCAGGACCACCAAGAGCAGTCTCAAGACCACCTCAGGCCTGTCTTGAACTCCCTGCCATGGCTTTTTAGCGTGGTCCTTCCAGTCACTTCTCTGACTTCTCTATAACCTTTAACAACTATCTCAGTTATAATTCTGTGGCAGGAGGTTTCCTTTGTCTTATGTCATCAACATCTATCATAATACCTGATATGCTTGATGTATCAAAACTGTACCAAAATTGTTTTGCTTTCAGAGTAAATATGTGAATGATCTTGTCAGAGAGTCATCTTACCCCTTTCCTGTACCTTTTCAATGACAGACACTCATTACATGCCAAGATCATCCCTTTCTTTGTCAACACCCTTCAGTGTGACAGTGTTTGTGTTACATAAATGTCATTAAGCCACAAAAAAGTTTGTATCACAGACTTTTTATTGTGCAAACTCCATTTGAGCTCTCTCTGACTTTAGCAGGGAATCACATCTGTGCACAGTCCTCACTCACCCTGCCTCTCTGCACCGTGCTGTTCACACACACACACACACCATGATATATTAAATCAATGGACTAATTATATATTAATGTAATTAATTATAATTTTATATTAACACGAATCTTAGTGTTTGTGTAAGAAAATACAGTAATATGCATTTTATCAATCTATAATATATATACTCTTGTTTAATACTCACTTTCTTGATTTGAAGTTATTCAGCAACACTGATTAAAGGTTAAATCATTCAGCAATATTTTTCTTCTGCTTCAGATCCACTTTCTGCCATTTTTCTTGTATTCTGGTGAACACTTTTAAGTCATCATGTTTGGCAGGTGACAATGCTGAATCGGCTACAGAGAAACCAAGGGTGTGTGCTGAGAGTTCACATACCCATTTTACTGGGGTTCAGTGTGTCTCACGGAGAAGGCAATGGCACCCCACTCCAGTACTCTTGCCCGGAAAATCCCATGGACAGAGGAGCCTGGTGGGCTACAGTCCATGGAGTCACGAAGAGTCGGACATGACTGAGCGACTTCACTTTCACTTTTCACTTTCATGCATTGGAGAAGGAAATGGCAACCCACTCCAGTGTTCTTGCCTGGAGAATCCCAGGGATGGGGGAGCCTGGTGGGCTGCTGTCTATGGGGTCGCACAGAGTTGGACACGACTGAGGTGACTTAGCAGCAGCAGCAGCAGTATGTCCCAAGGCAAAGGTAAGCAATAATACAGGACAATTGAAAGTCCCAGTCTACCATAGCAAGGTAGAATAGAACTTCCAGTTTAAAAAAAAAAAATTACACGATGTATTGTCTGGGGAGACTGTAGAGAAAGAAGACTGACAATAGCTAATATATCTTCAAATATACTCATGTGTGTGGGGACTGTACTGTGGTGTACATTGCATTTTTGCATTTGTTGCTAAGTGGCATACGTACATGTCCCCTGAATGGAGGATTCAGTCAGCCAGTCAGCACATCTGCTTCTAGAAGTGCATCATCTAGTGCAAATTGGGTATTGTAGTGATAACCGTGGCTAACCTTTAGTTCTTTAGATAGTATAGCATAATGATTGATGGAATGCATAGTAAACTTTGCCATTATATAGATAATAATTCAGTTCCCAGACATGCTATCTTACTGCCTGTGTAAATGTAGGCAAGTTACTTAAGCTATCTGAGCCTCAGTTTCCCTTTCTGTGAAATTCAGTAATCTACCTGGATAATATTGTAAAGATTGATAGATCCACATAGTACATTTTTCACCACAGAATTTAAGGCATAATCACGAATGGTATGCAATTTCAGTTGTTATTGCTAGTCATCCTTTTCTGTTAACAAACAGAATGGAAAGGGCAAAGTAATCCCCAGGGTTTTTAATGGCTTCCTAAATACTATTCCTCATTAGGGGATTAAAAAATTCCTTTTTTCTTCCTATTTTTCCATATTAGCTGCAATTAACTCATTGGATATCAGCTGGCTAAATTAGTACTGTATGAGCTAGTGAAATTGCAAAAACGATTTAAGCAGTAAGATACCATTAAGAATCAAAGAAGAGTGTAATGATTAAAATATGATTTCAAGAGCCAAAACACCTGGGTTGGAATGCTGCCTGTAAGACTAGTTATGACCTTGGTTCATTATCTAACCTCTGTGTACTTTAGTTTTTAATCTGAAAATGATATTAATAACAATGCTTACCAATAATAACACTTACCTCATATGTATACAACAAAGTTAAAAAAGTTAATATATGTTGTCTTACTTTTCTATTGCCTCAGAACGAATTACCACAAACTCAACAATTTAAAACAATGCCTGCTTTTAGCATATAGTGCTGTAGATCAGAAGCCTGACAGAGTGTGGCTAAATTCTAAGCCTAATGTCTCATAAGGCTGAACGCAGGGTCAGCTCAGTTGAATTCTTATCTGATCACTCTGGGGGAAAATCTACTTCAAAGCTCATTGGCAGAATTCAGTTCCTTGTGCTTATAGGGTCCCTGCTTCCTCCTTTGCTGTGGCTAGAGCCACTCTTAGCATCTAGAGGCTGCACATAGTTCTTGTTACATGACCCCTGCCATCTTCAAAGTCAACCAGAGAGAATCTCAATTTTATGTGATTAAGTCAGGCCCACCTAGATAATCTACTAGGTCACTGATTTGGGACTTCTGTTACATATGCAAATTTCCTTTGCCATATGATGTGGAAAGAGTGATATTTCACCCTATTCACAACCCTGGGGTTATATAAAGAATGCCCACTAGAGGGTGGGGAATCTTGTCCACCACCTTAGAATCCAGCATTGTTGCTGTTCAGGTGCTGAGTCTTGTCCAACTCTGTGATCCAATGAACTGTAGTACATCAGGCTTCCCTGTCCTTCACCATCTGCTGGAGTTTGCTCAAACTCATGTCCATTGCATCAGGGATGCTATCTAACATCTCGTCCTCTGCCACCCTCTTCTCCTTCTGCCTTCAATCTTTCCCAGCATCACGGTCTTTTTCCAATGAATCGGCTCTTCACATCAGGTGGTCAAAGTATTGGAGCTCCAGCTACAGCATCAGTCCTTTCAATGAATATTCAGGACTGATTTCCTTTAAAATTGACTGGTTTGACCTCCTTACTGTCCAAGGGACTCTGAAGAGTCTTCTCCACAATTCAAAAGCATCAATTCTCTAGCACTCAGTCTTCTTTATGGTCCAACTTTCACATCCATACATGATTCCTGGAAAAGCCATAGCTTTGACTATATGGACCTTTGTCAGAAAAGTGATGTCTCTGCTTTTTAATACACTATCTAGGAAAAAGTGGAAACAGTGACAAATTTTATTTTCTTGGAATCCAAAATCACTGTGGACCGTGCAGCAATGAAATTAAAAGACACTTGCTCCTTGGAAGAAAAGCTATGACACACCTAGACAGTGTATTTGAGTGTCTGCTGCTGCTGCTGCTACTAAGTCACTTCAGTTGTGTCCGACTCTTAGCGACCCCATGGACTGCAGCCCACCAGGCTCCTCCGTCCATGGGATTTTCCAGGCAAGAGTACTGGAGTGGGGTGCCATTGCCTTCTCCGATTTGAGTGTCTAGTTTTGTATAAAAGCATTCAGCTACTGTTTTGAATATTTTAATTAAAATATGACTCATGTTTGACTGACAAACAAAATTTTAACTGTTTTCATATTAGGAAAAGTATTAAGGAAATATATACCTCTGTAAAAGGAATTGTTGGATGTAGGATCAGTAACAATACTGCATTCCTCTAAGTTAGGTAAAGAAAACCTAATTTAACTCCATTTTTTTTTTTTTTTTTTGGACCTAGGACACATATGACCTTGTTAGGGGACCCTGAATTAGAATTCTAAAACCTTTGACTTCTAACAAATATTGTAATTGTTTAGGTACTAGAAAATATAAATTAAGTCATTCATACTCCTCTCTGCTAACAGTTTCTTCCAGCCATGTACTTTCAAAAGAGCATTCTGAGTTATAGGGTGACTTAATATTGTTTAGAATTGCTCTCCCCGGGCTATGTGGCTGGGACAAATTCAATCAAGGATATTTATAATAATTCTGTTCTTCCTTCCCACCTATTACTGCAGACATCTGAATGGGGGTAGCATCTTAATTTCTCTCACAATTTAACTTCTCCTGCATGAGCTCAGTGTCTGTTGCCATGGAAATAATTGTAACATTGCAATTTTGGTACTACAACTGGAGCACACTATAGCAGAATCAAATTGGCAAGCACAAAGTAGGATGAATCTCTTTTCTTCTCTCTCTCCAAGTATTTCTTTTGCTTTGAGACATTTTTTCCCACCCTTTCTTTGTATTTACTGAGCTATGTAATTACATGGTTCATTTTCTCCTTAATGACTATTCAACTTTCTTCAAGGTCACTAGAACTAAAAGTAAAAATGTGAGCAAATTCACACAAATTATTTACATTGATTTCATACCAATTAAAGAAAATCTTCCAAATAGTTTCCTATAACTAATAAACAAGAGTACATCAACATTTTTAAAAATCTGTCAACAGCTCTCCGTTTTTAGGAGGTTTTCTGCAGTTCTTTTAAAATCTCCATAATTTGCTTACAGATAAGAATGATTCTCCAACCAATGGCCTTCAGAAAGGGTCAGCTCCAAGCCAGAGTCCTATAACCCTTGCAGTAACAAGTAGTAATTATGGATTTTATGTTGAAAAAAATCTTGAATGAGTAACTTTGGGGAAGGTGGTGGATAAAATAGTTATTAACTCTTTGCCTCCATTTTCCCATCAATAGGTAAATCTTTGATAATGGTCACCTTCCATATAATGCCTCTTCTCTACCAAATTAAAAGTATTCCTTTAGAATAATGAAAGAAAGCTTACATTTTCATTGTTAATTTTATTTGCCAAAGCAGTATCACAAAGTGCTCAGATATATCAGAATTGGTCCTATTTGAAACCTAACAGGTAAGGTGGCTCCCATTATCGTCAAATATTTGTTAGATTTAGACACCAGAGGTGATTGTAGGTAAAATTAAGTAACCACATTGCTTTGGGAAGCACTTTGACCTTCCTCACCCTTCTAACCTCTTTCTAAATTCTTTTCCCCCAGAAGAAATCTCAAGCCCTCTGACTTATCAGGTTCTGATTTGAACTATTCATCTGAGCTGCTAAGTCCTCCTTAATTCTACACTTTTCCATTTCCCCATCAAATCTACCTTTCCTTTATCATAAGTGAAGTGAAAGTGAAAGTCGCTCAGTCATGCCCGACTCTTTGTGACCCCATGGATATACAGTCTATGAGTTTTCTAGGCCAGAATACTGGAGTGGGTAGCCTTTCCCTTCACCAGGGGATCTTCCCAACCCAGGGATTGAACCCAGGTCTCCCGCATCGCAGGCAGATTTTTTACCAGCTGAGCCACCAAGGAAGCCCCTAAGAATACTGGAGTGGGTAGCCTATCCCTTCTCCAGCGGATCTTCCCCACCCAGGAACTGAACTGGGGTCTTCTGCATTGCAGGCATATTCTTTACCAACTGAGCTACCAGGAAAGCCCACTCCTTTATCATAAGCCCTCTTTTAAAAAAAATGAAACAATAGGTGAATGAGTGGTCCTTTTAAAGTATAAGTGAGATCTTATCACTCCACTACTTAAGCCCTCTAGCTCATGTAGAGTAACATCCAAAGTTTTGACAGTCTCTACACAATTTAGCCCCCAACACTTGTCTAAACTCATTGCCTCCTATGCCCAGACCAGGACCTTGGGCACCTGCCTCCTATAGCTTGATCTGCTCTTTACCCAAATGTCAGACTGACTGGCTCCCTTACTTTCCTTACTCTAACATGAGCTCACCAATTAATTCAAAATGCAGTGTTCTTTAACAGCCAAATTTCTGATCGCTATATCTCTTGACCGCTTAACTTTCTTCATAGTATTTAACTCCACAGAACATATATCATACGTAATTTACTTATCTGTTTATTTACCCTTTCCCCAACAACACTGAGTAGGGGAGCACTGTTAGAGGAATGATTTTTTTCCCTGTGTGATTACTTTAGCATTCTCTAGCATCTAAAATGGAGAAGGCAATGGCGACCCACTCCAGTACTCTTGCCTGGAAAATCCCATGGACAGAGGAGCCTGGTAGGCTGCAGTCCATGGGGTCTCGAAGAGTCAGACACAACTGAGCGACTTCACTTTCACTTTTCACTTTCATGCATTGGAGAAGGAAATGGCAACCCACTCCAGAGTTCTTGCCTGGGGAATCCCAGGGATGGAGGCTCCTGATAGGCTGCCGTCTATGGGGTCGCACAGAGTCGGACACGACTGAAGCAACTTAGCAGCAGCATCAAAAATAGTCACTGGTACATGGTAGAAGCTCAAGAAATGTTTATTGAATAAATAATAAATGGCCCCTTGAAGTATGGAAAACAAACAGATTTCTTTTCTATTAGAATGGCATAAATATCTGAATGAACACACTCAGATTCCCTTACTCAACAATCTGAACTGGAATATATTAAAAGAACAAGAGAATTGGTGTTTAGTGTTGAGGTTTTCAAAATAAAATAGAAGATGTTATCTCAGAAATAAAACTGTATGCAGTTAAGAATACTAGAAAGCAGAAAATATAGAAACAGAGGAAGCTAGTCAATGGAAGGACTTGGAGCAAATACTCCCCCACAGAAGTATAGCTACCAAAATTGACATGAGGTACCAACATTGAGACTCCATGAGGTCACTGAGAGGCAAATGAAAGTAGCCAGACTTTTTAAGAAAGTCTATTTTGATTTGTTCCTTGTTACAGATAGGATTGCCATGCTGAGGTTTGATGGCTTAAGATACCACCTCTCCTTGGTAGCGTGTTTTATGCAAGCATCTTTGTAAAATAAGTTTGTTCTCCCAACTTATGTGTCTCTAGCAAAGGCATTTCAGGTATTGTGTTGGGCTAGTATGGAAGAGAATGTTTTGAATACTTATTCTGTTAATCCTTCTAAGCCACAGATCTAAAGCGTTATTTGTCTATCTTATAGAGCCAATCTAAGATGGGCTTTACATTACAAGGTAACATAAGAATCGCTCCTTAATTTTAATTTTATAAACAAAATTAATAAGGAGATGGGACATGTGAAAGCTAACAGTGTAAACGATTGCTTCTGAATGTGAATGGGGCATTGGCCAGATTTTAGAGTGGGTTATATTGGGAGAACATGGAGGTGAAATGACCTGGACCTAAGTAGTGGCTTCCCACCTTGGCCTGTGTGTGCATCTCCAGTTTTCCACAGTTTACGCTGTTTACTACCCATGGTCTCTTTGGTTGTGAGATCATTTATTATGGTTCCTACGCTATCATTTTTCTTAGGGTAGAGAAGTATTTCTTGATACCTTTGTTACAAATAACAGGAGAAAAAATGAGAGGACTGAGATGATTTTATTATATCTGATCCTCTTTACTCATTGAAATTAACTGCCATTGTAAGAATTTGTGTTTGCAACCACTGATTATCATCAGAGTTACTTTATGGCTATGAGGAAATTATTACTCTCAGAGGTCTAATGACTCATCTAAATTGATATTAACAATTAAAAAAAAATGTATCAGGCTACCTCACACTGGCTTTCAGTGACCATGTTGATACAAAGAATGAAGAGGCTCAAATTAATATTTTATCCAGCAAAAGATTTAGGGACTGTGATTTAGCCTGTATAAAATTTATTCAGCCAGCCTCCATGGTACAGGATTCCAGAATTCCCTGTAGCTCTGCTGAACTGACTGGAAACACGATAAGGCATTTAAATTCTGTAGGTACAGCCGTTCCTAGCAACCAATTTGATTTTTGACGGACAAAGAGCCCCAGGAAAGTAGACACCTTTGTACCTGAGAAAAAAAGAAATCCCAAGCAAGATAGACATGCCCTAATCAGTATGCTCTGGGTATGACAGCATGCAAGTGAGTGATCTATTTCGTTCTGAACCTTGGCTCTGTCAATGACAGAACACGATTTACTAGAACAAATCAAATAAATGTATTTGACTCCTGTTTTGACGTTTCAAAACGCTGAACCATATTTCCTTATGCAGCCCTCTGATTTCACATTTTTAATTTTGACTTTTTCTTATAAAATACTCTTGTCAGAATGAGAATGCAAATAGCAATGAATCAGGGTAGAAATACTTTCGAACATTATGGAAAGAATTATTTCTGCATGGATATGATAGTCTGGCAGATGTGGTTCAAAAAATTACAGCCCTCCCCGCCACCTCCAAAGAACGACTTGGAGACCTAGATTGTGCAATCAGTGGTCAGATGTTTCAGTACTCTGTTGTTCCCATGCTCGTTACAGTTACATGCGACAGTGCTGCAGCGATGAGTGGAATTTTCAAGGGGAAGTTGGAGGAAATTGATGGCTCCTTCCCCTGCTCCTCTGTGCAGGAATCCAACGATGAAGTTTTTAGCTGTGACAGTGCTGCCAGTGTTGATAGCGTCAATCCATCCACTTCTAACCATTTTACTGGTGAGTGTCTGAGGCTGTATTTCAGATTGTACTCTAAACTGTGTTGTATAGTCGATTCTTGGAATTTTTATCTGTATCCATTGGCTTATATTTGCCCCTCAGCTGTTTATCAAAACAGACTTAATTTGTAAAACATGATACCATTTGGGTTCATTAACTCTCAGTAGTCTACTCCTGTTTATCTCTGCAGAGTGAGTATGAGAGGCAGAAATGAGTCCAAACCAAGGTAAGCAAATAGCAAGTGAAAATAATTTCCTGTGTGTCTTCAGCTTTCTGAAGCAGAGCCATCCTTTTGAAATCTAAATCACTTGAGCTCTTTTGAACGTCTAATACTGGTTAATGAGTTGTGGAATATTTGCAGTACTGAGTACAAAACATTCACTTCCAGGGTGAGAAAATGATGTTTGTTTTTAAAAGAATGCTACTCCGAAATGAAAGCCTTGGAAACCCTAAGATTCTGTAATTGTTTGAACACTGGTTAACCTCAAACCAAAGGCCAGATTCATGCACTACAGTAAATGTAGCTTTCTACACATATATGGGCTTCCCAAGTGGTTCAGCAGTAAAGAATCTGCCTGCTAATGCAGGAGACACAGGAGACATGGGTTTGATTCCTGAGTCAGGAAGATCCTCTTGAGAAGGAAATAGCAACCCACTCCAGTATTCTTACCTGGAAAATCCCACGAACAGAGGAGTCTGGCAGGCTACGGTCCATGGGGTTGCAAAGAGTCAGACATGACTGAGTCACTGAGCATACATACGTACATATATACTTCTCCTATGCTGTTAATGTGAACAGCATCATTTAATTTAGTGTGATACATTCAGACTTGAGGTTGTAGCCATTTTAAGTTGCATTCTTTATGACAGATGCTCATATGAAGACTTTGAAACAGGCAAATCTTTTCTAACGTATCCATGTCCATTCAACACCATGTGATTTTAAAATTATTTTTTAGAAGAATTAGTATCATTCAAAGAAAAACTCAAAAACGTCAGTAAAAGCCCCTTAAGTTCACCCTGACTGGTATAAATTTCTTTTTAAAGGTACATTCCTTAAATAAAAGTAAAAATTATCCAATACAAAAGAGAAGTTTTTTCTTTTCCACAATAGTATTTCCTAGAATTATTTTTGTAGGGCATTTGTGTTTGGGTTTTTTTTTTTTTTTTTTTAGCTCACCAAAGAAAGAAAGAAAGGGAAGTCACTCGGTCATGTCCGACTCTTTGTGTCCCCAAGGACTGTAGCCCACCAGGCTCCTCCGTCCATGGGATTTTCCAGGCGAGAGTACTGGAGTGGGTTGCCATTTCCTTCTCCACACACTGACATTTATACAATGTGACCCCTCTAATTCCATCTTTAAACTTCCTCTCCCCAACCTCCAAGAATTCAAAAAATCATTTGGTTTTCATGAATTCTCCATCATCACTGTTAGAAAGATTTAGAATAAAAATAGGTAAAACTTTATAATAATGTTTAGCCTCTGTATTATTTATCTCTTGACTAAAGTAGAACTTAGTTCTAATGAACTTGTACAAAGTATAAAACAGTAGGGAGAAGATAAAGGAACACTCAGGCAAAGGGAGAAAACAATAGCTGTTTGCAGAATAAGATTCTCTGGTTACAAAGGGAAGTTAGATTTATTGGGGGGATACATTTTGTCTGAAATTTATCAGTACCTCCCTGTCATCCATGGTGCCTGGAAGAGCACTGAACACTGAATGATGCTTGAAAGTTAAAGTGAAGTCACTCAGTTTTGTCCAATTTGTGACCCCATGGACTGTAGCCTACCAGGCTCCTCTGTCCATGGGATTTTCCAGGCAAGAATACTGGAGTGGGTTACCATTTCCTTTTCCAGGGGATCTTCCCTGCTCAGAGATCGAACCCAGGTCTCCTGCATTGCAGGCAGATTCTTTACCGTCTGAGCCACCAGTGAGGCAAATGATGCTTAGACTCCTATATTGAGTGAACAGATTAATTTTTAGACAATTTTTATACTTTCTTGATAAATAAAAATTATATATATTTAATGTGCACAACTGGAGAAGGCAATGGCACCCCGCTCCAGTACTCTGCCTGGAGAATCCCATGGACAGAGGAGCCTGGCAGGCTACAGTCCATGGCGACGCAAAGAGTTGGACACGGCTGAGCGACTTCACTTTCACTTTTCACTTTCACGCATTGGAGAAGGAAATGGCAACCCACTCCAGTGTTCTCGCTTGGACAATCCCAGGGACGGAAGAGCTTGGTGGGCTGCCATCTATGGGGTTACACAGAATCAGACACGACTGAAGCAACTTAGCAGCAACAGCAGCAATGTACACAACATGATATTTTAATACACATATGCATTGTGAAATGATTACCACGGTCAAACTAAAAACATTTTCATCATCTCACATAATTACTTTTTTTCTTTTTTGGTGGTAGTGAGAATGTAAGATCTACTCTCTTGGCCAGTTTCAAGAACAAAATACATTATTTTTATAATTTCAGACAAATTTTTTAAAACTGGAGAGAAAGAGTCCACTGGATGCCCTTGTCCTTCAAAAAGCAACAGTATGCCTTTAAATTCAAGACCCTCAGAACACTCTATTAAATACCTTCTGTGTGTCCCTTGAGAGCGCTCATTCTGCAAGTCCCAGAGAATGGCAGGGTCTCCTAGTATTTCTCAACTCGTTCCCCTTTAGCCATTTCTGAAAAACACCACCAACCTAGACCCTCTTTCTTTGAGATTCTCCTCCTCTAGTGCAGTGCATTTTTCACACTTTTTTTTTTTAAGCCTGCAGCATGCTTAAACCCCCTCCCTGGTGTCTGTGCTTCTCCTAAAGTTACAAATTGACTCTCTCCTGGAAAAATCAATTTCAGGCCTTCTCTATGCAAGGTGCCTATTGATTTCTATAGCTTGTGAGTTCACAAAGTACCTATAATGTTCATTTAAACACCATCCGCTCTTACAATTGCAGTTCAAGATACTTTCCAGATGAAAGTGATGTTCTGGTGGTTTAGAGGGGTTTGAAAAATTATAGGTCAGGCACTAGTTATGAGCACCTGAACAGTTCCCTGGAGGGTAAAAGTTTGAGTGGAGAGTGGTTTTATTTTGATGAAATAAACTATTTGATAACTACTTTGCTATCTGGTCACAACTTTTCTGTTTCATCACCATGGCACAAGTCTGTGGAGAAGGAGACATCTTCTGTGTACAGAGATGGCAGGCTAGTAAAGAAAGCAGCTGCAACGTTTGATTAGCTTTTTCAGCATCTTTGTTGCAAATTTTCAAGGGTTTTGAGGGAAATATTTACTGATACTCCTCTGTAAGAAAACAGAGATAGGAATCATTGAACAACTTGTGATTGAATGTGTGATCAAAACTCTGATTTGGGATAAACAGTGGGGAGGAGGGGCCAAAAAGAATAGATGGAAATGTAACAGTAATGGGGGGATTTCTTGTTTTCTGTGGGTTATTCTCAGCCTGATCTCCAGTATAAAACTGGAGATTATTTTATAAAATTGGACAATTGAGGAAGAAATTCCATTTTAATTTTTTTAGAGGATCCAATGATCTTTTATATGAGTAAGACAAAAAAAAAATTAGTACTGACAACCCTCATTTTGAATTCAAAGAATTTTAGAACTAGTAGAGCCTTTGAGAACATCTAGATAGACGCCCTTATTTTACAGATACGGAGACCACAGCCAAGGGAGATTAACTTGACAAGAATCCAGATGTGAGATAGTGGTAGAGAACTTTATTGTAGATCCCTAGAGGGTCGGCCTTTCTCTAGACTGTGCCGCTCTCTAACAGGTCTGTTTCGTCACTATTTAAGTAGAGGACCCAAATCATCAAGTCAAAGACATGCTTTATCTTTTGTGCCATCTCCTCTTAGAAACAGAATGAGCACATCTTTTGGAGAAGGTAATTGGCACCTCATCTTCTCTTGCCTTTTTTTTTAAGTTGGCTTTTATAGAAAGTATGATTTCCTGGCTGTAATACAATACCAGGGATGAGTTTATGAATAAATTCAATGAGCCTAAAGAAATACTGGACAGAGAATTCAATTTGAGTGTGAATGAACAATTCCTCTTCCTCTTTCTGTGACAGGGCAGACTGTTGAGACTTTGTGTGTCCCTGACAATGATGGAAATATCTTAGAGCAAACATGTTTTATGTTTACATGAATGAAATTGGTTTGTCTTGGTGACATAATGCTACTTGTGATAATGTGAAAATATTACGATGAAAGTAGGTGAGATGCAGTTTGCAGTGTGCATCTTCAACAGCAGCTAACAAATAGAAATTTCTTTGATTTACTTAGAAATAGAACCCTGTGCATTCCATTTTTGCCAGAAGGGTGAATGGTCATCCTTGATTCCCTGAAGAAAAAAAAGATAATGATACCCTTCCATCCCTTGAACTCCAGGACCCTACATTACTTGTTCAATAATTCAAGACTTCAAAAACCCTCTTACCTTGCATTTCAATGAGACTCAGTCACATCTTCTGACTAAATGCAGTAATTATATTGTTTTACTGGTTAGGTAAAGAACTGGCTTTCATATTTGCTTGTTTTAAGCCCTGAAAAACTTAAATTTGACTTTAAATATAAAAACACAATTAGACCAAGTTTCAAATGAAATTTTATATGTCTATATCATAGTAAATCTAGGAAAACAGCACATCACTTGTGGTTTTAACTCTCAGTTAGGTATTACAGAAGCTCATTATAAAGATAATTCTGGTGGTGTTAATGTACTATTTCTCACGTCATTCAAGGGATAAGACCCTATTAGCATGAAATCCAAAATAGAAAACTATAGAAAAATCTTCCATTTTCTCACATCTCTTTTTTACTCAGGATATCTATAGATGCAATTGATATTGTAGTGGTATTTCACGAACACTATGAGAATTAGAGTTGAATTAAATAGTAAAGACACCACCTTTACATTACTGATCATAATATTTTTGTCTGACAATATAATTTGTTTACAAATATTTCTTACAGTATTTGAGTTTTTAAGCTTCTTGATAAGAATCATACTTTGATTTTGGGGTCATCCAGAGTGATCATGGGCAATAAAGAGATGATTATCGAACTGCGAAATATTGTGACTTGAAAAATGGATCCACATGAATTTAGGTGATTAAAATTCTACTAACCATTCTATTAACAATGGTTCTACTAACCATTCAAAGTCTTAAGACCTTTTGGCTTTGGTTGGATCACCAGAGGTTGACTGGCATTCTACTTGCTGTTTATGATGGTGATGATAAAATCATAGTGCCTGAAGCAAATGTCCTTGTGTTTCTCAAAAGATTTTAAAATTCATCATGCAAATCAGGCAATCTGATGCTTTCTGACAGCTCGAGGGAAGTATATTTGTGTGCATGTGAATGTAAAAAAGAATTAAACCTGGTTCTGCTTAAAAAAAAAAAAAAAAAGCCAGTTGCTATTTCTGAACTGGCTGCAATATTTAACCATTTCACTCTGGAAAGAACTTGTTTGTAGTTTGAAAATGTTGCTTCTTTTTTTTTAATGTTGCTTCTTTTTTGTCTGAACCATTTGGAAATAAACTGGGAATGTGTTAGGGCCACAGAATTGTTGTACCATATGTTTTATGTGTTCAGCTGCAGTGATCTGGCATGAACTATAATAATAAATGTCTGAAATTTACTGAATTCTATTGAGGATTAGATTAAGGTTAAAATTACAGTTTTTAAGCATAATGAAGAAAGGGCAATCATAATAAATATAGCAAAACATAAATATTTTATTTTCAACCAAGGATCAATACTTAAAAACTAGAAAGGCATTTTCTTTGAATGGCGTTTAATTTTCAGGTAGGGAGGTATTTGTAGTGAGATAAAATTGAAATGGACACTCAATTTTTTGCATTTGGTTTTATCTCATCTCACAACTATTATAATAATGGAGTGGTAATAAAGATTTATGTAATTTATAACTCTAGAAATCTGCATGAAATATTATGAAATTTGATTTATATAATGAACTATTAAATCATTTTAAGATCCTTCATGGATATCTGCAGTGGTCTTAGCATGACAAAAAATAGAAATAAAAACCTAAAAGCAAATTCTATCAAAATGATTATCAAAGCACTGTGAAAGCTGGTAAAGACTGCTTCACCAAATACTAAAAGCACTAGATATTTCTGGCTGAATTACAATAGTGGGTCCCACTAATTGTGATGTTTGGAGGCTGAAATGCATTCAGTAGTATATATTTTTATGCTCAATGATAATGTTAGTAGATATAAAAATTGTACATATTTTAGTTTTAAATAATATTAATAAATTACTTTATTCATGAAGACTACTTAACATATTTCATTTTAAAATTTGCACTAATGCCTACAGTTTCTACATTTAAAAAAATGTATATATTTTGAATCTTAATAGTGCCAGCATTTGGGGTATTTAATTCCATCTTTGAGGAAACTTGTTTGGAAGAAATAAATACTATTAATTTTAAACACAGTTAATTTTTCTAACTTTTTCGCCTGTTGTATTTCACAATTTCTCCAAAAGTGTTGCCCTTTATCTTCTTGCTATGTCAGCTGTGAGTTTTTGCTGTTTGCTGTTTCTATGGCAACCATTATGTTGGCTTAGAGTAGTACATATTTCAGATATATACATTCATAATTCTAGACACACACACACATACACACACTCACTTTTAGAACTTTTTACTTACTAACGGAATTGAAGATTAATCTAACTATTATGATGGTCATTAATCAGCACTAAAATACTATGCTAAGATCGTGGCTGCATTAAAACATATATCATGTATTTGGCCTAGATTTTAAAAAATATATATGCATAAAGCTAGAGGAACTGCAAAAGCAAACCAAGGAGTAAACTTAACTAAAATTTACAGATACTAACAAAGAAGCATATATATTTAAAAAGTCCTCTCAAAATGAGATATTTTGATGATAAATTAAAGAATGAATGAAATTCAGGATAACAACCTAAATAAGAATTGTTATTTTCAGCAGAGCAACTCTTACTTTTTTTAGCATTCGCTAGTTTTGCAGCTAGAATATGGAAACTGTTGGAATTTATAATTGCAATATTTTAAGTTCCTTGATGTCAAGAACTGTGTCTTTTATTTCCCCCACATTGTTGTTGTTGCTGTTCAGTTGCCCAGTCATGTCCAACTCTTTGTGAGCTCACGGACTTCAGCACGCTGGGCTTCCCTGTCCCACACCATCTCCTGGAGTTTGCCCAAGTTCATGCTCATGACATTGACGATGCCTTCCAGCCATCTCATCTTCTGATGCCCTCTACTCCTTCTGCTCCCTATCTTTCCCAGCATCAGGGACTTTTCCAATGAGTCAATTGTTCACATCAGAAGACTAGAATACTGGAACTTCAACTTCACTATCAGTCCTTTCAGTGAATATTCAGGGTTTATCTCCCTAAAGATTGACTGGTTTGATCTCCTTGCTGTCCAAGGGACTTTCAGGAGTCTTCTGTAGCACCGCATTTCAAGGGCATCAAGTCTTTGGCATTCTACCTTCTTGACAGTCCAGCTCTCACAACCATATGTCCCCCATATTACTTAATGTTAATAATCATAATAGCAAGCTTTATTAAGCATTGTCATTTGCCAAGCATTGTACTAGATGTTTCAAATAATTATTATCATTATTATTATTTTGAGTTTCATTATAGAATTTATTTTCCAGAGGCTCCTTTTTTTTTGTTTGTTTGACCACACTCAGTGGTTTATGAGATCTTAACTCCCCAATTAAGGACCAAACCCCTGTCACAGCAGTGAATGCACCCAGTCCTAACCACTAGGTCACCAAGTAATTCCCCAATTATTTTGATTCTTTTAAAACACGGTCCTAAATAAATTTATTTTTGTTTGGTATGTTCATGACTTTTTCTAAAACGTACATGTCTTAATTGATCAAATGATTTCTGTCATCTTAAATGTGAAATGAGTGAACTAAAACAGGCTAACTGTATAGAAATTATTGGGTTGACCAAAAAGTTCATTCAGGTTATTCCATAAGATATTACAGGAAAACCCAAATGACCTTTTATGCTAACCCAATGATTAAGATTGCTGGATACAATTTAGGGTCTTCTTCAATGGGTACAGACCCATATGAAAAATGTTTTTATATCAGATGTTCATGAAGTCTCCAACTATGCATATAATATTGTCAGTATAAATGAAATCACTTTCCAAACTTCCTACATAGTTTTAAATTTATTAATATCAATATTAGAATTCAATATTTTAAGATGAGAACACAAATATTTTTAATAAATATACTTAAAGTTTATTACTTAAAAATAAATATTAAAAAATTTAGCTTTAATTTTTGCAATATTTTCCCTACAGTGAAAAATTTTAAAGAAACTATATACTATGCAGTTGTTTAAATAATATATGGAACACCGATACAATAGATTACCATGTGGCCACTAAAAAGAATTGAACAAATGTATTATCCATTGACATAAAAATATATTCAAATTAATAAATACTTCACATTAATTGCAAAATTATTTTGCAGATTCATCCCATTTGTAAAATATTACACATGAGGTATGAAAGCAATAAGATCTAGAAACAGAAAGGGAAACACATATTTTCTATTGTTGCTGTTGTTCAGTCACCCAGTCTTGTCTGACACTTTGCAATTCCAAGGACTCCAGCACACCAGGCCTTTCTGTCCGTCACCATCTCCCGAAGTTTGCCCAAGTTCATGTCCATTGTATTTTGCTATAGAAACAGAAAATCTTAAGTTTTCTCTGAATAGTGGCATGGGTTTCTCAATATTTCACGATTATATATTTTCTCAATTTATATTAATTTATTTTAGTTTAAGACTTAGTGTCTCCATTCATTACAATAGCTTTCTAGAATTTTTCACTAATACAGTTACTGCTGCTATAACATGCTTATAATTTTTCCCAAAGATAGAAATCATAGTTCAAACGTATCATTTTAATTGCTCTCCAGAAAGCTTTACCAATTCATGTGCTCACTTCTAGTAACTAAAGTAATCCCCCTAGTTAGTTACCAAACTAACTAGGCTTTTTTTTTTTTTTTCTCTCTCTGTGCATATATACCTGGCCAATTTGGTAGGTAAAGACTTATATTTCCTTAATGCTTTCACTTGAATTTCTCTGAATAGTAGAAAGCAAATTATTTATGTATTTATTTACCCTTTTTTGTGTGTTTAAGTGGTCTACTTTAGTTCTTTTTTTATCATGATTTTTTCTTTCATTATTTTATATTAAATATTATTACATTAACATTTATGTGATAAGATCCTTCCTATTTTGTCACTGGTCTGTCAACTCTGTATATGTTTGCCACAGAACTATGTTATGTGGGCAAATATACTCATGGATTTGGCTTTTAAGAAATGTTTAGGCAGATCTCAGCTCCCAAGATTAATTGCATACAAATAATCTCCTCTAAAACTTTTATAGATTTCTATTAAAAATTTAGATCATTGGATCAATTGAAAATTGTGATGGCATACTGTGTAAAATAGACAATTTTTTCAGTTTTTCTAAAATCATATATTGAGTAATATAATATTTGCTATTTGAAGTTCTGTCCTCCTCCTGAACCAAATTCTAATATACAGTAGGATCAGTGTCTGTAATTTTCTATTTCATCATCTAGATGGCTATGCCTAAACCAACAATACTGACTCTGTAGTAAATTTTATCTCACATAAAAGTTCCCAATTTTCTATAACTCACTACTATAAACAGAAACACAGTATATTATTATACTCTTTAAGAACTCTATTAGTTCAGTTCAGTCACTCAGTCATGTCCAACTCTTTGCAACTCAGTGGACTGCAGCATGCCAGGCCTCCCTGTCTGTCAACAACTACCAGAGTTTACTTAGACTTGTGTCCATTGAGTCAGTGATGCCATCCAACCATCTAATCCTCTTTCATCCCCTTCTTCTCCTGCATCAAGTGGCCAAAGTTTTGGAGTTTCAGTTTCAGCATCAGTCCTTCCAGAGTATTCAGGACTGATTTCCTTTAGAATGGACTGGTTGGATCTCCTTGCAGTCCAAGGGACTCTCAAGAGTCTTCTCCAACACCACAGTTCAAAGCATCAATTCTTCGGTGCTTTCTCTCTGTATAGTCCAACTCTCACATCCATACGTGACCACTGGAAAAACCATAGCTTTGAATAGATGGACCTTTGTTGGCAAAGTAGCATCTTTGTTTTTTAATATGCTGTCTATCTTGGTCATAACTTTTCTTCCAAGGAGCAAGCATCTTTTAATTTCATGGCTGCAGACCCCATCTGCAGTGATTTTGGAGCCTAAAAAAATAAAGTCAGCCACTCTTTCCACTGTTTCCCCATCTAGTTGCCATGAAGTGATGGGACCAGATGCCATGATCTTAGTTTTCTGAATGTTGAGTTTTAAGCCAACTTTTTCACTCTCTTCTTTCACTTTTATCAAGAGGCTCTTTAGTTCTTCGCTTTCTGCCATAAGTGTGGTGTCATCTGCATATCTGAGGTTATTGATATTTCTCCTGTCAGTCTTGATTCCACCTTGTGCTTCATCCAGTCCAGCATTTCTCATGATATACTCTGCATATTAGTTATTCTCATATAATTATTATTTGAATTTTATAAGAATATTGTCAAACTGCGAAACAAACCATGGCACTGGAGTTACATTACATTTATAGGTTAATTTGAGCTACAAGGCAAATTGACATCTTTACAATTCCATTCCAGGAATACCAGATATCTTTCCATATTTAACTGTCATTCTACCCACAGAAGAGTTTTGTGCATTTCTTCTTGCAGTGCACTTTTTTGCTGAGTCTCTAAGTTTTAAAAATATTTTTCTA